>NW_006408532.1:7910049-7917809 GCF_000296735.1 Chrysochloris asiatica | reverse complement strand
GATTGCAAAATCAGTAACATCTATTAACTCCCCATTCCCCACGCCCAACAAGCAAAGCAGCAGAATGTCTCTGGGGTTTAACCAGTTGAGAACTCAATTTTGTAAAAAAAAACAAAACAACAGTGAAGTTTTAGAAAAAGTCTACCTGTGTACATATGTCATGTCCATATAGGGCTCTGGGAGCATCGAAGGAAAACAGGACAGACCCACACAAAGGGCTCCTGGGGAAGTGAGCCAAACAGAAAGAAGACAAGGAAAAAGGCTAATCTGTATTCCCCAAAATTCTAGTACACGTGTCCTGAATATTTTTTAAAATTCTGTGTATTTTAAAAAGTAAAGCTATACAAGAACACCCACACTTGCAGATAATATCCATCTGACCTGGCTTCAATGACTGGATAATCAGAACTGGACTAGAAGAAGTAAGAAGAGGAAAAAAAAACAGAGTTATCTGATACAATTTGATGAACTTGACCTACACCTATGGATTCAGTAGCTCAAAAGAAGGAACAAATCTTTACAGCAAGGATCATTCCCACCCCCTCGGTATACAGGGTAGACAGGAATGGGCAGCTTGGACACTGGCTGCCTAAAATGGGGGTTGATACAAAGGCAAGAAGTGACTGGCTTACAAGCTTTCAAGAGGCAGCCTAGATCCAGAGGGCATGGAGGAAGGTAGAATCTCTATTGAGTAGTATCCAATCTGACTGGGTGGGGCTAATGAAAGGAGATGCAGATAGGTCTTTTGTGGTACAATAGTGAATAATTGCTATCAGCACTGACTGTGAGGATTGGAAATGTAAAGGTAGATGTTCTGTAGCAAGGAGGGGAGTGATTAACTTCGCAGTCGAGGAGCAGAGGTCCCTAGGACCATCAAGGGAGAAAAGCGGAGAATGGGACCCTACCCAAAGAGGCAGTGACGCCAGAGATGGAGGCAGAGACGATGACATGGAGAGATGGAGCAGCTGGGGGCTTTAGACCCAGAGAGGGAAAGGGGCTGTGTGCTGAGACTAGGGGGCAAGCTTACAGGGTATACCCTTTGGTTGGTTGATGATGCATGGAGGGGATTGTAACCATGGCAATGAAATGATATATGATAGGATGAATGTAAAACTAATATTCTCCCATGTAAACTATCACATAATTCATAATAAAAACTTTAAAAAAAAAAGTAAAGTTGTGATTTTACAGGACACCCTACTTTGTAACCTAGAATCTAGATTTTAATAAAATCTAGTGTTTTGCCAAATGGGGAGGGGACCAGAAGTACCTAGGTTATAAGACTAAACCCACTGTAGGTTAAGTGAATTTCAACTCATAATGACCTTGTATAGAGTTTGTTGTTATTGTTGTTAAGTGCCATCAAGTCGGTTCTGACATACAGCAACCCTTTCCCAAGGAGTGGCTGGTGAGTTTGAACTGCTGACCTTGTGGTTCAAACTGACCTTGCAGTCCAGTGCTTTATCCCACAGTGCCACATCAGTACTCTTGTAAAGGGTTTGAGGGGCTATAAATCTTTAGGAGATCAGATAGCTTCATCTTTCTCTTGTGAAGCAGCTGGTAGGTTTGAACCACTTATCTAGCAGAGTCAGCACTCTGACACTTATTCCACAGTGTCACCAAGACCCCTTGGCCTGGGCTACCTTATTTTGATTACTGAGAATACTAATAATGATAATGGTAACAAACCCTTCATGAAACAGAATCTCCCTGCAAATGCGAAATGCTTCCTGTCCCCAGCCTTTCTAAGTCTGCCAGAGCAGGTGTGGTGGGGAGCAGCAGGGACACAGGACCTCCCTATCTCTGGGAGGTTGTTATTTATTAAGTACCGTGGTGGAGTCAGTTCTAACTCATAGTGACCCTGCACAGGGTTTCTGAGGCTGTAAATCTTTAAGGGAGCAGAAAACCTCATCTTTCTCTCGTGGAACAGTTGGTAGTTTCGAACTGCTGACCTTTAGGTTAGCAGCCCGATTTGTAACCACTATGCCACTCACCAGAGCTCCTTATCTCTGGGAGGTAGAAACAGGTAATTTGAAATAGAGGTGATAGTGGCCTTTTGCTAAGGGCCTGGTTGGTGCTAGTCAGTGGGCTCTTTCCCATATAGGCTCTCACAGAACCCCCTCACTAGCCTGGGGGGCAGGGACTGTCTCTAGCCCCACTCACAGATGAGGGAACTAAGTCTCAGAGATACAGTCAACACCCAATGTCACTCTGCTAGTGCGTGACAGAGGCCACATTGAACCCAGGCCTGTCCCTCCACTGCTGAGCTCACATCCTCACTGCTGTGCGGGACTATCTGTTCTCTACTTGCTCATGGTCCTACACACAGACAGTGCCAAGAGAAATCAGGTCCCCAAGTCCAGTCTCAGGTTCCTCCCAATTACCAGAGCTCAGGTCACCGCGGGGCCAGCAGACACCACTACCCGCCTTGGGCTGGTGGCTCCAGCCCAGGGGACAGCCCACCTGGAGAGGCCAAGACTCCTGGCTTCGCACCCACCCCACAGGAAGGTCCCAGGCCCTCTAATGACCAGCTGGATCCTCACACCACCCACACTCCTGGGAAAGTGGCACTGTGGGGGAGGGCCTGCTGAATCATGAAGAACTGCCTCCAGCTGAGAGACACCCTACCTTCACTTCCTGACTCCCCAAGTCCACACCCAGGGCAGGGAGGGCCTGTGGATTGGGGGACAGAAGGGAGGAGGGGCCAAGACAAGTCCTGTGAGGAGACTTCCATGCCACTCATGGGCAGGATGCCAAACATTTAGGGTGGGGGTAGTTTATGACCAGACAGGATGTGGTCACAACTTCACCCTATTTCTGAGGGGGGAGGGATATGTGTCAACATAAAGAGAACACCCTGTCTCCTCACAGTGAGGAGTCGCCTCTGGGCCCTGTCTTTCTGACTCCCTTGGGCTCTGAGGTAGGACATATTCACAGATCCATTTTACAGGTGAGGGAATTTGAGGCTAAGAGCCATACAATTTGCCCAAGGTAGGAGACAGTCCATTCTATTCAGTATGTCTGACTCTTACCTACTCCCTTCCCCACCACACTCAGTCCCCAAGCATAACCTCAACTCTCTGCTCGAGCCTTTGGATAGGTCCTATGGAGGCAAGAGAAATGGCCAAGCTGTGTCCTTATCTCATTGTCTTCTCAGTCCAGTCTAAGTGTGGTGTGGGAGGGTACAGGTGAGACAGGGAGTACCTACGTAACTGGACCTGTGTCAGGTGAAAGGTCAGCTGGGCTATGGCAGGATGGGCTTAGGCAGAAGATAACATCCATCAGCTCCCTGCTGGGAAAGGCTTCTCAGAGGATACAATCCCTTTCACTGGGGCAGCAGGAGGTCAGGGGGATGACAATGGGGCAGAGGTAAGGACTGACCTACATGAGGCACTTCCCCAAAACCCAGGAAATGGGTCCAAGGGTGGAAGAGCTTCCACTCTTCCAGCTATCAGCTGGGGGGACAGTGTGCCCAGTCCTGTGCCAACCCTTGGGCCTGATAGCTCCTCAATGCAGGATAGTTACCATTCCTGCTGGGCAGAGGACACAGAAGCTCAGAAAGGCAGAGTCACAGGCCCAAGTCACAAAGCTACAAAGGGGCAGGACTGAGGTGCCATCCTCTAGTTATGTCTGTGTTCCTGTCTTACAACCTCTCTTGGATGGGGCATTGGGAGAAATCAGGAGAGAGAATACATATGTCAAATCTAGGGTTTTAGTCCCAGGGGTGTCAGGGAAGAGAGGCCCCTACCAGAAAATGGTCAGGGGCCTGCCCCCATCACAGGGTGGCTCCCACTCGCACATGAATCTTGCTAGGGAGAAAGCGAGAAGCCAGCAGAGGTGATAAGCATGGACAAACTGGAGACCCAGCTTTGAATGTGTGTGACCTTGGGCAAGCTCCTCACTGGCACTCAGCTGCGAGTTCTTCACATATAAAACGGTGACTACCTCACAGGGCTGCCAGGAATTCAATGAAGGGTAATGCTTTTAAAGTGGGGCAGGCAGTTTTAGCTGATAATTATCATTTGTACGTCACCTCATCACTGGGAAGACCAGATGCTCCTAGAGGACAGGAATCTTTGGCACACAGCAGGTGGGGACTCTGCTACTCACCAGCAGAGTGACATTAAGTGAGTGACTTCACCTCTTTGAGTCTCAGTCCCTCCACGTGTGGAATTTGGCTAAAGATAGGCCCTGCCTCCAAGGGTATTGGAAGGCCAGAGCCTAAAATACTTGATATTACACATGAAAGGCTCAGTGCCAGGACTTGGGTAGGAGAGAGTGAGTGGTGGAGAGCAAGCCCAAGAAATGGTCAAGCCCTCCTGGAGCTTTCTGGTCTTCAATAGGTACTTGAAGAGCCAATAAAAAATTGTGTGCCATCAGAGCAGAGGAAGAAGGAAAACCCAGAGGGTCAGAGACATCAGGTAAAGAGAGATTTAGGGAAGACACACAAGATGTGGGCAGTAAGCACATTCTGGTACAGTGAAGAACTCAACAGAATGTAACAAAGCCTTTGAGGGAGAACGGTGTTAACTTGTATTACCATTTTGGGGGAAAAAAAGAGAGCCAGAATAATAATGAAACTTTGAAATTACTGCCAGCATGCATTACCTTTACGATTAAAAAATAGTATGGAATTTAAAAGGCACCCTGGTGGCACTGTGGTTAAGTACTCAGCAGTTCAAACCCACCAGCAGCTCTGTGTAGGAGAAAAGACCTGGTGCTCTGTTCTCACCAAGATTATAGTCTGAGAAACTCTCTGGGGCAGTTCTACTGTTATATAAGGTCACTATGAGTTGGAATCCACTCAAAGGCACAGAACAACAACAACAGAATATAGCTTCACAGAAAGAGCAAGCAGCCCTCAGGTGTGGGTATAGGACTTTCTTAGTAGCTTTGAGAGGGTGGTTTCATGAGGGTGATAGGAAGTTGGGTCAGGTCAGGTCTCTGCCCCAAGGAATGGAGAATTTGGAGAGGATCCTGAATAGAAGACAAAGATGAAAGAGCTTGAAACTAGGCTGAAAAAAAAATAAAAAGGAAATGTGTCTTGCTTTTTTCTGGGCTTTGATCTAGTTATTTCTCCTACTTCCAGAACTCTTGCATTCATTTCACCTGGGGCCGGTGCCCTCCTAAACCAAGAAAACCCAAATTCATTGCTATTGAGTTGATTCTGACTCAGAGCAACCCTGTAGGACAGAGTAGAATTGCCAGTAGGGTTTCCAAGGCTATACATCTTTATGGGAGCAGACAGCCTCATCTTTCTCCCACAGAGTGGCTGATGAGTTCAAATCACCAACCTATTGGTTAACAAACCAAAATTTATTCCACTATGCCACCAGGGCTCCTTGATGCCCTCCTAGAGGTCAGCAATGAACACCCATCTCTAAGGTAGAAGACCTCTGGCTGTACCTAGGTAAAGCAAAGCACAGGAGGTAGAGGGCAAGAGCCCACAGGGGGTGGGGATAGAAACTGTGAGCTCTGCAGGTTACAGACAATTTCAGATTCATCCTGTGTCTCTTATGCACAGCCTAGAATACACAAGGCTGATGGCTAATGGCTTACTGAACTGAGCTGAGTCCAAAAGAAAGAGGTGGTGGGAGGAAGGAGGGCAATTGTTTGGGAAAGACTCTAGGACAAAGAATCCGTTATAGGAATGTTCATCAGAGTGTTGTTTATACCCGGGAAAACTGGAAACATTCCAGATGCCCATTATTGGGTGATTGGTTAAATACTTATTAAATGATCATACAACAGAACACTGTGCAATAAATGAAAACACACTACAGCAAAACACTCAATGGCATGAAAAAAAAATGTGCCAAAGTGCATTACCAATAGGTAACAAAACTGTAGTAGAGCAACCCTTTTGCTATACATTAAAACACATAATAAAAAGTCTTGGTTAGTAAGATTAGGCTTTTATATATATATATATAGTTCTTTTCACTCCAAACTTACGTATTTTCTATTCTGATCATCTGTTATTCAGACAATTAAGAAAAAATTAAAAAAAAAAAAAATCACTATTTCAAAGGATCAAGAAAGCTAAGACAATTTGGAAGAATAAGGAGAGAGGAGTGACCTACCCAATACTGAGATATAATAACTATAGGAATTCAGACAATGTGCTAGGGATAGATGACAGCTATAGAAATTCAGACAGTGTCATACTGACATAGTAGGGATAGACAGATCTACCAAAAACATGTCAAGAAGTTGATATGATTTCATATTCATCATCATTCTAATGAGTCAAGGAGAAAGAGAACTTCTTGTTTCTGGAAACTTAAAAAGACAGGACAGTACTGGCTTTGCAGGTCAGGCGGAAAGAAGGGGCTTCCATAATGGTGTTGGTTCATGATTATCCACATGAAAAGAAGTGTAGCCCCAGGGGCCCTTACATGAAAATAAAATTTCAATGAATTAAAGACTAAGGCAAAACCGGAAAACATTTAAAGGGAAATCTATGAGGTTATCTTAATGCCTCTAAAACAGGGAAGGGTTTCTGACCTCAAAAAGTACAAACCCTTATAGAAAAAGATCGGTATATTGACCACATTAAATTTTAAAGGTTGTACATCAAAGGACATGATAAGCAAGTGAAAAGAAGCCGAAGACGGGGAGGAGATATTCACCAGGGAACTAATATACAGGATAAATAAAGAGCTCCTAAAAAGATAAAATAATCCAGTTTAGAAAAAGAGAAAAAAAAAAAGGCAAAATACAGGTATAGGTAAGTCATAGGAAAAAACACAAATGGAAATTAATGTATGAAATAATTCTTAGCTTTATTAGCAATCCAGGATTGCAAATTAAAACAATCGAAAACTATTTCATACCCTCAAACTGGAAAAAATGTTAGATTCCTGGATGAGAAGTTATGATGCACATACCCTACAATTACCCAGTAATTTATCTAATAGGTATAAACCTTAGAGAGTTTCCTCACATGTGAGGAGTCACAGATAAGCATGCTCACTGAAGTTTTTCATAATATCAAAAAATCAAAAATCCATCCACAGGAGAAAGGATAAAGTAATTATTCTATTCATACAATGATGCTTGAGAACAAGGTTAATAAACTTTAACTAAAAGTATCAACACGGATAAACTTCAAAAATAATGCTGAGCCGCCTCCCCCTCAAAAAAAGCTACAGAATGACACATACATTATGAAAGGTTTTCTACCTACCAGTTGCTCCTTGGAAATCCTATACAGAGTCTCTGTGACTCAGAACTGACTCAATGGCCTTAACAACAACATATAGCAATAGAGGTATTAAAAACATACCTGGAAATCACCAAAACTAAGATAGTAATGTCCTCTAGGAAAGGAAGGAAATGGAATTGGAGAGATGGCTTCAACTATACCTGAAATGTGTTACACACACATGAAAATGAATATGAGGACACTTCAAAAAGTTCATGAGAAAATGGAAATGAAAGATAATGCAATTTTTGAAGTATAGTTATAGAAAAATTATCTGTGAGGTTGGCGCAGAACCATGCAATGTTTTGGTCTGTTGTACATAAGGGCACTATGAATCAGTACCAAGTCAATGGCACGTAACAACATGTGTATATATTTATATATATATATATATATATATATATATATATAGTGAGAGAGAGAGAGAGACTTCTCGTGTGGCACTGTGGGTTAATGCACTGAACTGCAAAGTTGCTGTGAACCGCAAGGTCAGCGGTTCAAGCTTACCAGCTGCTCCCAGAAAATCCTATATAGTGTTGCTCTGGGTCAGAAC
>NW_006408532.1:7867743-7909949 GCF_000296735.1 Chrysochloris asiatica | reverse complement strand
CATTGTAATAGACACACACACACACACACATAAGGAGCTCTGGTAGCATAGTGGTTACGAATCCGGCTGCTAATCTCACGGTCAGCAGTTCGAAACTACCAGCTGTTCTGCGGGAGAAAGATGAGGCTTTCTGCTCCCATAAAGATTTACAGCCTTGGAAACTCTATATAGGGTTGCTATGAGTTGGAACTGATTCCAAGGCACATAATAACAACAACAATATATACATATATATACATATACCCATTGTATTATATATATAAAACATACACATACACTCATCCCTGATGCAATTATTATAAACATTATGGTCTGACAAAGCGAGTCCTGGCTACAAAAATGTCTGTTCAAGTCTTTCTTACACTTTTCTGTGTGCTTAAGCTATTTCATCATGAAAAATTTACGAAGAGCAATCACCCATTTCTACTCTCCTGGCTGGCCCTCTCCTTTTACCTTTGCCAAGCAGTAGCTACCCCTGTGCTGGTTACCAGAGCAGCAAACCCAGCTCCTTCCACCCTGTCTCTTTTCACCAGGCAGCAACACAGGTGTACTGTGAGTCTCCAAGGGCAGAATGTGGAGCCCCACACTAGTCCTGTCTAACCCTGTCTTGCCCAAGGGAGACTAAGAAGAGAACAAGATTTAGGTTAGACCTTTCCTATGAAGCACAGCCAGGTAGGGAAGAAGCAGGATCGGGTCCCGTGGTAGGGCTGGAGCATCACTCTTCCAGGAGAGCTAATGACAATCCAGGTAGTACACCCATTTTCTCCTCAGCAATAGGCAGCTAGGGGAGTGTAAAGAGCAAGAGCTTGGAGCTGGGGAGAGCTAGGTTCGAATCCAATCCTAGCAAGAAATAATTCCATAACCTCAGGCAAATTATATAGCCCAAGCCTCTGTTTTGCAATTAAGACAGAAATAATGATCCATATCTCACAGATCTGTATATAGTGATCCAAAAGATGTCTAAGAGATTTTACGTTTAAAAACAAAAGACAAGACGCTCAACAATATATAAAATGTATGATCCCATTCTTGTTTAAAAAATTGTGTCAGTAACAAACTTACTAATGTACGCACATAATTCTGGAAGGCTATTGTTATTGCTAGCTGTTACTGAGTTGATTCCCACACATGGCAACTCCATGGGTGCAGAGTAGAACTGCATGGGGTTAGGTCTGAAGATATGGACAGGACAGGGTTGTCTACATTATACTTTCTATTTTATTTTAAAATACTACATTATTTTAATTTACTTGCCTCAGACACCCTACACAGTGTTGCTATGAGTTAAAATCGACTAGATGGCAGTGGGTTTATGAGTAGAAAACAATGGGAAAAATCCTAAGGATCTTCCTTCTAATACAGTTTCTGAGGATGGCAAATGGTTACGAAAAAGCTATCTATCCCTCTTGTAACCACCCAAATAACATGTTTTATTAGGGTTATAGTGGAAGCAACACCATAAAATGGGTAAGAGTTCAGACTCCAGAGTCATGTAACTCAAATGCCAGCTCCACCGTTTTCTTCACTGTGGACCTGGGGAAAGACTTTCCCTTTCTGAGTCTGTTTTCTTACCTGTAAATTGTTGTTACATACCTTCAGGTTGGTTCCGATTCATAGCAACCCTGCATAAGATTTCCAAGGTGTTAAATCTTCGAGGGAGCAGAAAGCTCCTGAGGAGTCGATGGTGGACTTGAACCACAGAAGTTGTGGTTCGAGGTCCAGTGCTTATTGTATGGAGCCACTGAATGTTTATAATAATTATCTCAAAGGGTTGTTGTGAGGTTATTGACAAGATCTCAAATATAACGCCTGGTCCAGTCTGTGTGCTATTGATCCCAAAACCCCACCTGCTATTACAGAAACACCCCCAAATCCCAAAATTCAGTAGGAAAACAGAGCTAGGTAAGAACTAAGTTGCATGCTCAAACACCTCTAAGCACACACCAGACCAATGATGGACTCCCAGGATCTCCTGGAACTTGCAGATGCCACTTGGAGAGCCTTGAACTTCTGGAGACTTTGTCAAGCACACGAACCAAGATGGAGGCTGGAGAGTTGGTGGTCTGCTCTCACAAACACCCCTCAGGTATTGATCACACCCACAGGGTCAGAAGATGGACACTTCTTACTGACATGAAAGGAGGTAAGAAAAATAGCATCCTGCCCCTCTATCCAAGGGGTAGACAATCCGAGCATGCCCAAGACCCTGTGGTTCCCACACCTGAGTGACGGCAGGCAGGGGTGGGTGACCCGGTAAACAGGGCACAGAGGGCCTTTTGTTACAGAGCAAACAGACTGACACGAGAAAACTTCCTAGGCAGGAAGGGAGGGGATGGCTGGTACACTCCTCCTTGTCCCACAGATGGGAAGGCTGTCCTTCTAACATTCTCCCAGGGAAGGGGGAAGGGCCTTTCCTAAGAAGACACTGGGTCATTGGCCACCCCCTGGGAGGGCTCCAAGCCTGTGAATCTGCTCTGAGGTCAGTGCACCCTGGATCACATGCTTCCTTAGTCCCAGAGCCGAGAAGAGTACAGAAGGTCTCCCCCATCATCTGACATACAGAGTGCCCCCTCCTCACAGTGGGCACTGCCTTCTAGGCCTCCACACCCATCCCCCATTGGGTGAGTCAGAAACCAGGGCTAGGGGTGCTGTCTGGATTGACACTCCCCTGCATAAACACACACCCTCTCCCACAGACACACACCCTCCATGGGGGGAGGAAGATGGGGGAAGGGCAAGTTTCAGTTCCAGCTATCATATCTGGGCTGGGCCTCCCAAACAGGTTCATCCTCATGCAACTGGCAAGGGCGTAGCCAGCCTTCCAGGTAGGTGAGGGAAAATGGTGACAAATGAGAGGTACCCACCTGAGATTTTTCTCACCTGGTCCTCCAGTCAAGCACATAGAGGAAGCAGGCCAGCTGCAGACCAGGTTCGGGGCCTCCCGGCACCCACCAGAATAACAGAGCACCCAGGTACTGAACACCACTATGAAGCCAGCACCTCCTCTGCCTCAGTGCCTAATCCCCATGCCAACCAGGAAGGTGGCGCCCCCGCTCTACTAGTGTGGCCTTGGGAAAGCCACTCAGCCTCCCCAGGCTCCAGTTTCTGCATCTGTAAAATGGAATGACAAGTCTATTCTTGGAGGACTGAACAAGAATGGGGAGAAGAAAAAGCTTTTGGAACAATGCCTACTGCACAATTAGACTCTACAATGTCAGCTGCTGTATGATTATGGTAGGTTTGAAAGGTTCCTTTAAGAGTGCAAAATCCAAAATCTGAGGTTCAGAGAAGTGAAGTGACTTGACCAAGACCACACAGCTACAGGACGGTAGGGAAGATCTACCTCAGGTTTGACTTTCCATTGTGCCATTGTCTTAAAGGCAAACAGACCTCCTGAGCTTACTGGGCACCCAGATCCCTAAAGATGTTTCCCAAGACCTCCCTTTCCTTGAGGGTACCTGTAAACAGGGAACCTGCAGGCCAAATTCAGGTATCTCTGATGTTTTAGGTACAGCTTTAAGGATATGTGGAAGGGAGCCCAGCTCTGGGTTTGTGCCCAGGAGACAGGTGTCAGGAGTGGGTCAGTGGGAGGAGGGGCATGGTGGATAGAAGAGGGGCATGGGAGGCAGGTCTTGATCTGCTCTGAACCCTAGCGCTGCCATTCCAGACAGGTTATGAAATGTGGGCAGGAACCATCAAGAAAGGCTGCAGACACATCCAGAAATCCCAGAGGACTGGGCACTGGCCAAGCCCTGCCAGGCAAGAGGGCCTTGCCAAGGGTAAGATGCCTAATGTCCCACTCTGGGCTGGAGGGTGGCTGCCAGCTGAGGGATGCAATGGCCCACCCTTGAAGCCAGGATTCCCAAACCCTCCCTCACTACTAATGCCAGTCAGCACCTTCCCGACTCCATCAGAGAGCGAGGGCTTGGCAGCAGTGCCTCTGAGGGTGTCCAGGTGGCATGTGAAAGATGTGGAATGTTATAGCCACTGTTACTCTGGTGGAACATCACTCTAGGTGTGAGGCTATATTGCAGCAGTCTATTTAATTTTGAGGTTTAAAGCCCTCAAGAGATGTTTTAACATAGATGAACTTGTTTGCTACTCGTAGCAAACACTTCAGGAAAGATATCCAAGAAGAGCAGGGGATAATTGTGACGGGGAATAAAAGTCCTTCTGGAAACCTCAGCCCCACTCCCCCACACATGCTAACAACCCCTCATCCTGGGTGAGGTGCTGGGGCTCTGCTTTATTCCAGACTAAGGGAGCCAGTTCTGGAATCCTTTGTCACAGGTGGGGACTAGGGCTGAATGAACTGCCTTGTGGACAGTAGTTCTCAGAGTGGTCTGCAGACTACTGGCCTCAGGACTGTTTGGGGGCTTCTTCAAAGTACAGATTTGGGGACTCAGCCCCTATGAGGTAGTGGGATCCCAGGAAAATCGCATTTTAGGGAAGCTCCCCAGGTGACTCTAATGCACCCCCAACCCTGAGAACCTTGAGGAAAAGGAGCAGGCAATGGAAGATAAGGTAGGAAGAGCACAGGCGGTCAAGGCAATCATATCTGAGCTGATGTCCTGGCTCTGTAACCTAGTTGTTCAGAGACTTGGGTCCTCTGAGTTTAGGTCTTCTGGTCTGTAAAATAGCAAAACTCACTTCTATCCAAGTCTGTGGCCAGGTTGAGGTGAGTGAATGCAGTACAGCCCCTAATACTCGCAGCATAGTCACTCTAGGAGACTAGGGGATGCAAAGGCTCTGCTTCCGGGCTAGGAAGGAAAGCTGAGCACCAGCTAGATACATAATTCCTGGAAAAAGACAAGTGGGAGAGGGAAGAGAGGAAGCCTGAGGAAACCACCAAGTGAGACGCAACAGCAGAAACTTCAGCAAAAGCCTCCTTCCCAGCCTCTATCCTGTCACACAATGCTCTCGTGGCTACATAAAACAAGGTTGAGCAGGCCAGAATGAAATCTCTCCTTGCTGAAACCCATTCACAGATCATCTGGAAGTCTCCCAAAGAGCAACTTTAGACCCAAGTCACACTGGGCTCTTCCCTTTCTCCCTGTCTACTCACCCTCAAGACAAATACCTGAAAGGACCATTCCAAGAGGATGAAGACCAAGATTTCCTCCAGGAACTACATGGGTGAACTGAGTCAGGGCCATCTTATTCCTGAAGGGCTGGGAAGGACCAGACTCAAGTCAGTTCAAAACTTTCTGTATGTGTCCTCAAAGGAGGTGGCCATCTATGCTGTTCCCTCTGAGCCGTTCTTGGCATAGAGAAGGAATTCTGATCTCAGACAAGTAGGACTTACTACTTCCTATTCATCACTGCTTAGTGAGAACTACTTGACTGGGGGTGGGGGTGGGGGGAGGGAGTGCAAAGGCGGCGGGGGTGGGGTGGGGGCAGAGTTATTAAAAATCAACAGGAAACTCACACAGGGCAGGACCCAGTTTGCTAATCTTCTCCCAATAAACAAGAGTCAACAAAACCACATACATACCAGGCATTTCCCACCTCCCTCTGCTGCTTTAAATGTCTGGACAAACAGCTCAAGAACCCCCACATAGTGAGGAGATGGGAGAGACCCCAAGATGTTTTTACAGGACTCACACATAGACCTACCTCTTGGCTGGGAAAGATAACCCAGGTCCCATTAAATGAAACAAAAGCAAGCTGGAAATCGGAAGTTCTAACGTGACCCAAGTTTTGTAAAAATAAATAAACAGTAACAATAGATGTGGAAGAATATGCCCCTGCCCATTCACAGCGATCATCTCTGGAGACAGGATCATGGGAGACTTTTACTTTCTAAGTTATATTAAAAATGCAAACATCAAAACATAGAGTGAACATGCAACTAGGTTGGTAACAACCCCAAACAATACGATTACACTTTGCGAGTTCAGGCTAGGGAGGCTCAGACTTTCCTTCACAAAAAGTTGAGGTGAGGTTCCAGGCAGAGAACAACTTGGTCTGATCCAGGGTACCAGAAATTTGGGTTCAAGTGCCATGTTTTCCTTCCTGATGACTTTGAGCAAGCTGCTTCCTTACTGCAAGTCTCAGTTTCTGTATCTCTAAACAGGAGATAATGGCTTCCTCAAACAATCAAATGAGATCATTGATGTGCATGTATTTTGCAAATTATAAAGCAGTCTATACACACACCAGCGGGGTCCAATCTAGCAGCTATACTTATTGTCTACCCTCTTTCTAATGAGCGGTAGTGTAGTGGTTATGAGTTGGGTTGCTAACCTCAAGGTAAGCAGTTTCAAAACCTACTAGCGATTCCGAGGGAGAAAGAAGAGGCTTTCTGCTCCCATAAAGAGTTATAGCCTCGGAAACCCTATACAGGGTCTCTATGAGTTGGAACCGACTCCATGGCACACCACCACCACCACCACCATACACACACCAGCTATGATTAGGAAACACTCTCTAACCTTACATATGTTAGTGTATTCAATCCTCAAAACATTCCAAAAGGAGGTATGTACTATCACGCTCTCTCTTTTTTTTTTTTTTTTGTTCTAGTTCTATCTCTCTTTTTATAGATGAGGAAACTACGGCTCAGAAAGGTACAATGACTGTCACTCAGCAGGCACTTTAAGAGCCGGAACTCAAACCTAGGTCTGACTATAGAATCTGGATTATATCCAGTGCACCCTCCTGCCTTTGGAACCTTTTTCCAAAGCATAGACCAAGGAACCCGAGTCTCCGAAGATGCCTACAGGATCAAAAAAGTGTGGGAAACACTGATCTGCTAGCTCCCTCATAGAGACTCCCATGCTCATATTAACACACTGAAGGCACTGAAGCATCCTGCAACAAGGAAAACAACAAATTGCTGTTTTTCGGAGTTACGTGACCACTGTGGCCAAAGAAACTGGTGTTCCACGGAACACACCTTGGGAATGTGGTCAAAGGCAGCATATTAACAACTCAGTCTGATAAGATCTTGGGTGAGAGAGAAAAAACAGAGATTCCCAATGAAACTTTAACACTGGCATTCAAAGGGTACAGCAACGAGGTATTATTCTACTGGCCACTGAGTCAGGAGGAAGAGGACAAACTCTGTCTTTTGTCACCTCTATCCTGAATCTCCTGGCCTATAATAAGAAGAACAAAGGAATGTGGAGACAGAGATGCTGCTCTGCTCCCCAGGCTGGGTAAGGCACCTGACCAGAGGCCATAGCTGGCCTGGTAGGGAGGGGCCCAATTCTTACCCCGAGGACGGCTCTGCTATCTGAGCGTTGGCTGTCGGTGCTGAGGCTGGCCCACATCTGTCAGGGCAGGGTTCTGGCATTCCCTTCGCTCCATGGAAGCTGCCTCCCTATGAGGAAGTGAGAGCCACTGTCAACTGGGATTTGTGTGACTACTGCAGATGTACTTGCTGTGCTACCGACATTTCTGAGTGCCTGCTTGATGCCCAGGCTCTGGGCTGGGCTCTGGGGTGATAGGAATGAATCAAGCAAGGTGCCTGCCTCTTGGAGCTCTGACTACTGGGGAGATGCCAAGTCAACAATTAAAATTTTGAGTGCCCAGGACTCTGCTGGGTGGATCTCAGGAACTATGGGAACATCGAAGCACCAGACCCAGACAAGTGGGGTCAGGGAAGGCTTCCTGGAAGTGGTGTTGTCTGAATTGATTCCTGAAGGAGAGTAGGAGTTGGAGAAGAGCATTCCAGACAGAGGGAACAGCACATACTTGCCTGGAGGGGACAGAACAGGACAGGTAGATAATGCTGACTGGTTCAGACTGATCCTAGATCTAGGGCTAGAGGGAGGAAGTGGTAAGAGATGAGCTGTAATGGGGCGGACTAAGTCTAGGCAAAGCATTGAGTGAGCATCTACTATAAGCTTAGCATTCTGCCCAAAATTGGGGATACAAGCACAAACAAAGTACATTTGCAAGAAAAGGATAGTGATTGGACTAGACTTGAGGTAACGTCGGGAGCTGTAGGAATAATGAAGGAACATATAAATGAGTCAAGATCTAGAAATAGAGCATAGTCAAAGGATAAGCAAGAGTTAACCAGGCAAAGGGGAGGGGACTCCCCAGAGAAAGGGCACAAAGCAGATCTAAGAGGAACTGTGAAGTTTTTCAATCATTTATAACACTGAGCATTTATTACACCTACTTAACTCCAAGCACTGAACGGAGAGGATAAAAGTGGAATATAGGCTCTAGTCTCATAGGGAGACAGGTCACTAACCCAGCAATTCCACATCAGGTAAGGGCAACTAGGCAGTAAAGTACCACAAATGTAAATGCGCAGAGGCCATCCAAGACAACCTCTAACCCCGTCCTGCCCTTCACAGCAAGGATGGAAACACCTACATGGGCAGTCCAGTTAATTGCTCATGGCTAAGTCAGGACCAGACTTGGGCCTCCAGATTCCCTATCACTGATTTTTCTACTCCTTCTTCCTGGAAGTCTACTCTGACCACTTCCTGCATATTTACCCAGAGCTGACTCCTGGTGTGGTGCTATAGGATCAACACTGGACTGTGAACCATAAGGTTGGCGGTTCACACCCAACAGCTGCTCCTCAGAACCAACTCGACAGCACTTAACAACAATAACCCCTGGGTTGGAGTCGTAGTGTGGCACTGTAGGATAAACACTCGACCACAAGGTCAGTTTGAACCACAAGGTCAGTGGTTCAAACCTACCAGCCACTCTCTGGAAACCCTAGACACAGTCACTCTGAGTCAGAGCCGACTTGATGGCACTTAAGGACAATAACAACCCCTCTGTGGAGTCCTGGTGTGGTACTATAGGATAAGCACTGGACTGCTAACCAGAAGGTCCACGATTCTAACCCATCATCAGCTGCTCCTCAGAAACCCTATACAGGGTCGCTGAGTCAGAACTGACTTGGTGGCACTTAACAACAACAAGCCCTCTGTAACTCTGAGCTATATCTGTAATATCTCTATATGACACTGGCCACACTATATCAGAACTTATGTGTGTTCCTGTCTGCTTCTCCTCCCTGACTACTGTTTATTCATCTGTTTTCACAGCACCATTCCTGGTTCAGGAAAAGCACTTACTAAAAGACAGTTGAGTAAATCAACCAATCATTCAGAAATAAATAGCTGAAGTTTCTGGGCTCTAGGACCCTCCATCAATCCCACCTAACTCCCCATGAGGTCTTGGCTCATCATCCTGTGCTTCAGAATCCCTATGTGAAAATCTAGAGTCATCTCCACTCTCAGATAAGTTAGGGACCAGGCTGATTCCTTCCCTCCAACTCCTGCAGGTGAGGTTTAGGCCAGGCCAGGTCCCCAAGTTCTGCCTCACTAGGACAATTCTCAGGAGCCCCTATTAGGTAGCAAGTTACTCAATGTTTGCAGAGAAAACTGCTTCTTGGTGGTTGTGCCAAAAGGATGGAAAACAAATTCATCTGGCTGAGTTTTAGGGGGATTCACAATCTTTTCTAGGCCCCAGGTCTATCGCCATAATCCTTGGAAGACAGAGTGGCATTAGGCCCCACTCCAAAGAATATCTACGACTGGGAGGACAGGGAGGCAAAGGATAGTCCCTCACATCCCAGCATCTTCCCAACAGCCTGTCCTCCAGCACAAGCCATCTGTCCTTGCTTCCCCTTGTGAGGCTGGGGAAGACCTGACCTTCACAGAGGTAATGTTTCTTCCACAGAGCCACCAGCACTGCCCAATCCAGTCCTGCTGAACAGACTTCCACTCTCCCCTCTCCTCCACAGGAAGTATTTCCAACATCAGATCACTCCCACCTTCCTACAAACTGTCTGCTAGTTTGTCTGCTCCAGTTTGACAGAGATTAAGAGTTCCCTAATGGAAAAGGTGAGAAAGACTCTGGGAGGCTCCTCCCCAATTTAAGGCCAAATCCTTTTTCTCATACTTTTTTCTCTCTACACCCTATCCACAAAAGGCTTCCTGAAGCAGCAGTCAGTGGAAGTGTGGCTTACCAAGGAGCCACTCCACCCTTCCAGCCAGGACAAAGCTGCCAGACAACCCCCGACCCATCTCTCCTCCTTCCCAAAAAAGGTAGCAATTGCATCCGCTGAAAACCAGCCCAGACCAAGGGGAGGGGCAGAATAATCATGAACCCTAAAGCCCCCAAGCTATGTTCTTTCAGCCTGAGAGCCAACTATAGCCAGACTTGTCCCAGACTTCTCAGGCCCATATGGATGCTCAGGACAAGGTTGGGCAAGGTTGGGGGCCTGTCTTCCCTGGAACTCTTACCTAGGCAGGCCCCAAGAGCCTAGCTAGAGATTCTACTCCCAAGTCAAGGCATTGCCCCAGTCTGCTCAAGAAAGCAGGGAGCCAGGAGCCCAGAAAAAGATAACAGGTACATATATTTGAAGACGAAAAAGAATTGGCAAGGAGAAAGTACAGAGGTTTCAAAACCTCTAGGAAGGTGGGTGTGTGTGTGGAGGGGTGAGGCTCTAGAAGGAGCCCAGAGGGGTGACAAGGGGGCATGAGAGCCAAGGCGGAAACTCCAGTACGTGAAAGGCAAGGAGCATTGGGGTGCCAGCGTGGGGCCCTGGAGACCCAAGGTAAACCGGATCGAGAGGCCACGGGAAGCCACTAGGGAGCCCACCCAGCGGACAGAGCAGGCGCTGTCCAGGGCACCTAGGGTTAGACAGCTGTCCGGGGGCGTTTATGAGTTGTTTTCCAGAGCTGACAGCCCGCGCCCCTTTCCCTATTTCACCCACTTACCTGGACTCGCCGTACCAGGCTGCCCTGCAGGCAGCCCCCGCAGCCCGCCGCTCTGTCCCACCGCCCGCCGCCGCGCTCCTCCGGCGCCTCCTTTTGTTTGTCCCTCACTGCACCACTCGGGCTCCTCCGCCCCGGATGTGACGTCACCGCCGGCGCACGAACGCGGCAGCTAGGACGTCGCCATATTTGTGGGGGGACTGCTCTCCGCGCCTACACCCCTACCCATCCCCCTACAGGCGCCATGTTGCTTCGGGGCGGAAGTAGCAAAGTCCGAATTCGGTCCCCTTAAAGGGATAGGGACGATTGTAACCTCTGGAGCGCGACTGAGGACGCTGGGTGAAGCAGCCGAGGCGGGGTGAGTAGCTAGAGCCTGAGCGTCGAGATGCTGAAGCCGGAAGGGTTTGGTAACGGTCCTCAGCTTGATAGTGTGTGTCTAGATGTTCGCTGCTGGTGTAGCGGAGTAGCTGTGCGGAGAGATGAGCCCGGCGGTGCGCCTCCAACGGGAATAAATTATGTGCCCTTCTCTCTAATCTGCACTCGAACGCTGGGGACCAGCCGGGCTGGTCTTGTTTGCACTTGCATTCCTCTTCCAGCTGTCGTTCGAGGGGGGAAATAAAGCCCAGGTAACTGAGAGAATTCGGGGCGGAATCGGGATTCTAGACTCCCGCTCTGCTGCTGGTTCCGCCGTCCTCATAGTTTTCAGACTGATAATATTCCGTCATCCTTACCTATATCTATATTGTTGTTGTGAAAAGAAAAAATATGGAATGCACTAATACGGAATGACTTTCAAGATACATATGCAGTGCATTAGATGAATACAGAAAGGAGTAGAAAGAACACCGTACGTTGGTCTGTGCTATTATTTTATGGAAAAGAACGTGGGTCTAGTAATATGCACACAAGAAGTTGGTAACTGTTGCATAAAAGAGGGGAACAGGGTCCTGGCTACATTTGCAAGGGGGAGGAATTTACTACCATATGCACGACTGATTTTTCTATTCCAAAGGTGTAATGATGAAAATAAGGAAGACTCCTATGGTTACGAATCTGGCTGCGAACCACAAGGTCAGCAGTTCGAAACTACCAGCTGTTCCGCGGGAAAAAAGATGAGGCTTTCTGCTCCGGTAAAGATTTACAGCCTCGGAAACCCTGTACAGGGTCGCTATGAGTTGGGACCAACTCAATGGCACATAACTACCACCACCATCAAGTGTTGAGCCAGTGCAAGACCTTAGTTATTTGCTGGGAGGTCTTTTCCTTGTTTGTTTTTTTTGTTTATTTGTTGTTGTTGTTGTTGAGAGGAAGACACAGGCTCAGAGAAGTTAGGAATTTAGCAATATCACGTAACAAGGAATTGAAGAGGTTGGAATTTGAGCCCAGAGGATTTCACACCAATGTTCACATTCTAGCTTCTCCCACATCCCCTACTGAAAAGCTCCTAAGTTGTCACTCAGAAAACACCCAGCGTGGGGCCTAGCACACAGCAGGTATTCAGGAACTGTTTATTAACTGAACAAGTGCAAACAAGGGGACTTCCTGTAGAGTAGAAAAGAGGCAGACATTGGAGCACAAAGTTTGGACCGAAGGACACCTGACTGAAGTCCAAGGCCTGCCACTTTCCAGCCTTGAGGCTGTGGACCTGGCACTTTTCCTCTCTTGGTTGGCTTCCACGGGGCGTGTAAAACTAACAACACCAACAAAACACTCAGTACTATACCACATCAGTCTCTGTACCACCTACATTGTATCCCTATTAGGAATCCTGGTGTGGTGCTGTGGGTTAGTTTGTTGGACTACAAAGTTGGTTTGAACTGCAGGGTCGGTGGTTCAAGCACACTAGCCACTTTGAAACCCTATACAAACAACTACAATGTCCCAACTTAGAGATGAGTCCATGGGTATGAGAGGTAAGAAAGTTATCCAAGAAGTCCCACAAGTCCTCATTCCTCCACTCCCCAGAAGTTATTGGGTTCCTTATCTTCTGAAGGACCTACTGTGTTTTGGGTCAGCTGCTGGAGGCTGGAGAACAGGATGGATGCACAGTTCCTGTTCATGGGGTTTGGTGTGGGCAACAAACAACACAATTAACAGCATCTATAATGGATGTTGTAATGGATGAAAGTTGAGGGTATTAGGAGTACAGAGCCTGGGTGGAGTCCAGGAGGACTTCTCAAAGGGGGCAACTTTTAATCTGTTCCTGAAAGTTGTTAGTTGTTAGGTGCCATCAAGTCAGTTCTGATTCATAGCAACCCTGTATAAGGTTTTCAAATAATGGCTGGTGTGTTTGTACCACTAGTCTTGTGGTTAGCAGTCCAGTACTGATCCGACAGAGCTACACCAGGACTCCAAAGTATGAAGTGTTGTTAAGTGCTGTTGAGTCAGTTCTGTATAGGGTTTCTGAGGAGTGGCTAGTGGGTTTGAACCACCAACCTTGCAGTTCAAACTGACCTTGCAGTTCAGTGATTTAACCTGGAGCACCAAACCAGGACTCCCTGAGATATGAGTTGGATATCTCAGAGGAGAAATGATGAACGTGGAGACTCTGAGACAACTTATATCCCATGCTCTACCTCAGGGTGTGCAGTAAGGAGCTGAGGGTAACTGATACAATCAAGAAATGTACTGGTTAAAAACGTTCAGTCTCGCTTCTCCACGAATCATCTATTCTCCTGGAGAATGCCTCCATTACGTGCTAACAGGTCAACATGTGTGGCTTGCCACTCTCAGCTCCACACTTAACTTTCTAAGTGTAGGGATAATCCAGGTGGGGGTGACGAGGAACACAAGAAAAGTTAATAGCCCTGAGGAAGTTCTCCACACCTCCTTTTCTCTTTTTATTCAGCAAGAGCAGCAGCCCTTGCTGACACAAACTGCCCTATGTGAATAAAGGAGGCCTTTGAGACCCTAGGACATGAGATGACTCCTGTCTTCCTGGCTTGCCAGAGCTTCTAGGTTACTGGTGTGCCAGGACACCTGGATGACCCCCCGAATCCAGCAGGCCAAGGTGACTCCAGCTGCCACAGGAGACGAGTCACCTCCTGCACACGTGCCCTAACAGATATGGGGTCACATGTGTGTCTGTCCACCCCCACTCCCCACCCCCCACTGCCAGTTCCCTGGAAATATTCCAAAATGATCATGTCACTTTCTCATTCTGGAGAGTAGTGCACACTCTGCTCTCACAGTGAGGATCCCCTTGTGCGCTTCTGGAACTGACTTTGGGTAAGTTATTTCCACACTCTAAGCTGAGTTTTCCATCTGTAAAACTGACGCAGGCCCCCTGTAGACGTTCCTACCAGCTACCAAGATTTGTTTTTTCATGTGTAAAACTGCTCTTGGGAGTGAGATTTTCGTTTTGGCACTGGATCCTGTACCAGCAAGGGCTGAACTGCCTGCTGTGTGTCTCACTTGGGGTATCCCTTTAACCACTTAGACTTGAGACCCTGCAATCTGGGCCCCAAAGATCATTTATCTCTCCTATGTCAATTATGTAGCCAAGAGGGGAACTGCATATAAGCCAGTGTGCTTCCTAGATAGACGGTCACTTCCCTGGAGGTTAACTCAACAAGGTTTTACCAAACATTTACCTTATGGGACTGGTTTCTCTTAGATTGAAAAAAAAAAATCAAGGTTCACCGTCTGACAAGAGACTATTTTTGGCTTGCTTGGTAAACTAATTGTTATGGAAAACCCTACAGGTTTAAATGTTAATAGCTTACTGTCCCTGGTGGGTTATTGTGGGCCAGGACCTATGTTAAATGGATTATTATTATCCATGGATTATTGCATGATTATAAGTATTTCCATTGTACCTACCAGGAAGCTGAGTATCAGAGACTGTGATGGGGCATGACAAGGTCCAGAGCTAGTTAATAGAACGGCTGGGACCATTTTATTCAAGTCCAAGCTTTGATCTTTTGTGATTGTTCTTATAATGATTGTTATTGCCTGATGTCCACCTTGTTCCCATGTTCCCTTTCACAGAGGAACGCTGGTTTGTGTTATTCTAGTGCCTAGGGAGGAGTCACACAACTTTCTTAATTCCAAACCAGTCAGTGTTCCCATGTTCTGTTCGAACAACTGCCTCTTGGTCCATGTACACATTCCTTTTGAGCACAATAAAGTGTTCAGGAATACTCATACTTTGTAATGTTGTCCATAACTTGTCATGATCTACACAATTAAAAGCCTTTGCGTAGTCGATAAAGCATAGGTAAACATTTATTGACAACGTTGTATTCTTTCACCATACTTATTCAACCTGTATGCTGAGCAAATAATACGAGAAGCTGGGTTCTGTGAAGAAAAATGTGGCATCAGGATTGGAGGAAGACTCATTAACAACCTGCGATATGCAGATGATACAACCTTGCTTGCTGAAAGTGAAGAGGACTTAAAACATTTACTGATGAAGATCAAACAGCACAGCCTTCAGTATGGATTACATCTCAATGTAAAGAAAACAAAAATCATCACCACTGGACCAATAAACAATGTTCTTATCAATGGAGAAAAGATTGATGTTGTCAAGGACTTCATTCTTCTTGAATCAACTATCAACACTCAATGGAAGCAGCAGTCAAGAAATCAAACGACGTATTGCATTAGGCAAATCTGCTGCACAAGACCTTTTTAAAGTGTTGAAGAGCAAAGATGTCAGCTTGAGGACTAACGTGCATCTGACCCACACCATGGTGTTTTCAATAACCTCATATGCATGTGAAAGCTGGACAGTAAATAATGAAGACTGTAGAAGAATTGACGTATTTGAGTTATGGTGTTGGAGGAGAATATTCAAAGTGCCATGGGCTGCTAAAAGAACCAACAGAGTGCTCCTTGGAGGCCAGGATGGCCAAACTTCGTCTCTCATACTTTAGACATACTGTCAGGAGGGACCAGTCACTGGAGAAGGATATCATGTTTGGTAGGGTGGAGGGTCAAAGAAAAAGAGGAAGACCCCCAACAAGATGGATTGGCCAGGTGGCAGCATCGATGGACTCAAGCATGGCAACAATAGTGAGGTTGGCCCAGGACCGGGCAGTGTTTCGTTCTGCTGTGCAGAGTCTTTTATGAGTCAGTACTGACTCAATGGCACCATAACAACAAGGGAGGAGTCTCCTGGCATTTGAGCCCAGAGCTCAGGGATGCTAAACATTCTTCAAGGCGCCAGATAGACCTATCCAAGAATTGTCCCACCCCAAATGTCAAACATCTCTGTTAAGAAACACCAAAAGCCAGTTACCCGGCCTGCCCCTGTAAGCTGCCATGTAGGAAGGGACAACTGCACTGAGCTAGACAAGGTGTGGCCCCTGTCCCCGAGGAGCAAGTGGTCTCCTGTAGGCAAGGGAACTGAGAGAGGAGGCAGCACACAGCTCCTGAGGGAAGGGTTTGGAGGAAAGAATTTGGACTGATGAGGTTTGAATCCCAGCTCAGACTCAGTAGCTGAGAGAGCTTTGTTCTTCTCTTGAATAAAAGAGGGGAAATAGACCATTGTGAGGAGTACTCAGCAGCCAGGAGCCTACTAGGTGCTCTCTGAGTTAAGAGAAGGGTCTGGATGGACTATGGAGGCTTCAGAGAGGAGGCATATCTGGCGCTGGGCACTTGTCAGCCTAATCGGATTAGAGGGCATGGTAGGTGGGGCACAGCTTGAGCAGAGTCTACTCAGAAGAAGAGTTTGTGTGTTCAGGAGAGGAGGGAGCATTGAGGCTGCAGTGTCTGGATTCAGGCTGGCTCCAAAGGCCAAGCTGAGAAGGCTTTGGACTTTATCCTATATCAGCAAGGCCAAGGGATGTGACTGTCATCAGACACCAGAACATTCGTCATTGAGGGTGTCACTGAAGCTTTCTACCTGCTGACCATAAACAGTACCTTCTGGCCATGAAGGTGGCTAGAAGCTAACTGAATGACTTGGGACATGGGGTGGGTGACCACTGACCACCAGCCCCTAGACTGGCTAAAAGCAATGAGCCTGGGTTCTTAGCTGAGCTGGAAGGTATTCCAAAAACAACAGGTTCATTTCAGTGAGGCTGAGGCCTTCTGCATGTTCCATGGTCTCTGAGTTGCCTCCATTGCTGTTTCCTACAGATTTACCTTTAAATAATGACAGTAATAAGAATGGTATCTGTTGAACATTGACTCTAAACCAGGCTGCCATCCTGCTCAATCTTAATGTGTTTTCTCGTAGATTTCTCACTGTATCCCTCTAAGGCATGAACATTTCATGGGGTTCAGAAAGGTATAGTAAGTTGTCAGAAGTCACACAGCTAGTTTCAACCCTAGGACCATCTGATTCCAGAGCCTATCCACCAGAGTGCGCCCGCCACACACACACAAAGTATATAGAAGTTTTTAAGTAAACTGTCTCCAACCACCACCCCATTGAAAGTCATTGTTAATAATTTGGTGATTCTTGTGGATAATCAAAATGGGAAACTGGCACTCAAATCAACAGCAATCGGTTTCCAAAGACTAGGTAGTGGTAGTTGTGTGCCACCCAGTCAGTTCTGACTCATAGTGAGCCTGTTTTGGGTTTCTGAGGCTGTAAATCTTTATGGGAATAGGAAGCCTCATTTTTCCCCTGAGAAGTGACTGGTAAATTCAAACTGCTGACCTTGCAGTTAGCAACTCAGCTAATAATCTACTATGATACCAGGGTTCCTTTCAAAAGACTGGAGAAAGGTCAAAATACTAACAGCGGAAAAACCTGGCGCAAACAGTACCTTAGCCAAAGTATCCTCACCTGCATGTCAGGTGGACATAATAGGATGGTGGTGGTCTGCCGTGGAGTTGATTCTGACTCATAGTGACCCTGTATAGGTTTTCTGAGGCCATAAATCTTTACAGGAGCAGAAAGCCTCATCTTTCTCCCACGGAACAGCTGGTAGTTTCAAATTGCTGACGGTGATATTAGCAGCCTGATTCGTTAGCCCCTACAATCTCACCCCACCTTCCCATAGGATGTGATGAGAAAGGCCCTTCACCTCTGTGGTATTTCTAGATTAACCCCAATCTGCTGTAGAATAAGCACTGGACTGCTAACTGCTAGGCAAGCAGTTCAAACCTACCAGCAGCTTCTCAGAAACCCTATACAGGGTGACTATGAGTCGAAACCAACTTGACAACCCTTAACAACAACAACAATCAGAAAAATCTCTGCTAGATCCAACTTGAAGAACATGCTACAGAAACCTGGACAGTATTCCTCAAGAAGCCAAGGTCATGAAAAATAAGGAAAGACTGAGAAACCGTTGCAGATAGAGGAGACGTGGGCTGACCTGGTGACTAAATGTAGTGTGATACCCCAGATTGAAGGAGCTCTGGTAGCGTAGTGGTTACGAATCGGGCTGCGAACCTTAAGGTCAGCGGGTCGAAACTACCAGCTGCTCCGCGGCAGAAAGATGAGGCTTTCTACTCCCGTAAGGATTTACACCCTCGGAAACCCTGTACAGGGTCGCTATGGGTCGGAACCGACTCGACGGCACTTAACAACAACAACAACAACAACCCCAGATTGGATTCTGGAACAGAAAGGGAACATTCAGGCAAAATCCATATATAAAGTGTTGAATGTAGTTAATGATCATGTACCAGTGGTGGCTCCTTCGTTTTGACAAATGTTCACAAATTGGGGACTGAGTGAGGGATGTATGTACTAATCTTTGTAACTTTTCTAGATCCATAAAATGATTTCAAAATAAAAAGATTATTAAAAAGAAAAGAAAGAAACAAGGAAGGAATTAGCCAACAAAGATGATGAGAGTACAGTAAAGAAATGAAAAGTGATAGACTGAAAGTGAAATTCAAATCCAATGTCATGAAGTAATAGAAGTAGCTGACCGTGGGAATGCCGACGCCACTGCTGAGTGAGAGAAACTGTAGATACGCAGCCAGAGAAATTTCGTGATGGTGTGAGCATATCAACATCAATGAAGAAAATGATGTGAAGGAAAGGATAAAGACATCCTAGAGAATGTGAGGCTGACCCAAAAACAATTTCACATTAAAGGAACTCTGAGATATTTCTAAATGTTGAAAGCACAAAACATAAAATGTGGGAGGTTAATTCAAACTTAGAAAGGAGTATGATGATTTTTCAAGGCTTAGAAAAGAGGTCATACCGTTCAAACTACTCTTGATATATTTTTTCCTTGTTACATTTTTTTTTTTTTAAATCAAACACTATAATTCACAGTGCTGCTGTAGTTTAAATTACAGAATGATGGGTGGTAGAGTTGAGTCCAACTCCTAGCAACACTGTACGGATTTCCGAGTCTGTAAATCTTTACAGGAGCCGAAAACCTCATCTTTCTCTCTCAGAGAATGCGTAAACCCACTCTACTGTTAGGGCTCCTAAATTATAGAATACTAACATATTAGATTCCTGATGTGGTACTATAGGATAAGTGCTGGACTGGGAACTACAAGGTCTGCAGTTCAAACCCACCAGCTGCTCCTTAGTTGCTAACAACAGCAACGAAAAATAAATATTGTTGTTGTAAGCTGCCATTGAGTTGATTCTGACTCACGGTAACCGGTATGTGCAGAGTAGAACTAACTACTCCATAGGGTTTCAAAGCTGTGACCTTTTAGAGGCAGATCTGGATGGGTTTGCATCACAAACCTTTCATATAACTGCTTGTGCCAATGAGGGACTCCAAAATAAATATTCATTTTACTTTTTTATTTTTTCATTTCCTGACTGTTAACCACAGAGTTGACAGTTCAAACTCACAAGCCGCTCCTAGGGAGAAAACTGAGATGGTCTGCATCCCTAAAGATTTAAGTCTTGGAAACCCTATGTAGACTCACTAAGAGTTGGAATCAGCTTGATGGCAGTGCGTTCGATTTTTGGTTTTATCTATTTTCGTCTCCATAAGAGAATTTTTAATGTTTTAATAGAATCTTGAAAGTTACAAAACAATTCAAATTTTTAAAAATTAATATTTTATTTTTGGTGAAAATATATACACAAAACCAACTCCCCATTCAGCAGTTTCTGGGCATAATGATCAGTTACCCTCTTCACATTGTTGACACAATGTCTTCTTATTTCGGTTCTAATTGTTTCACTCCCGTTGACCTCCATCCTTTACAAGTGTGCTTTAAAATAGATGTCCATTTGGTCTTGTTGTGGTTGTGTGTTGTTGAGTTGATTCCGGCCCGTAGCCACATTGTATAGGGTTTCCAAGGAGCAGTTAATATGTTTGAACCACCAACCTTGTGGTTAGCAGTTCAGTGCTTATCCTACCGGGCCACATCAGGACTCCTTGTTGATTTGTTTTTTTTTAAGAGCATAGTACTCAGTTTTACTTCTTGAGCTAAACTGTTAACTAATCCAAGGCAAAACTCTGAATTGTCTAAGTAAGATCTCTTTTGTACAATTTCAGCACACGTGGTCCTTTTTACAGATTGACTTGTACAAAGCAAGGGATGGCCTGTATATATGTATGTATGTAATGCATGTGTCTATAATTTTTAAAATGCAAATTGGTTACATTGTTCTTTTGCCTTCCTTGTTTTCACTTAACCTGAGGATCCTTCTCAGTCAGAATGCTAAAACCAATCTCATTCGTTTTGGTGATTGCACAATATTCCGTTGCATGGATAAACCATAACATTGAGCCAGCCCTCAACTGACGGACATTCAGGACATCTGCAGGGGTTTTTTCTCTCTCTTACAGTGCCAAATGACTCATGCTACTGTATAGCTCTCTGTGAATGTTGTTGCCATTATTAGGTAATAGGAAGTCGGTTCTGACTCGTAGTGACTCTCTCTCTGTACAGCAGAGTGAAACACTGCCCTGTCCAGTACCATCCATATAGTCTATGCTGTTTGAATTGATTATTGCAGTCACTGTGTCAATCCATCTTGTTGAGAGGAGGGGAGCTTTCCTTTTTTTTCTCTGACTTACTGTAGTATAAAGGAGCTCTGGTAGCATAGTGGTTACAAATTGGGCTGCAAACCGCAAGGTCAGCAGTTTGAAACTACCAGCAGCTCCACAGGAGAAAGATAAGGCTTTCTGGTCCTGTAAAGATTTACAACCTTGGAAACCCTGTACTGAGTCGCTATGGGTCGGAACTGACTCAACAGCACGTAACAACAACTATAGTATAAGCACTGGACTGAGGTTCAAATCCACCAGCCTCTCCTTGGAACTATAAGTTGGAACCAACTTGATGACACTTAACAACAACTACTTTACCAGGCTTGATAATCTTCTCCAGGGACCAATTCCTCCTGATAACATTGCTAAAGTTACTATCCTGCCTTCTAAGGAGCATTCTGGGCATACTTTTTCCAAGATCGATTTGTTCGTTCTTCTGGTAGTCTATGATAGATTCAATATTTTTCGCCAACACTATTTAAATACATCACTTCTTTCTGAACTTTTTTATTCACTATTACAGATTTCACATGAATGTGAGGCAATTGAAAATACAATTCTGAACATACTTGGTATCTAGATGAGAGGAACACTGAGACGTGATCATTTATATTTGTCATGTGTTCTAAGAGAGTGGGTAGATTGCAAAGGTATTTTATGAGAATATCAATTGGTTGTTTTACCCATGTAGAAATAAAAAGATATCAAAATTTCAAGCTATATTTCAAATACAGGCACTTTAAAACTTGTATTTAATTTTTCACTGGTATGTTTTTTAGCATGTTCTGTTTGAGCAACTTACCAGCAGTCAGTGATCAAAGCAGTATATTGCTTACCAAGAAGCATTTCTTTGCCCACTAGTTAGGAGAATTTACTATAACTGCATTCCTTAGGGCATATCAATGAAGTAACTTGTAACCTTTAATAAAATTTCCAGAGCAGCCAAAACACATTAGCATCTATTAGTGTTCATTGTTCACTACAGGTAGAAAGGTCAAGGAATTGTTCGATGTTATAAGTCATTTCTCCTAATTCTACATGTTTCACACAGGCACACACACACACCACCACCAACAAAGTTGCTGTCAAATTGATTCTGATTCATTGTGACCCTGTGGAATACAGTAGAACTGCCGAGACTGTCACCTTTATGGAAGCAGATTGCCACATCTTTCTCCCATGGAGCTACTGGTGGGATTGAACCTCCTACCTTCTTGTTAGCAGCTGAGCACTTAACCACTGTGCCAGCAAGATTCATTGTTTGACATACCATGTTCTCAAGTATAGAATATAGTGTCATACACCAGCGTCACTAAGTAAATGGTACTGATAAAAGACCAGCATTAAGAAAACAGAGTAAAAAAGAAAGGAAACCAAGCAACAATTATTAAGTACCTTTTATGGCCCAAGTACTGTTAGATGATTCAAATATGCTTTTCAGTTAAGTCCTCAGAAAGAGTTCATGACGGAGATATAAATATCTCCTTTACAGATGAGAACTGTGGTTCAGAGGGTGAGTAATTAAGTCCCTTAACTAGGAAATGGTAGGGTCTGGGCTGAAACCCAGAACACCAATAATGTGTATACATTTTAGTTCTAACTGGACTGCTACCCACAAGCTCAGCGATTCAAACCTACCAGCTGCTCCTCGGAAACCCTATACAGGGTCACTATGAGCTGGAACCAACTCAGCAGCACTTAAGAACAACTACTTTACCAGACTTGATAACTTTCTGCAGGGACCAGTTATTCCTGAAAACATTCCCAAAATCACCATCCTAGCTTCTAAGAAGCATTCTGGCTGTACTTCTTCCAAGACAGATTTGTTCGCTCTTCTGGCAGTTCATATAATATTTAATATTTTTCACTAATGCTATTCAGAGACATCAATTCTTCTCTGATCTTTCTTACATGGATTCTTCTCATTGTACAGCTTTTACATCCATATGAGGCAGTTGAAAATACCATAGCACCTAAATCTTCAAAGTGACGTTTTTGCTCTTTGATAGTTTTGAAGAGGTCTTTTGTAGCAGATTTGAGTTCTTGACTGCTGCTTCCATAAGCATTTATTGTGGATTCCTAGACAACTTCAGTCTTTTCTCTGTTCATCATGATGTTTATTAATCTAGATGTGGAGACTTTTGTTTTCTTTACATTAAGGTGTAATCCAATAATGAATGCTGTATTCTTTAAGTGCTATATTCACCATTAAGTGCTTCAAGCCCTCTTTGCTTTCAACAAACAAGTTTCTTAATGAGCCTTCCTCCAATCCTGACCTGATGTTCTTCATATAATACAGCTTCTTGGGTCATTTGCTTAGCATACAGATTTGCTCAACATTCAACTGTGTGGATTCATAGCAAACTATGAATAACATTGCAAAGAATGGGACTTGCAAAACACTTACTTGTGCTCATGTGGAACCTATACATAAACAAAGAGACAACCATTAGAATAGAACAAGGAAGGAGATACTGAATGGTTTAAAATCAGGAAAGGTGTATGTGAGGATTGTATCCTTTCACCATAATTTATTCAGCCTTATGCTGAGCAAATATTCTAAGAAACTGAACTATATGAAGAATGATTGGAGGAAGGATTTACACTTATGACTATACCTGGAAAATAGATTTAGAAGGGAAAGTTTGGGTCAAAGAGTAACTCTCTCAAAGCTATAACAATGAACACTCTAGCCCGGTGATTTTCAAATCGTGCATTATGATCTATCAATGTGGTAGATCGCTATCTTTTTATCTTTGCCTCTATGAGGCAAATATGGTGTCTCATTTTAGTTTTCTTTGTGATTAAGGTTAAACATCTTTTCATTTTATTTTCTGTTTATATCCCTTGTCTTTTAAATTTTTTCCTACTGTTTGTTCACCTTTTTGTTGATGATTTGTAAGAATCCTTTTATATTAAGGCTGGTGTATTAAAATGGTCTGGTTACTTGTTTGTCTCCAATTACATTGGCAGCTCTTTGAAAGGAAGGAAGGCCTCTTATTTACTGTTGTGCCCTTCATAATGCTGTTGTTAAGTTGAATTGGTTCCCACTCATAGCACCCTTGTATAGGGTTTTCAAGATTGACTGGTGGGTTTGAACTGCTGACCTTGCGGTTACTAGTCCAGTACTTATCCTACAGTACCACACCAGGGCTCACATCTCATAGTAGAGGTTTAGTAAATACTTGCTGAAGCAATGAAGATGTGTGCTCCTACTGTGTGTCAGGTCCTGTGCTAATTATTGGTGATGAAAAGATGAACAGAAAAGAGCCCTTGTTCTAATAGAGCTCACAGTCTAGTTAGAGAGATGGACAGTCTGTCATTCTATAAAAGTTTATTAAACAACTGCTTTGTGCCAGGTGTGTAATATCCATGGGACGAGTCAGCCTGGTAGGGTGAGGAAAATGCCAGCTCCAGGGGTCTGAGTGACTTGGTCCTTATGGGAAACGGCAGTTCAATTCCCTTCCCTGGTTGTTAGTACCCTCATCCATAACACGTGAAGGGCTAAACCAAATTCTTTCATTCTTTCAGAAAATAGGAGTCACTAGCCCAAGAGGCCATCACCTCTTAGAGTCTCCCCTTGTCCCACAGTGGCAGTGAATACAAGCTTTGGAATTGGAACTCTGGTTTCAAATCCCAGCTCTGACACTTGCTAGCTGTGATTTTGCATGTAACTTGACCTCTCAATAGAACCTATCTCATAGGATTCAAAGCTATGAAACCTCAACTTTCAGCCAAACAATAGACATGCCTACAAGGTGAACAATAACACCAGGGAAGTATGCACTTCTTAAAACAATCAGCCATATGAAGGTAGCAGTTACATAGGGATAAAGCTCAGAAGGCAGGAAGTGGTGTGATAGAAGGACAACTGGAAATGGTAAACACAGGGAAGAAATGGAAAGAGCACTGTTCAGTTCTTCAGCCTGCAATCAGTGTCACGAAACAATATATGTAAGAGTTATTGAATAGAAAATGAATTTGTTCTATGAACTATCACTCAAATCACAATAAAAACGTTAGAACGTAAATAAAAGCCATGGAACCTGTAAGACAGGGTCAACAGGGTGTCTGGCACCAAGAAAGTGTGTCATAAATAAAAAAGTTAGAGGAGACATGGGACACTTTCAAAGAGTCTGGCCAGAGAAGACTTGCTTTCTAAAAAATGAGATGTTTGCCCTGTACCCAAATGAATGGAACCCCAGGATTAATTTATCCTGTCTAAACATGGAGTCTTGGTGTGGTGCTGTGGGATAATGCACTAGACCACAAGGTTGGTTTGAACTGCAAGGTCGGTTTGACCTGCAAGGTTGGTGGTTCAAATACACCAGCCGCTTCTCAGAAACCTTATGTTGTTTTTGTTAAGTGCCATTGAGTCAGTTCTGACTGATAGCGCCCCTGTATGGTGTTTCCAAAGAGCAGTTGGTAGATTTGAACTGCCAACCTTGTGGTTTGCAGTCCAGTGCTTATCCTACAGCACAACACCAGAAACCCGATACAGGGTGGCTGTGAGTTGGAACCAAGTCAACTGCACTTAGTAACTACAAAGACAGCTGGCTTTGAGCGCCCCCTGCTGGAAACTTCCAGAACAAGCCCCTCCCATCTCCCTGACCCCTAACAGTGTTCCTAGGTGAGAAAGGTCTGTGTCACCTCCTTTGCCATTTTCTCTCCTCGGCTCTGACCTGCCCACCCCCGCCCCATGACTTTTCCATCCCTTCAGGTTCCTAGAAACTGCCCCAACTACACCCATGAGCTAATAGATGCATGTACACGCTCATATCATGAAGTCATGCACAGAGGAAACAGATTTACTCAGGTGAAGGCTATATTATGACTTTTATGGATCCTATTTACCTAGGCCTTCCATGGCCCCATCCTCAATTACAAAGAAATGATATAAGAGCATTGGTATAAAGAACAAATACCCAGTGTAGATTGGTACAATTGTCGGGCTGCAAACTGCAAGGTCTGCGGTTCAAACCCACCAGCTACTCCTGAGGGAGAAAGATGAGACTATTTGCTCCCGTAAAGATTTCCAGTCTCAGAAACCCTATGGAGCATCCTGCTCTGTCCTATAGGGTCTCTCTGTGTCAGAATCCACTCAACGGCAGTAACTTGCTTTGTTTTGTGTTGTTTTTTCCCCTCTTATTTTAAAAGAAATAAAAATTTTTCGTTGTCCCCTAAGGGTGTGGTGGTCTCTAGGCACCATGCCTCCTGACCCTGGTGAAGAAGTTGGCTTTTCCCACATGCATGTGTGAATTCGCACACATGCAGCCCCACATGCCATATTACATAAATACAATACATATTCATAAAGTGCCCACTCTATTAGTGACAGCTGACATTTACTGGACACTTTCTATGTGCCAGGTACCAGGTAAAGTGCTGTCTATGAATACCTTATTTGCATTTGTGTTGTAGCTCAGGAAACAGATGAAGTGACTTGTCCCAGGTCACATACCAAAGTCTCCTTGTGTCAGCAAAGTTAAAGTTCATGTTGTAGCCTACCCTCTGCCCCATTTTTTTCTCTGGGGAGCTGCTTGGGCCTGGCCCTAGCTGGGCACTTAGGATATGGTAGTAGCAGTAGAGACCCCCCCGCAAAGTGTACAGTGTAAAGCTCCCTCTCGTGCCACTGACCTGCCCCCACACACATACCCACAGTGCACTGTGCACAATACCCCTGCTCTGCTAATCACCACAGTGAAAGCCTATTCTGGCTTCCAGCTCCTGCCCTGAGACTGAGAGACTAGTTAGCCTTTTCCAGCACAGGTGCCATCCAGTGCCATGGAACTGGGTGCCGGGGGCCAGCCCCAACAAACTTATTAGGGGGGCTCACGAAGGGATGTGTAGAGTCGGCTAAAGAAAAAAATCACACGGAGTCAATGATTTGTGCTAAATTATGATGATGATGATGATGATGATGATGATGATGATGATGATGATTTTGATGATTTTACTTAATTTTTTCAGCTCCTTATATACCGTTAACAATACCTCATGATCTCATAATAATCAATTTCTTTGAAGCATTACACAAATGATCTTGTTAAAACACCTTAATCTTTCTGACATCTTAAAATGTCAGGTTAACCTTAAAACATAATTCTAAATCTTAACTCCTATTTCTGTCTTCACCTATTACTTTCTATAGATTCATTAATCACAACATGTACCTAAACATTATTTGCTATGGTAACTGACAACACAGTTGTTTCTCATGATTGATTAAACAAGAAAAACAAGAAGCATAAAAAAGTACTTAAAGTTTTGTAGTTAAGAAGAAATGAAACAGCTTCCTTATAACAACTTCTTTATACAAAACATCTAGTTAAATTTCTGCTTATGATCTATTACTATTCCCTTAGCTCTTAATTGCATTTTAGCTAATTTTCTAAAGGTCTTAATGTCCCTGACCGGAACTACACAGAATGTTGAATGTAATCTTAAACTTGAACTGGCAAAAACTTTAGCTGGTTTTTCCTAGTAGTGAAACTTATTGTTAGTGTGAAAAGCATTCTTTAGGACTACGCATGATTGAATATGGTGTGAAGGTGCCTAAAAACAAGTTTCAAATCTCTAATATAATTCTTACTAAGATTCTACTGAAAACTTTTATTATAAAATCAAGAAAATTAAAAATAAGCTGATTAAAACAAAGAGACAGAAACTGCAGAGTCCCCACATGAGATCCCTCCTGGGGTCTTGCCTTCCAAGGGGAGACCCATTGTGGCCTTGCTTAGGGTCCTTCCCTTCATGCTTGGGGTCCTCCTTAGGGTCCTTGCTTCATGCTTAGGGTCCTTCCCTTCATGCTTAGGGTCCTCCGCCACTCTGCCCTTTGGTGACATGGCCTCAGCCAACTGGGTGTTCTAAGCACCTCCAGCCCCAGGGCACCACGTTTGCTGAGCACTGGCAGTGCCCAGAGGTGATAAGTGATTGAGGTTGAGGCAGCGGCAGAAGAGAACTGCAGGCTCGTTTCTCTCCCCACAGTGAATTTCTGTCCAGTGCTGAGTGGGCAACTGATGTAAAAGGCTATAAGCCCTCTCCTGGCCACTACCCACTGCCATCAAGTTGATTTTGACTTAAAGCAACTCATAGTCTCACAGGGTTTCCAAGATTGTAAGTCTTTGTGGGAGCAGACAATTTCATCTTTCTCACTCAGAGCGACTGGTTGATTTGAATCAATGACCTTGCAGTTAGCTGTCCAGTGCTTATTCCACAGTGCCACCAGAGCACCTTTTTCTGACCTCGAGGAAACTACCAGCTGTTCCACAGGAGAAAGATGAGGCTTTCTGCTCCCGTAAAGAGTTACAGCCTCAGAAACCCTGTACAGGGTCGCTATGATTCGGAACTGACTGCACGGCGCATAACAACAACAGGTGCTCAATATAAATATTATTTTATCACTGTTAATAATTTCTTTATATGTTAATGTGGCAAGGATTGTTGTTATTGCTGATAAGGGTCATCAAGTTGGTCCCGACTTACAGACTTATAGCAACCCTGTGTAGGGTTTCCAGGGAGCAGCTGCTGGGTTTGAACCGCCAACCTTGAGGTTAGCAGTCCAGTGCTTATCCTACAGTGTCACACCAAGACTCCAAGGTAAGGGTTTGTTGTTGTTAAGTGAGAGTCAGTTCCTACTCATAGCAACCCTGTGTAGGATTTCCAAAGGTGGCTGGTGATTTTGAACCACTGACCTTGTATATCAAACTGATCTTGCTGTCTAGTGTTTCATCTTACAGTACTACACCAGGACTCTGAGGTAAGGGTTGTTGTTGTTAAGTGCTGTTGAGTTGGTTCTGACCCACAAGGTTCTGACCCTGTATAGGGCTTCTAAGGAGTGGCCCATGTGCTTGAACCATCGACCTTGTGGTTCAAACTGACTTTACAGTCCAGTGCATTAACCCGCAGCACCACACTAGGACTCTGAGGTAAGGCTTTGTTGTTGTTAAGTGCTGTTGAGTCAGTTCTGACTCATGGCAACCCTGCATAAGGTTTCTGAGGAGTAGCTGGTGAGCTTGAACTGTCAACTTTGCTGTTCAAACCAACTTTGCAGTCCAACGCATTAACCCACAGGGCCATACCTCCAAGTAAGGATATTGTTGTAAAGTGCCATCAAGTCGATTCCGACCCATAGCGACCGTGTATAGGGTTTCCAAGGAGCAGCTGATGAGCTTGAACCACTGACCTTGCAGTTCAAACAACTTTGTAGTCTGACGCATTAGCCCACAGCACCACACCAGGACTCCAAGGTAAGGATATAGCACCTGCTTTATAGTGAGGTTGTAGAAAGATTTCAGTGGCATATTCACATATAGTCCTAAGTGCCCTGGACCCTGTGGGACAGGCCTGGACCCTAGGGAAGAGTATGGAAGGAAACCTGAAATGTCAGCAGGAAAGGAGAATGGGTCAGGGTCTAGGCCCTCCTGGCCTTTGTTCCTCTATGAAAGGCATGCAGTGAGTTGAATGCTCTGTACATTAGAGCTGATTGTATTATTACAGTCCCACTACTGCTGTCCAGTGAGAGGAGGAAGGCCAAATTTAGAGCAAAGGATGGAATTGATAAGGCATGGAGTGTGATGTGCACAAGGAAGGCAAAGAATGTGCCCACCAGGCATCTGCAGATTTTGAACCTGATGGTCAGCATGATTCTCCACATCAGCCGGTCCAAGGACAGAAGCATCCAACCTCATATTTGGCCAACATGGGGGAACCAACTGCCTTGGTTTGCCTGAGACAAATATCACATCCTCAGAAATCTCTGTCCCAGGCAAGCAGACAGTTGGTTCCCTTAGAACACACAGTGGCACAGGGCACCTACTGTGAGCAGGTACTGTGCTCAAATTTGACATTGGACTTCTCCCCCTGAAGAGACATACCTCGGGATGTCCTGGGATACCAACAACACTGCCTTTTGTTACCTTGAAGCACTGGCTCTGCCACAGGTATTAGGGAGTACTTCCCACAGGGCTGTCCTGGGAACTAACTCTCGAGATAGAAATTAGGGTGCACTCTGACCAGATCTCAGCTCCTGGACCCCGCACTCTTGTATTCTTCCACTTCCAGGCCTCTATAAATGCTGTCCTCTATGGCTGGTTCCTCTAAGGAGTCCTGGTATGGTGGCACTGTGGGTTAATGTGCCAGGCTGCTAAGCCGTTTAAGCTGCAAGGTTCAGGCTCACCAGCTGCTCCTTGGAAATTCTATACATGGTCGCTATGGGTTGGAACCGACTCCACGGCACTTAACAAAGACTGGTTCGTTCGCTTTTCTCCTGTCCCAAGGCTCTTGGCTTGAACTCCATTTCCTTGGAGAAACCTCCCTGACTCCCTTCTACTGGGGAATTTGCCTTGGAGCGCCCTCTAGTGTCTATTTTCCACACATGTCAGGAGCTACTTGGCAGATGGATGGATGAAAGGGAGAGTGTTCATGTGGTAACTACCACACACACACACACACACACACACACACACACACACACACACACACACGTACCTCTGTATGGTGGCCCCTAGGACCTAGGACCTGTCCAGAAAAAATGCTCCAGGAGAAGCTGTTCACTGAAGGAAGAACTTGAAAGACCTTTGGGGAAGATGCTGGATTAGAGGGTAGAGTTTATAAGAAACTGGGTCCAGGAATCCCCCAGACAAGGCTAAAGGGCAGCTCTAAGTGACCTCAATGACTGCCCCATACCAGTGTCCACACCTTCATGCCCAGCCTCTTGGATGCTTGGTCCATCCCTCTCTCTCTTTCAGTCACTTGGATCTAAACCATAAGTCATTGTTCTTATTTAAAAATAGTTTGTCTATCCTCTTCCAACACCCCCATCACCTTGCTCTTCCCACCCTGCTATGAGGGAAGCAGTGAGGAATATATCCCTGTGGGGCAGGCCTGGATCTAGAGAAGAGTATGGGAGAAAACTCAAAATGTCAGCAGGAAAGGAGAGTGGGTCAGGATCAAGGTCCTCCTGGCCTTCGGAAACTCAGCCCTTACTCCTCAATAAAAGGCAGGCAGTGATCTGCCACTGAGACTTCAAGCACCATTGCATCAACTGGATCCTGTGGTCCAAGTGGCAGAGCATCTTGCACAGCTGTCTGAACCTATTGCAGAGCCTTCTCATGTTCTGGGCCCCACTCAAAACTAACAGCTTTTTAAATCACTTGATGAGTAGGCCAGAGTAGCACATTCTAATGAGGTATATGTTGCCTCCAAAATCCAAAGAGATTTTGTGCCTCTTTTTAAGTTGTGAGAGGAGCCAGATGCAATAACTTACCTTTCACTTTGCTAAGAATATCTCAACATGTCTCACATCACTGAATCCTTAAAATTTCACTGAGGTAGAAGGTGCCTGAATTTTTGTCAGGTTAATTTCCCACCCTCTAGAATGCAGATATTTTTACCAATAAGTCTAGAGTCTTGATACTTCTTCCTTACTAGGTCCAATCAGCATAATGTCATCAACATAATGGACCAATGTGAAGTCTTGTTTCAGGGAAAGACAATCAGGGTCCCTGTGAACTAAATAATGACATAGTGCTGGAGAGTTGATGTACGTTAGAAGTAGGAGACGGTGAAGATATATTGTTGGCCTTGCCAGCTGAAGGTGATAATTCAGAACTGTATACCAGGTTTCAGGAGATGTATTTTTTGCCCCAAGCAATAAAACAATATCTGGAACAGCAGCTGCAATTGGAATCACTACCTGGTTAAGTTTACGATAATCCGCTGTCATTCCCCAAGAACCATCTGTTTTGGGCACAGACCAGATAGGTGAGTTCAATGGGAATGTGGTGGGAATCACCACCCCTGCATCCTTTAAGTCCTTGATTGTAGCATTGAGCTCTGCAGTCCCTCCAGGAATGTGATACTGCTTTAGATTTGCTATTTTCCTAGGTAGAGGCAGTTCTAAAGGCTTCCACTTGGTTTTTCCAACCAGAATAGCCCTTATTCCACATTTTTGGGATCCAGTGTTGGGGTTCTGCCAGTTGCTGAGTATATCTATTCCATTTATGATTCCTGGAACTGAGGAAATCACGACAGGATGAGTTAATTAATAACTATACATCCCCACTCTGACTGGGCCGCAGTGACATGTCGGGTCTCCTGGAGTTAGTGTCAATTCAGATCCAGTGTTCTGTAATCCCCCAAAAGTCTGATTTTTTCCCCCCCAGTGAGCACCCACTCTTGTAAAAGACCATAGATCCCTTTTGGGAGAGCTAGGAGAATGAGTAACAGCTGTTGGTGTAGTGAGGTCCTTCCTCAAGTGTACTTGACCACGCCTTCATTCAAGAGACTGTGGATTTGTAAATTGACTCAAATCTGGGAATTGAAGGGCAGTGACTCTTTGTTCTGGCAATTCAAGTTAGACTGCTGTTCACTTGACCTAGAATTCTTGCTTTTGTACAGACTGAGTAAATATTTAGTGGGTTTCCTATCTATTTCACTCTGTTTACATAAAATAGCAATCACAACAGTATTCAAGGAAGCTGTGGTTATCTTCACAACTTTATTCTTCACTGTTGTGGTAGAAAGTGTGTCTCCTGGGCACTCCATGTGTGGGTTTATGGGTCTATCCTGATAAATCTGCTCAAGCATGTCAGTTTCCCAAAGCTTTTGTTTTCCTTCCTTTACAGAATACCAAGGCAGGTCTGGTACGTCAGCGTGACGTATTGTAGGCCATTGCGTAATCCATGCTTCAGTGAACCAACCAAAGAAAGTATTAGATCCTTTCCTAACCTCTCAGGCTGAAACACTGAATGAAGAATCTTAGTGTGCCCACCTCAATAAACTCAGATTTATTCAACGTTATGTTCCCTGCACTATTTCCCATACCCTTAGTAGTCACATATTCTCCAGGTTTCTGTTTGTACATATTAGAAAAATCAGGCAGTTCTTTTGGAGTTTATCATACTTCTTTTTCAGTCATAATTTATGCTTCACCTTTTGGGGCTCACTTGAGGTTTTTTTTTGTTTTGTTTTTTTTTCTTAACTGTTTTATTGTGAATTATGTGATTGTTTACATGGGAGAACATTAGTTTTACATTCATTCTGTCATATATCATCTCATTGCCATGGTTACAATCCCCTCCATGCATCATCAACCAACTAAAGGGTATACCCTGCAAGCCTGCCCCCTACACTATCCGCCCCCCTCCCCCCCTCCCCAGTCTTCAGAACACAGTTGCTCTCCCTCTCTGGATCTAAAGTCCCCAGCTGCTCCATCACTCCACATCATCGTCTCTGCTTCTATCTCAGGCATCACTGCTTCTCTGGGCTCACTGAGTCTTAAGTCTGATTATAGGTCTGGAAGCAATCATTGATGGAGGACATTGCAAGATGTCTTGCAAGACATCTACCTTAGACGATGCCTCAGACAGTGCCTAGTCAAAGGGGATAATGGCTTTGCTGAAAATGGATCAGTAGACAAAGATGGAATTTCTTCAGGTGGTAGGAGTGGTGCTTTTGGCAAAAGTGATGTGACAGGACTTAGAGCTCAGTTTCCTCAGCTTTCTGATTATCTATCTGCCCATATGTCCCCATCCCAAGTTTCAGGATCCCATTTCTTCCCAATCAGTGCCCTCACTTTAACATCAGACACCATTTGAAAGTGGGAATTCAGTTGTAATTCAGCCACACTTATAAGACTTTGGGGTTTGGTTTTTGACAATATCAGCTCTGTGACTACAAGAAATGCGGGAGAAACATGAGGCTTTCTGCTCTCACAAAGGGTTTTTAAAAGCCTTGGAAGCCTTGTACAGAGTTGCTATGAGTCAGCTAACTCAACAGCACACAACAACAGCTGTTACAAGAAATAAGGCTTTCTTTCAGGGCAACTTTGAGTTCTTTGCATTGTTTAAGCTGTAACTTGGTAGCCCCGATCTGGTCTTTTTCCTTTATGACTTGGTTTGTTGTCAGTATGAGCAGCCAACCAGGTTCGCTATACTTCTCATCTGGATGTAATTGCAGAAAAGTATCAAACACATGATCACCAGGAGTCTTGCTTATCACCAATATTTGATCTACAGGTGGTAATTATTTGCATATGAACATTGCCACCTTACATCATAGATTAGCAGCACCATCTTTAATAATAGAAGCATACTTATTAGTGTCATTAAAACTAGTCAAACTTGAAAAACAATTTAGAAAACCCATCCTTATGATTTTATTTCTCCAGAACCATTCCTGATAGCAAACGTCTTAGGCTGGGTTCTCTAGAGAAGCAAATATATTATATATATATCAAGGGAATGGTTTACATAGCTGTAGATGTGGGAGAGTCCCAAGTCCAGGTCAGATGAACCAAGATTGGCAGGTTTGGCAGTTAAGAAGACAAGCTGCTGAGAACTCCCAGGATCTGTAGGTAATGGAGCAGGTCATTGGCTCAAGTCCAAATAACCGGAAGTCAGAGGACAAGCCAGATGCAAGATGCAGACCCAACAGAGAGCAAGCAAACTTTGCCTGAATGTCGAATATGATGGAAGCAGGCCACACCCCACAAGGAGACATCCTTTTAATTGATTGGCTGCTCATAGCAGACCTCATCATAGAGTTAAATATACCATATTAGATCTCATTATGGGATTAATTACATCTCAACTGCCTAACCACTGAGAATTCTGGCCTAATCAAGTTGATACACCAGGGTCCCTCATGACTTTCAAGTAACCCATGTTCAGTTATAGAAGTGAAAACCTGTCATTGCTGCCTGAACCCAGAACCTCAGTGCATTTAGTTCATCAGCTTTTTTATGTGTGGTCTAATATACACCAGGACATGCAGTGTACCATGTTAAATGGAAGGATGGGCCTTTTCTTTTTTGGTTCCTTTGAATCTAGGTACACTCTCTTTTTGCCTTTTTTCACATGTGTATGTGCTTTTTATTTATTTTGAACAATATATACATAAATTGTTGTATGACATTGCTTGCTATCCCTGCAATGTGTCAGCACTGTACTCATTCCATTTTCCCTTCCCCGTTTTCATCCATCCAGCTTTTCTTCTCTTCCTTGCCTTCTCATCTTTACTTTTGGGTTAAGTTGTCCATTTGGTCATTCATAGTTGATTGTTCTAAGGAGCACATTCCTCATCAGTATTACGGGCTAATGTATTATTTAGCTGAAAGGTGACCTCCGAGACTGGCTTCAGCTCCATGTTAAAAGGGTGTCCTAGGGTAATAGTCTCAGGGGTCCCTCCAATCTTTATCAGTCTGATAAGTCTGGTTGTCTTTATGAGTTTGAATTTTCTTCTACATTTTTTATCCACATGATCAGAGTAGTCAGTAGTGGAAGCTGGGCACCATGTAGTTCTTCTGGTCTCAGGCAAGAGGAGGCCTGTGGTTCATTGTAGGCCATTGTTGTTGTTAAATGCTGTTAAGTCAGTTCCAAATCATAACGACCCTGTATAGGGTTTCTGAGGAGCAACTGCTGGGTTTGAACTACCAGCCTTGTGGTTTGCAGTCCTGTGCTGATCCACAGCACCACACCAGAAGTCCCCGTGGGCCATTAGTCATGTGCATCTTGTCAGCTCAGAAGTTTGAGACCCTTGACCTGGAGTGATTGAGTCTAATTCACAAACATCTCTGACAAAGAAAGAGAAATGCCTTTATTAGCAAGAAACTGGCTCCCAGGATACCCACAACAAAGAGGGATGGTGGCTGCCCAAATGCCTTTTGCAAGCAATATTTATATTTGTTTTCAGCATGCAAGTGGGCCAAATCTTTATCCGCAGTCACACAAATTCACAAGGTGATCAGATGCCTGATAAACCTATCAGAAGGAAGGGCTGACTCCTGGTGCCTGTTTACCTGGTGGATTACTCTGTCAGAAGCCACAGAAAGGGACCAGGAATTGAAGCCTAGACAACCAATAACATTCATTATAACAGAGCAGTGAGAGAAGAAGGGAGGAAGAGAGAGAGAGAGAGAGAGAGAGAGAGAGAGAGAGAGAGAGAGAGAGAGAGAGAGAGAGAGTGTGTGTGTGTGTGTGTGTGTGTGTGTGTGTGTGTGTGTAGGGGGTGGGGGGTGGGGTGGGATCTCAAGCAATGATCAGATTATTTTGTTAAATTCTCAAAATGTCTCCACTCATGCTCTCAGTGTCTCCATCATTGTGAGCAGCACTTCATGTGTTTGTTAGCCACCTGGCTGTCTTCTTTGGTGAAGAGTCTGTTCATGTCTTTTGCCCATATTCTGGTTGAATTGTTTGTCTTCTTGTTGCGGTGTTGAAGTTTTAGTATATTTTAGAGGCTAGACCCTTGTCAGATATGTTCTTGCCAAACATTTTCCCGTCTGTAAGTTCTCTTTTTACACTTTTGGTAAAGTCTTTTTTTTTTTTTTTATGTTGGTAAAGTCTTTTGCTGAACATAAGTATTTAATTTTTTAAGGATTTCAGTTATATAGTTTATCTTCTTTTGTCTGCATTTTTAGTTATGTTTTATAGTGTATTTATACCATAGATTAAGACTTCTAGCTTTTTTTTTTTTTTTTAAGACTTCTAGCTTTTTGAGGAGAAAATTGTCCATATGTTTTATCTTCCAGGAACTTTATAGTTTTAGTACAAGACTCAGCTGTAGTGTGTAAACTCTTATAAGCCCGCAGGCTGTTTTACTGAGCTCGTTTTGCAGGAATGGAGAACTGCTGACCCTACTTATAAGCAACTCAGTAGCCTATTACCCTGAGCTTGTTTTTCAGGAATGGAGAACATCTGCTCTATGATGAGGGACTCCCTACACTGCCCAGCACCCATACACCACCTCCCGGAGGCCGAGCAACAGACAGTGTTTAACCACCTCCCAATATCCTATGATGCTCACCCAGATGGACAGTACTTTAAACCACCTCCCAATATCCTGTTACACTAGCCCAGAGGGCATCCTCACATAGGTTGTAAATTTGCCTCCCTTTCCACCTGTCCACAATGCCTCTGGGCCTTCCCTCCTAAAAAAAAAAAAATCAAAGTCATAAACACCCAAGGAACCAGTTCCCTGGAGAAGTACTTCATGCTTGGTAAAGTAGAGGGTCATCATAAAAGAGGAAGACTGCCAGCGAGATGGACTGGCAGAGCAGCAACGATGGACTCAAGTGTAACAATGATGGTGAGGATGACGCACAACCGGGCTGTGTGTCGTTCTCTTGTGCATCTGGTCACTATGAGTCCGAACTGACTTGATGGAACCTAACAACAACTGATGACCCCTTAATAAACGAAAGAGAACAGATGCTGGGGGAAACTAGCAGACTTCCCAATAGACAGTTGTTAGTGGCTCTTACCCAGTGAGTGGAGCTGCAGACGGGATGGTTGTATCTAGTCTGTGTGGGCACTGTTTCTGTGTCCTTTCCCATTGCCAGCCCCCTGCATGAATCTGCATGGTCTGTCTCTGAAGCTGCTAGCAAAAGTTCAAAATGGCCACACCACATCTTTCTATGAAACTATCAGTGTTTCTTCGTTCTTTGCCGCCTCCGTTCAGTCTCTCCTCTCAATCAGTGTTTAATGCACTTCTCCAATCTTTCCTCTGATGCTCCCGGTTCCAGGATTATCAACTGTATTTGTTTCATTTGTAGAGAGTCTGAGTAGCATGTCTGTGTAGCCTACCATCTTGGTTTCTCTCTCCTTTCCTCTATGTCTTGGTGTTTTCCACTTGAGCATGATAAGTATCACTGAACATCAACACTGGATACACCACTTTGTGATTATGATAAAACAAAACCACTCCATAATCATGTCTAAGACATGGATATTGTCCAAGTCACAAAATGCCTTTCTCCAGGCTAATATTAGTTTCTGGAGCTTCTTTACCAATTATAGCTTTTAGTCTTGTTGTTAAGTGTTGTTGTTAAGTGGTGCTGAGTCAGTTGTTTTTATTAAGTGCTGCTGAGTCAGTTCCAACCCATGATGACCCTATATAAAGTTTCTGAAGGGCAGCTGGTGAGTTTGAACTGTTAACCTTGCATTCAACCGACCTTGTGGTCAGGTGCTTATCCTACAGTGCCACAACAGGACTCCCTATATAAGTAAGACTTATTCAGATATCTATTTAGGTGAAAACACTAGGCTGATGCTCTTCTAGAAATTAAAATTAAAATTTTGTTAAAGGAATAGAATCATTTCAAAATGGAACATCACAGACATCCAGCCAAGTTGTGCAATACTCCAACTCACACAGGTTTTGAAAAAGTGAGGTAAACAAAGGATTTGTACTGGGGGTTAGAAGCATGGCAAAAGTTACAAAGTTCAAGTCCAAACATCATCTGTAAGTTTATTTTATGCATTTGAGGTTATGTCTTGAGAGTTGTCTTAACAAAATATTTTATGTCTGTCTCCTTATTCCAGCAACTCAGTCTCTACCTTGGTGTTACATATTTTAAAAAGACGATTAGCGGAAAGCTTCAGTGAGTGAAATTTTGGGAGCTAGAACTCTGAACTAAGACTTGGTGTGTACCTGCCTTGGCCACAAAGTTGTTTACATGCTCTAACAACCTGCGATATGCAAATGATACAACCTCATTTGCTGAAAGTGAAGAGGACTTAAAGTACTTACTGATGAAGATCAAAGACCACACCTTTGATCTGATTTTGGAAAGTTTGATTAAACTTAGTGATTTTCTTTTGAAGTCATTCCTGTTTGGAGTTTGTTCAGCTTCTTGAATGCTTATCGTGCCATCTTGGTTTCTAAGGAGCATTCTGGCTGTACTTCTTCCAACACAGATTTGCTTGTTCTTCTGGCAGTCCATGGTACTTTTAATAGTATCCTCCAACAACATAACTCAAATGCATCTATTCTTCTAAAGCCTTCCTTATTCATAGTCCAACTTTCAAATGCATAGAAGCTACTGAAAATCCCATGGCTTGGGTCAGCATACTTTAGTCCTCAGACTGATATCTTTGCTCTTGAACACTTTACAGAGAGGTCTTGTGCAACAGGTTTACCTAATTCAATACATTGTTTGATTTCTTGACAGCTGTTTCCATAAGAGTTCATTGTTGACCTAAGCAAAATGAAGTCTTTGACAAAATCAGTCTTTTCTCCATTTATCATGATGCTATTTATTGGTCCAGGGGTGAGGATTTTTGTTTTCTTTACATTGAAGTGCAACCCATACCAAATACGTTCCAAAACTAGACAAGAAAAGATTCCTGAGAGCAGCTTGAGGGGAAAAAAGTTACCTACAAAGGAGAACCAATAAGACTAAGCTCTGATTTCTCAGCAGGAACCATGCAAGAAGACAGTGGGGTCACATATACAAAACTCTGATAGAAAATATTATCAACCAAGAATCATGTACCCAGCAAAGCTGTCCCTCAAATATAATAACAAAATTAGGACCTTCCCAGATAAACAGAAATTAAAATAATTTGTAATAACCAAACTAACTTTACAAAAAATGCTAGCTGGTGTTCTTTAACTAAGAACCAGAAACATTAGACAACAACCTGAGATTAACATACATGATAACACCACTCAGAAATCAATCCAGATATGTTGTTGTGAAGTGCCGTCGAGTCGGATCCGACCCATAGTGACCCTATACAGGGTTTCCGAAGAGCGACTGGTGAGCTTGAACTGCCGACCTTGCAGTTCAAATGGCTTTGCAGTCTGGCACATTAACCCACAGCGCCACACCAGGACTTCTTAATCCAGATATAGAAGTGTTTAAAGTAAAACAAATCCACAAGTGTGCAAATAGGGAACCAGAGATCATAATTTATAATGAAGTTAATTAGAAAGCAAAAAGAGGGAATAATGTAGATACAAAACTTCCAAATAGTGAGGAAGTCAAATAGATTTCAAGATAAAATAGACAGGGTAACCTTAAAGAAAATTAATACACCTTCACATCAAAATGAAGAAAAGGAAAATCAGAAAGATTTAGTAAACATTAATACAACAGAAATGAAAAAAAAAACCACAAGCAAAGTGAATTCAGCATAAAAAATTATGTGGAACAATGAAACCAATAGCATCACACACACACTTACAAACAGCAAAATACAACAATCAGTTCATGCCTATTGATAATTGCACCGAATGTCAATGGATTAAATGCACCAGCCAAGAGACGGAGAGTAGCAGAATGGATAAGAAAACAGAATCCTTCAATATACTGTCTTACAAGAGACACACCTTACAAACAAAGAGAAAAATAGACTAAAAATCAAAGGATAGAAAAAAATATATCAAGCTAACAGCAATCAAAAATGAGGAGGAGTGACACTATTAATCTCTGATAAGATAGACTTTAAGGCAAAAACCAGTATAAGAGTCAAACAAGGACATTATATTATGATTAGAGGGTCAATTGAACAAGAGGACATAACTATAATAAATATCTATGGTACCAATGAAAGAGTTTCCAAATACATAAATCAAACTCTGATAGAACTAAAAAAAAAAACAGAATCACAGCCACTCAGTTTCTAGACTTGAGCCAGTTTACAGATGCATAGTTTCTTGAATGAAGAGAAGGCTGGGTTCCCTTGAGGAAGGACCCCATTACCCCCACAAAAAATATTACACTGCTTGTGTTTTGTCTAGCCTTCCCCCAAAGGGATCTATGAACTTTTACAAGAGTGATTGTTCAGTGGGGAAAAGGAAATAATCAGAATTTTGGGGATTACTGGACACAAGCTCTGAGTTGACACTAATTCCAGGAGACCCAAAATATCACTGTGGCTCACCAGTCAGAGTGAGGACATAAGTTATTATGGTACTCTATGGTCCTCAGAAACCCTGTACAGGGTTACTATGAGTTGGAACCAACTCCATGGTACTTAACAACAACAACAACAAATGTGTCTATTATGATAAATCCACTCTAAGATGCCGATTTCCCTAAGCCTTTGAAAAGCTTCTACAGTATACCAAGACAGGTCTGATGCTTCAATTTGATGTATAATTGTAGGTTACCGCGTAATCCATTCATCAGTGAAACAACCTTTCTTTACCTCTTGAGCTGAAACATTGAATGAAGAGGTCTGTGCTTAGTGGACTCATAGCAATTCATTCAGACTGATGCAACTTTATGTTCTTGCATCATTATCCCACACTCTTAATATCTATTTCCACACATATATTCCAGGTATCTGTTTGTACATATTAGAAAAATCAAGTCGTTCTTTTGGAGTGTGGTGTTCATCTTCCTGGGTCACAATTTGTACTTCATCTTTTGGGGATCACTGGGACTTAAGTCTGGTTATAGGTCTAGAAGCAATAATGGATGATGTGTGTTTCCTGGGAACATTCAACAAAAATGTGAGGCATCTGCTTCAGGCATTACCCCAGAAAATGCCCCAGGCGCTATCTCATCAGGCACAGTAGGGCTGATTTCATCAAATGTGGGCAGAAATGACAAAGGTTTTACTAATTATGATCAGCAAAGATGGAGTCATACTTTTTTTTATAAATAAGTCGTATTTCAACTTAACTTCTAGTTCTTACCAGAGGAGCTACACTGTTATTCACTCCAATAAGATGTTAAAAAGAACCTTTCTCATTGAAATACCTCTGCTTCACAAGCTAACTTAGATGCATTCCCAAAACTTACCAAATACTCTCAGAACAATCAGTAACCATTTATATAAACTTTAGGTCTGAATTTAAATTGTTAACTCTAAGTTTCAAAAACAAGGTCCTATTACCATAGGCCTAGTTAAGCAGATTCCATGCCTTTATAATTTTTTTTAAACTCGAATTTCCAGACCCTTCTTAAGTCCCTTGACAAATACCAACAAACAGCTTCTGCAAAAGCAGTCAAGAATTAGTGTCAAAAACAACCCAATTAAAGAATGGGCAGAGGACATGAACAGATACGTCACCAAAAAGACATTCAGGCAGTCGATACACATATGAAGAAATGTTCAAGATCACTAGCCATTCTATAGAGATGCAAATCAAAACAATGAGTTATCATCTCACCCCAGCATTAAATAGCAAAGTTAAAAAAACAAACAGCGGCTAGGACCCTTCTACATTGCTGGTGGGACTGTAAAATGGCTCAGCCTCTGTGGAAAACAGCATGATATTTCCTCAGAAAGTTGGAACTAGAAATATCATATGACCCAGCATTCCTTCTACTTTGGTATATACCCACAAGAAATAAGAGCCAGGACATGGGTAGATACATACTCATTGATGTTAATCCTAGTACTATTCACAAAAGCAAAATGATAGTGAGCGCCTAAATGTCCATCAGTGGAAAGAATGCATAAATAAACTTTGGTTCTTACACATTATGGAATACTATGCAATGTTATTGCTGAGCAAAATAGGTCAATCACAAAAGGACAAATATTGCCTGAGACTGCTATTGGAAAAACTCAAGAAAAGGTTTTCATACTAAAAGAAACGTTCTTTGATGGTTACCAGGGGTGGGAGGGAAGGGAGAGTAACTCACTGGCTAGAAGGTAGACAAACACATGTTAACTCAGGTGATGGGGAGGGCAGTATACAAGAAGGGGAGGGCAACATACAAGAAGAGGAAGGTTTGCAAAAGAATGATGAAGATAGGTGAAGACACAGAGGTAATGCAAGGGCTAAAGGGAGGATAGGGGTGAATAGTCTTATACCCACAAACTTGGAGCAGCAGTTTTCTGTGTGTAGAGACATGGGTTATATGTGTGTGTGTGTGTGT
>NW_006408532.1:7826044-7867643 GCF_000296735.1 Chrysochloris asiatica | reverse complement strand
ATATAAGAGTTTGAAAAATTATATTTGTACATGGGAAACCACAGGGAGGAAGCGGAACAACTATTGTTGCATTGCAGGGATTGCAATCATTGAGATGAAACAGTGTATGATTTGAATGTAAAATTGATGATCTTATCTGTAAGATAAGATCTTATAAAGCTTAAAAAAAAAAAAGAACTAGTGTCAAACTCTAAACTACACAGTTATGAATAAGCCCTGATAGTTTATGTATTCTGAAGGTATTTAAATTTGCCCTTACTCAGAACTTGCATTACAAACATGAGGGACATGTGTGGTAATGAAGTAGTTAGTTAAAAAAATACATATTTTTAAAGAAAATGTTTAGCTACAGCCAACCACATATATATTATCAACCATGGTACTTCATTAGACAGTGTTTTTGTTTTAAAAACATTAAGTTTTTTTTATTAACACAGATTATTAGAAGCTTTTGTGTAAACATTGTCCTAACAAACCCTTTTGCAATGAAAAATATCCTGAAATAGCCCAGAATAAAACAATTAAAAACCCCAAGATGGGATCCTCAAATTTGTTATGATTTAGTCTGCCTTCACAAACATGCTTCTAAATTAGACAGAAAACACTTAATAAAAGAAAGCTATAAACTTAACAAAAATTCTTCCTTATGAAAAGGACCTCATACCAAACCTGTTGTTCCTAAGGATTTGCGCAGTCCCCCTTTCCACCACCTTCTGTATGATGCAACACCTAGGCGCAAGACAATAGACACAATAAAAAATAGATTGTTAGGGACATTTTTGGAAAGCTGTGGACCCAAGGAGTCATTGCTTAGAATTGAATCCATGATCAGCCTCCACCTAGAAAATATCCTTTGCCTACTGGGTCAATGCTTGAATAACAAATAGAGTTTATCCATTTAATACATACCAATGACTATAAACACTGGACCACAAGGTCGATTTGAACTGCAAATTCAGAGGTTCAAACCTACCAGATGCTCCTTAGGAACCCTGTACAGAGTCACTGTGAGTCAGAACTAACTAGATGGCACTTAACAACAACACCAATGCCTGTAAATTTGTGATTTTCAGATATTTATATAAATATATGATTTGCAACTACTCACATTGAATTAAGGCCCTTTCTTGACAAAAAGGCTACAGCAGTGTTTGTTAAATATTTTTCCTGTATAGAGGGCCCTAGTTGTCTTCTGCAGTAACAGAGGAACTGATTTTACTGGATAAATAATAATGGTTATCTGTCATGTTTTTCCCATTTTTCAAAAACTCTTGTCCTTATCACCCCAATCTTCTGAACCTGTAGCAAGTGCTAATGAAATGATAAAAACTCAATTGACAAAACCCACATTGATCATGGGACTAACTTAACTACACAAGCCTTTCCGTTAATGCTAATGAATTTAATGCTACTTCTTTTAGCCTACATAAACTGACTCCTTATGAGATGATTACAAAATAACTGCTGGGCTACCAATCAGAAGGTCAGCAGTTTGAATCCACCAGCTGCTCCATGGGAGAAAGTTGAGGCTTTCTGCTCCCTTAAGCATTTACCACCTCAGAAACCCTATACAGGGTCGCTGCAAGTCAGAACCGACTCAAGGGCATACTGCAGCAGTATCACACGTCAACTATTACTGATTCAAATTTAATACAAACAAATGTTATCCATCTATAATTCATGATACCAAGGCTAAATTTCTTAAGGAAACAACAGTAAGGGCACTGACTAAAGGGTCCACTGATCCACCCCTCTTGCTAAAGATTTTGTTTACTAAAAAGACACCTAGCAGGGTCACCCCATGGTGGATACTTTTCTCTTCAGATGGGAGTGGTGCTGTTGGCAAGAGCGATCCAACAGAATTTAGAGACCCAGTGTCCCCAGCTTCCTGATTAATCGCCCATATGTCCCCATCCTAAGTGTCAGGATCCTATTTCTTCCTATTCAGTGTCCTCACTCTAACGTCAGATACCGTTTGAGATTGTGAATTCAAATGGTGTTCTAATTCAGCCAATCTCATAAGACTCTGGGTTTGATTTTTGGCAGTGTCAGCTCTGTTACTATAAGAAATGAGGCTTTCTTTCAGGGCACAAGTGGAAACTTTGAGCAGTACTGTGGCTGTAACTCCAAAGCTTTGAGTTTGTGTCTTTCCTTTACCACTTGGTCTATTATAAGTGGGACCAACAATCAACTTCCTTATACATCTCATCCTAACGAACCTGCAGAAAAGTATCAAATACATTATCTCACTAATACTTGATCTATTGGTGGTAATATTTTGCTCAGTACCATCTTGTGCCATGGATAGCTAGCACACTCTTTACTAATGGAGACAGAGTTATCAGTCCCTTTAAATCTAGTCAGACTTGAGGAACAATTTAGGAAACCTTCCTTATCATTTTGTTTCTCTAGAGAAGCAAAACCAGTGAAACTTGTATTTGTATATTTGTGTATTATTATTGTTGTGGGGCTGTAACATTACAGGAGTCCTGGTGTGGTGCAGTAGGATAAGCACTGTACTACTAGCCACAAAGTCAGCAGTTCAAACCCACCAGCTGCTCCTTGGAAACCCTATACAAGGTCACTATGAGTCAGAACTGACTCAACAGCACTCAGCAATAAGATCAACATAACATTGCAGTCCTATATCAGAATGCTTACAATATATTCTTTCCAGAACAGGTCACAAAAATTGTCAAAGCTGATGGAACATATTCTTTGAGGCCGAAGTTGGTGCTAAGAATTAACACCAAGGCTCTTTCAGAATTGCTTGATTAAGGGAAATACTCAACAGCTCAAGTGTTTGCTCTGTTTTGTTTTGAGACTCTGTTTCTGTATCCTTATCATGAAAGGAATATTTTTTGTGGCCATTTTACATCACTGCATCTACTTTGTAGTATTTTCCTTCCACATCCTGTCTTTGAATCAGGAAGCATGAGCCCTACAACGTCCTTCTTTTTCAAGGTATTGGTTTTGGAAGCCATATCTTGACTTACTTTAGCTTCGCAAGATGGGAAGAGAATCAAATTCAAAATCAGCCCAAGGCTGATTCTTATGAAGTGATAGTCAGATATGTCTTCACTCCACAGCTTTCTTTACCCTATTCAGACATTTCTCCCACAGCACTCTCTGTTTCACATCTCAGTTTGACAATCCATTGCAATAGCCACACAGAACTCATAACAATACTCATGATTAGGGGGTTTATTAGACAAGCTAATAGGTTACAATTCAGAATCAAAACCAACTCAGGGTACAGCAGTTTTCCAATCAGGAATGCTGCTTCTCTGCCATACAGAGGACATTCCTCACTCTTGTCTTCCGCTGTCTCTGTCCTATTTGGGCAAATGTTACAATGCTCTTTTAGGCAGTCTGAGAATGCCCAAGGAGCACATTCTGTAAACAAGTCTCCTGCCCGTTGGGCATGAAGCTTTACTCAGTCCATAACTGTTCTGTCTCCATGCCACCGCCTCTACCATTGCCTCTGCTTTTCTAGGTAGGAATCCCATTCTCCACTCATCCTCTTCCTTATTGATGGACCTGGGATCATCCTAACTGCTTCTGAGATGGTTCCTTTTCAACCTACCTGGCAAAACTAACCAATCCCAGCCTTAGAGTCCTGTATGATACTTCTCAATCACTTAGTGGGAATTAAGAAGGCATTGGATAAAAAAGCCATATTGAGTAAAATCAAGGTACCACGGGCTTTAAAAACATTTTTCTATTAACTCCCTTTTTTATATATTGAGATAAATATATATTACAAAACATTTGCCTTGTCAACATTTTTATGTGTATAATTTAATGACATTCATTACTTTTGTCATGTTGTACAATTATCACCACAATTTCCATCATCCTTAACAGAAATGTATATTAACTCTTGTTTAATCTATAGTGCCATTTTTCTTTCCTCTTGCAATTTATTTGTTAAAGAAATAAGTTGTTTGTTTTGTAGAATTTCCCTCCGTCTGAATGTGTTTATTGCATCTCTGATGTTCTTCTTTCTTTGTGTTGTCTGTAAACCGATAGCTGGATCCAGAGGTGTGATCTGATCTAGGTTCACTTCTTCAGCAGGAATGATTTGCATATGATGTCAGCTTGTCTCTATGATGTTCGGGGCTGTTAGTGATCCTTACCAGGATCATGTTTTCAGTAGAGGTGCTTACATTTTGAAAGGGTCACTCTGCTTGCTGTGTGGGTAGGTCACTGGGTTGATACAAGGATTTGAATGGGATAATAATGCAAAAGCAAAGCATTGGTGCCATAGCTGGCATGCAGTGACCATTCCATAAATATTAGCCATTATTATTATTATTATTGTTGTTGTTAGAGCTGTGTGTGGGACTCAAGGCCGAGTTTTGGAATCGTTTTTTTGTCTGGGACTCTCTCCCTTCTTCTCTGCCCTTGGAGAAGTCAGCAGTGTCCGGTGGCTCAGGGAGGCATGTTCAGGAATGTGGCGGCCATCTTTGTGCACCTGGCGGGGCCCCTCCAGGGAAAGAAGGCTGGAGCCTCCTCATTCACCCGGTGCTTGCACCAGACTGTAAGTGCTTTAGCCCATCCACTCTGTCACGCGCATGGCCTCGGGTTCCTGGGTCTGGTTTTGCTCTGCCTTCAAAGCTATGTGTAGTCTCCTCTTTCAGGTAGCCTTTCTTGCCTGCAGCTTGGATAGCCCCCGACACACACCTTGCATTTGCCTCTAGTTTGAAAGCTATTGCTTCGCATGTGCGTAATCTGCATGGTGCTACTGCCTCCCACGTCATCCTTGATGTACAAGCCCAGGGCTCAGTACATAGTAGGTGCTCAATAAACATTGGCTGAATGTATACGTTATATACAAGCCCAAGAACAGACACTGTTTCCTCACTTATCCAAGCACTTCTTGATGCAACTAAAGGTTACTCCTTTGAGCACCCTAAGTTTCTGGGGCTCCCTTATTATTTCTTTCTCTTCCTAAACCTCTTTAGCTCTACTCACCTCTTCATTTCTTCTTTATCTGTGCCCTGCTCCTGCTCCTGCCCTCTTCATACTCTCACTCCAGCTTCCACCCTCCGTCTTACCCCACTGCTATCCTTGAGTCTTCCTCACCTTTCTCTATAAACACATGATGCATCCTCTGTTGAAAAGCAATTCCATACCTCTTTAAACCCCAGATACCATCAGTTGTAATATATGCTGTTATTTTAAGGACCAGATTGTTAGATGCACCTGAATTCAGGGATAGTACAGTGTGAAAAAATGCACATATTAGAACTGATCCAAGTATGCTGTATTCTCTGTGTAACAAATTTGAAAACATAAAAAAGCATATATGAAATTAAGATTTATGAACCCACCACTCAGAGAAAACCTTTGCTAACATTTTGATGTTTCCTTCCAGCTGTTGTCTATGCATATATGTTTGTAGAAAACATGCATGTATATGCAAAGAGTTACTAGTTGTGTTTTTTTGCAAAACAGAATCATACTGTACATACTATTTCGTAGCCTGTTTTATTGATATCGGTATATCACATCAATAAATATTCATTTAATATGTGATTTTCTCCTACACTTTTAAATAAGGTCATAAAAGTGAAACACTTATTTTAGAAAATTTGGGTAATAAGAGAATTATAATGAAACAAAAGAAAAAATCTGTCAATCACAGGTAACCATCAGTTATATTTTGATTATGCACGTGATTTTCCCTGACAGGGATCACCCTCATTTTAAACTGTTTTGATGTGTACTGAGTGCCAGGCTTGGTGACGGTGATGGGTACCAGTGTTGGCAAAGTGCCCATTAGGTGCCAGACCCCACGCTGTGTTCTTCGCAAGTCACTCACTTCTAGAGGATGCCCAGGCTATAGGGAAAAGGGGCGTTTGTACAGATGGTCCCTGGTGCCCCCCTCCAGAACAAAGGGCCTAGTGCTCTGAACTCTGCTATTGCAGTCATCCTGACTAGAGTCCTGGCCAGCTGTTCTGCTGACCTTGGGCAGGTCTCTGCACCTCTTCAAGCCTCAGTGTCTTCATCTGTTAGATGGGGATGTTCTATCATGGCACCTCCTAATGGGGCTGTGGGGACTGAGCGAGATCATGAGCACAGGAAGGACACAGTGAGGGGTCCCTGTTAGCCACAGTTAATGTCAGAGACCTGGCTCTACTATGTACTAGCCATCTTGGGGCAGATGACTGAGGGGCCCAGAGTCTATGCTGATGAGGACACTGAGGCCAAGAGAAGCTCAGTCACCAGCCCATATCACCCAACCACGGCAGGCTTAGGACCTGAGTTTGGTGATTCTCAGACCCAGCCAGTGACTGTATACCTGAGGATGAGGAGGAAGTTGTCTTGGGAGGAATGCAAGAGGAGGAGAGGAGGTGGGGAGTGAGGACCCTTGAGACCCTCCCGAGACTGAGATTGTCCCCGTCTCCTGAGTCAGAACATGACCAGTGTCAAACAGACCTGAATCTGAGCACATTTGTTGTGTGACTACCCACATCGTTCATTTTCTCATCTGTAAAATGGGCCCAGCCATACTGTCTGCATTTGTCCTGCGAATTAAAGGGGAAAGCTTAGCAAGACCTCTGTAAATGGGAGCTGCAGCCATACTGCCCTTCTCCTTCCCCTTCTCACTTCCTCCTGCTGCTCCTCATCATCCCGTCCTTCCTCCAACAAGTCTTAACCTGCCAAATTTGGGCTCTGCCTTGGGAGGGGCCCAACTCTCCCATGGGAGACTGGGTCTGTCGGTTCCACATGTGGGCGGTTTGATGACTGACAGAAAGGGAGCGGCACCTGTCTGGACAGGTCGGGGAGGCAGATCAGTGACCACCCTCACTGTCTAGAAGCTCTGATCTCTGCTTCCTCCCAGGATGTGGGAGGGCTGAGGCTATTCCCAGAAACCTTCCCAAAGCCAGACCAGAATAAAACCTCATCACCTTCTCACTGCCTCCAGGTCATCATGGCCAAGCGGCTGCATGCCCGAAGACTGGACGGGATTGACAAGAACCCCTGGTGAGCTGTGTGTGGTACCCCCTCGGGCACAGGGGCGGGTCAGGTTTTGCTGTGGTGGGTGCCTTGCATGGTCTGCAAGATTTGCAGCCACAGTCAAGGAGACTGGTCCAAGGCAGCAGGCTTAGTTCTGATCTCAGCTTCACCTTGCTTATCTAAGACACTGGGGCTAGTGAGCCTCAGCTCTGAGTCTCAGCACCCAACTCCAAATAGAGCTAACTATGCCTACCTTGAAGGCCCCTTGGGAGGAGAATGTGAAATACTGTATAATAGCAATAGTTTCTTTCTGGCCACTTCCATGAGCCAGGCACCAGGCTATAAGGACTTGCCAAGGATAATTTTATTTCACACTTAATCTACCTCCATCTTCTTGAGTCCTCTCTGTGAGGCACGTTAATCAGACAGGTGACCCCATGTTTCAGAGATGGTAAAATGTAGCACAGAGGGAGGAAGCCATTGAGAGGCAAGTTGAGAAAAGCAGCAGGACTCCTTGCTGACTCACAAATCAACTCAGCAGAGTGTTAGAAACTGTAAGACCAGTGTACAAGAGGGAGACTGAGGCCAGGAGATACGAAATTTTATGCAAAGGCAGGGGCAGAGCAGGAGTTGGTCTGGGAAGAACACAGTGAGGAGTTGATGGTCATTTGGGTTAGGGCAAACGAGAGCCCCACCCTCCTGTTGACCCTAGGGTCTGGGGGCCAGGACCCTGGGACCCCAATCTAGAAGGTAACCTGTTTCTCGAGGCCCTTTGAACCCATCTCCCCCAACTCCTAGCTCCATCTACTGTAGAACATCAACCACCTAATGTTGATTCTCAACTCTGCCATTAGCTGCTGTGTGACTCTATGTCACTGCCCTCTGTGAGCCTCAGCAGCTCTGTCTGTCTTCAAAGACATTGTGGAGCTGTGGGAAGAAAATGGCGAATTTTAGATATACGTGTTATTTATTGCTATGCAGATCCATTCACAGGAGCTTGAGCCTGACTCTTCTGCCCCCAGCTACCTGGGAACTGCATACCAGCCCCTCATCCACCCTTTATCCTCTGTATTTCTCTGAATGTTTGGTCCTCAGGCAGGGCCAGAAGAAAGACTGTTGGGGGTCAGGAATGGTAGGGGCCAGGGCTGGTGGGGTCCCTCTCTGCCCAAGGTAGTAGCCAAAAGCATAAACTTCATTTCAGACAGATATAGCATCAAAGCCTAGCTCTGTCCTGCCCTAACAGAGAGACCTTGGGAAAGTCACTGTGACTCTCAGATTCTCCATCTGCATAGTGAGCCAGGAAGAGTATGTGCCTTATAAGATTATTGGGAAGATTATTTGATTAGAGTTCTGGTTTTGACAAATGCCCTAGTGGGTCATGAAATCCACTTGTTGTTAAATGCCACCGAGTCTGCTCCGACCCATAACAACCCTATATAGGGTTCCAAGGAGCAGCTGGTGAGCTTGAATCGCCAACTTTGCAGTTCAAACAGCTTTGCAGTCTACAACATTAACCCACAGCGCCACACCAGGAGTCCTGAAATCCACTTACGGCAGTTCAAAATGCATTTTTTTCCCCCCAGATTTTTGCGTTTTTATTTTTCTCCTTTTACATAAAACAAAGTAGAAGAAATAATACAGAAAGTGTAAAAGTAGTTCATCAGTAGAACATCAGTAGAACCCACACACAGAAATACCCAGGTAAGATAACAGGCTTATATACAATGAAGAAACACATGAAATGAAGGTCATTTTCATATGAAATATTAAAAATACCCACATGCTACATGGGCACTACTGTCTACAGTAGTATAGAGAGGGGGACATATTTATTTAGGGACAGATATACCACAAGGTCCAAGTTTTACAGTATCAGTGCAATAAATTCACATAACTCTATGACATTTAGCTCAGAATTTAATTGTTCCCAAATATGTCCCAACAGTGTTGGCCCTCAGAGGATCACTCCTACAGATATTAACTACTCTCAATTTCTAGTTCCTGAAAAGGACAGACTGATTCTAAGTAGCTTTCCCAGGAGTTACGAAATCTCTGTAGGCCAGAGGCTAACAATCATTGTCACATGTCAGTGCTTACCACAGCACTTGCTTCAGAGAAAGATGGAGGGAAACAGTCAGACACCTAGTCCAAACCTGTGGGCACGGAAAGAGCCAGCACAACCACAAGATGAGAAGCTTGAGGCACACTTTTAAAGACTTCGGGTTTTAAGAAATTAGGAGGATAACCTATCTTCTACAGAAATGAATGTTGACTAACCTAGACTTTTGTCCCTGCAGTGAAGGTCATAGACATGGACTTTAACATTTTATTCACTTTAGTTTCAGTCAGCTGAAAATTCCACTGCAATTAAAACTATATTAAAAGCCTTTTGGAAGTCTGTTATTGAAAAGGCTCTAAGGACTCACTCTAAGCCTAAGTGGGTAGGGCTTCAAAATGTATTTTTGAAGGAGAAGAGAGTATAGAAAATACTGTAATAAATAGATCACTTCTAGAAGGATGATGCTTCTGGGTTTCTGCTCCACAGGATTTGTGATGTAAAGATTAATTCTTACTATGCCTCACATGAGGTCTAAAAAGCATGAAAGCCCTTGTCTAATACAGGCCTTTGGCATAGGACCCAGTCACCTAAACTCACAGCAAGGGACTAGTATGAGCCTTACACAGATCTCCAAGCAGGGGGTGGAAGCTCAGCTGATTTTCTAGAACAGGTGCCTTCCTCACCCAGCCTTGGAAGCAAGCAGAAGCTCAGGTCGTGGTGGAGGGGTGAACTGGTGCCAACTCTCTGCCACTCAGGGTGGAGTTTACCAAACTGGCCATTGAAAATGAGACCGTGAACCTGGGCCAGGGTTTCCCTGATTTCGCACCTCCAGACTTCGCCATGGAAGCCTTCCGGCATGCCGTCACTGGAGACTTCATGCTCAACCAGTACACCAAGGCATTTGTGAGTCTCCTGACATTTCCCAGGTTCCTGGACACTGGCTGCTGGGGAGGTCCTGGTGGGGAGGAGCTGGGGGCTTAGCTCACACAGGTATCAAGGATTTTGAAACTCACATCAATGACCAGAGGGGACTTAGGGCAGAGCCAAAAAATTCAAACCAGCCATAGTTCAGTGTTCATGGAAGTGCTCTCCTGTTCTGGGGCCCATGCTAGGAGTTCTGGGTCTAGTGGGGAAGGCAGACATGACAAAGTCAGTTGATAAATGCTGGGATGGAGGAGGAGGTACTGTGGGAGCAGTAAGGAGAGAATATCATAGAGGTGGTGGGTCCAGGAAGGCTTCCTGCAGGTGGTGATATCTAAGCTGAGTCCTAAAAACAAACTGTTGATTAGGCTAGATTCCCAATCCAAACTTTTTGTCTAAGGGGCCAGATAGTAAATATTTACCCCTGGATTAGAGCAATGGTCCTTAAACTTCAGTATGCATTCGAGTTACCTAGAGAGAAGGTCCTTCTAGCTCCACTGCCTAAAAGAGAGCCATTGTCTGTAGTTTGCTATAGAGTGTTACAGACTTTTAAAATTTTTAAAATGCCTACACAAACACACATTTCATGTACACTTACATGCACACACCTCTTTAGGAGATTTGCTTTATTGTTTGTTTGTTTGTTTGTTTGTTAAAATATAAATAAATGACTGGGGAGTTCATTTCCTGGGCCAGAGAGAGGGTTCATTTCTCCCTTACTCTGCTTTTGTTTTAAGGTTTTTGTTGTGGATTGAGTGAAAGTTTACAGGGCAGATCATCTGTTTTACATTAAACAAATTATACACCTTGTTCCATTACAATGATTATAATCTCCTCCATGTACTATCAGTTAACAGTATTTCTCTATATATACTTTAGCTCTTTTAAGAAACAACAACAACAAATAAATACTCAGGCATAATAATAATTTACACATCCAAACAGCACATTTAGCAAGTCTGCCTCCTGGACGCAGCTCTTAGTCCCTCTCTTCCCATGAATCTAGAGTCCCCAGCCATTTCCCCTCTCCATGACCCCATCTCAGCCTCCGTCTCTGGTGTCACCGTCTCTCTGGATAAGGTCCTGCATTCCATTTGTGCTCTTCTCCCTTGATGGTCCTAGGGTCCTCAGTTTCTGGACAGTAAGATTAACCACTCCCCTGTTTTTGTTACAAAACTTCTGACTTTACAATTGTGACAGTCGCAATTAGTCATAATAACAATTACTCACTATTGAATCATAAGAATCTTATCCCCATCTCTATTTACCAGACCCATCTAGACAAGATGAAAACTATTCAGTGGGGACTCTTTCTTCCTCCACACACTCTTAAACTAAACTCCCTCTTGAAACTTTGTAATCCAGTCACTTTGTGCCTTTATCATCCCCTCATTTTAGGTAGCCAATGTCTAAGTTGTCTGTCCCTATCTATCCTGTGTACAGAGGGGATAGACTGCATTGATACTTCCTTACTCTGCTTATTTTAACATTTAATTCTTAAAATATTACAGCACTATTTTAATGTTCCTTTTATTTGCTTTTCTTTGACCATTATTCTCTTCATTTGCACATTGGACATCAGCATTTTCTATTTCATAAACTACCTTTGATCATTTAGAGGTTTTCATTATGGTGTATATCTTTGTCTTGTTGTTTAGTGAGACCTCTTTATAAAGTGTCTTATCTCTTATGTTGCAATTATTTCCTCTTTGTCTTAATTTTTTTTTCATGGTACTTTATACTGTGTAAGAAAATTTAATTCTTACCTGTTCAAATCTGGTTAAGTAAGTTGCTTAGTTAGGCGCCAGACCTTTGATTTTAGTCACTTGACTTAACCTTGTGTATTTCATAAGTGTCCTTGTGTATTTCATATGTGTCCTCAATATAGAAACTTACAGATCTAATTTTCCTCCCAAAGTGAGGTGCTTTCAAAATTACATCATAAGGCCCTATTAAGTCTTAACTGGTAGTGCAGTGACCCCATATAATAAGCACTGAACTACAAACCACCAAGTGTATGGTTCTAGCCCACCGCCGCTCTGGAGAAAGACAAGGCTTTCTGCTCCCACAAAGACTTAAAGCCTCAGATATTGTATAAGGGTTGCTGTGAGTCCAAACTGGCTCCGACAGCACTTAACAACAACAAGCTGTAACTGTGCATGTGACCTTGGGAAAGTTCTTCCCTTCCCTTCCCTTCCCCGGGTCTCTAATTTCTGCCTGTCAAACAGAGGCTCCTAGGAGGATCAGATGAGCATAAACATGCTTTTTAATCTGCGAAGGGATCTGTTTAAAAGTGTGGAGTTGCCACCACTTCAGAAGCTCCTTTCAGCTCTACTCCATGAGGACATGTACAAGGTCCTGGACACTGGGCCTGGCACAGAAAAGGCCCAGTGCCTTGGTGGGGCAATCACCTGAATCTAACTGAGTGGGAGGGTGGATGGGTCCAGGCTGGGCTCAGGTGACTGAAGTTACTGACCTCTGCTGTCTTGGCAGGGTTATCCACCGCTGACGAAAGTCCTGGCAGGTTTCTTCGGGAAGCTGCTAGGGCAGGAAATAGATCCGCTCAAGAATGTGTTGGTAACTGTGGGTGCTTATGGTGCCCTCTTTTCAGCATTCCAGGCCCTGGTGGATGAAGGAGATGAGGTACGTGGGCAAGGGTTGGGCAGGATTGGGTGAGGGACCAAGGCAAGGATGATTCCAGCTCATCTGGCCCTTCTTTCCAGGTGATCATCATGGAACCTTTTTTTGACTGTTATGAGCCCATGACCTTGATGGCAGGGGGGCGCCCCGTGTTTGTGCCCCTGAAGCTGGTAAGGATCCTGAGTGGGGTGCAGGTCCACTAGGGTCCACGTTGGACCCTAGTAAACAGGAAAAAAGGATGAATGGAAGGAAGCTTATTCCTCAGAGATGAGACCGTGGTGTGGCCCAGAACCCAGAGAAAAGGGGGTAGAGATAGAAGCTGTGGAGAAGAAGACCAAATCCCTGGAGTTGAATATTGTCTACTCCTTCCTGCCTTCTCTTGCAGAACCCCTCCCAAGATGGGGAACTAGATTCTAGCAGCAGCTGGCAACTGGACCCCACAGAGCTGGCCAGCAAGTTCACATCTCGCACCAAAGCCTTGATCCTCAACACACCCAACAACCCTCTGGGAAAGGTATCTAAGGGACCTCCTTCCCAAGACCCCTCCAGACTTAGTTCAAGTCTAGGCTCTGCTACTTATTTGTTGTGACCAAATCCACCCTGCTCTGGGCCTCAGTTTCATTTGTGAAGTGGACTGGCTGCTTGTAATGCATTCTCTGGGCCTCCCTCAGTCTCACCTCATTCTGGATCTCTGCCCTCAGATCCTGTCTGAGGACTGAGGCTCCTACAAGTCCCAGGGAGAGGGGCAAGAATCCCCAAGGAAAGTAACATTAAATTAAGGCTGGTTGCCACCATCACTTCCCAGTGACCTTGGGACAGTGACTGTGCTTCTCGAAGTGTTTCCTCATCTGTAAAAAGGGAACATGGCAGGACCAAACTCAACAGGCCAATGGGGATGCAGTGGGATAATGCAGGGAAAACCTTAAGCAGCAGGCTTGGCTGTATCCTGTAACCTCTTGGAGCAGATCCCATAGAGGATGTGGGGCGAAGGTCCCGCCTGCAGGCTTGTTTCCTCTGGTGTCTTCACAGGTCTTCTCCAAGGCAGAACTGGAACTGGTGGCCAGCCTGTGCCAGCAGCATGATGTGTTGTGCATCAGTGACGAGGTCTACCAGTGGCTGGTCTTCGATGGGAATCAGCATATCAGCATCGGTGAGCCCAGATGCTGGACATTTGCTTGGCCAGGCCTGCTTTACCAGTGGCAGGGCCTTGAGCCTAGTCTTGGGGTCAGCACAGTCCTAGTGATTAGTACTAAGGGATCTGAAGCCACAGGGTCCTGTGACCTTGGACAGTGACTTCACCTCTCTGAGTGATCATGAGGAAGAGATAGAATAAGTCCTGTAAACAGCTAGCACTTGTCAGATCCCTGAGCATTGAGAGCCTGTAGTGCCCCCTGGGACCCACTCCCACCCCCCCATCTCAGCAGCTGTTCTCTTTGGCCTTGGGCAGCCAGCCTCCCTGGCATGTGGGACCGAACCTTGACCATTGGCAGTGCTGGCAAGACCTTTAGTGCCACTGGCTGGAAGGTGAGTTAATGGGGTGCCACTGTGGTTTCTTGGCGCTTGCCAAGAAAGGGGTGCCTGGGAATTGAGAAAGGGTTTGGCCAGGTCTTGGAGAGCCTCACTCACTACCTGTGTTCCTGGTCCAGGTGGGCTGGGTCCTGGGCCCAGATCGTCTCTTGAAGCACCTGCATACTGTACACCAGAATTCTATCTATCACTGCCCGACTCAGGCCCAGGTGAGGAGGGGCAGTGGACCCCATAGTGTTGGGGGAGGTGGCCACAGGGTCAGGCACCCCTAACGCATCTGTTGGTCCACCCACATGCCCCAGGCTGCAGTAGCCATGAGCTTTGAGCGGGAGCAGCAGCACTTTGGGCAGCCCAGCAGCTACTTTGTGCAGCTTCCACAGGCCACACAGCATAAACGGGACCACATGATACGCAGCTTGCTGTCAGTGGGCCTGAGACCCATCATCCCCCAGGGTAGCTACTTCCTCGTCACAGACATCTCTGATTTCAGTGAGTTGGGCTTACTGAGCAGGGTATGAGGGACTGATGGACTAGAGGCTGCCCAGGATTCAACATGGCCTCTGTCCCTCAGAGAACAAGATGCCCAACTTACCTGGTACCAAGGATGAGGCCTATGACAGACGCTTCGTAAGGTGGATGAGCAAGAACAAGGTGAGCTGGTCTCTGTCAGGGCTACTATATATGGTTTTACAGATTGTACACTGCCCAAGAGTACCAGCCAAGGGGCTAATGGATCAAACTCCAGCCCAGACTCTGTCAAGAGCCCTGGTGCAGGATTGCATCCACTTGAAGTAATGGGGAGCCATTTTTTAACTTGTGCCAAGATGCCATGGGGACTGGCAGAAGACCCTGCCCTACTTTTGAGCCTCAGTCTTCCCATCTGCACAAATTAGAGTTGATCTCTCCAGCTTTGATATGTGAGTCTAAGGATTACTTCTACTCATAGTTTGTATGCTCTTCCCTTCTCTCAGCCTTCATCTGCCCTTTTACAAAGAGGGATTGGGAATGATCTCTGGAATTCTTTTCCTCTGACCTTGGGAGGGTGTGCTGCCTTAGAGGCGTGTTCCTTCACCTGTCCCATCATGAGAACTTTTCTGTGCCTCTCTTACCTGAGAGTCTGGCCCATGGGTCATGAGCTCTGTTGAAATATGGGCTTCGTCTTCCCCAGGGTTTGGTGGCCATCCCAGTCTCAATCTTCTACAGTCTGCCTCATCAGAAGCACTTTGATCACTATATCCGCTTCTGCTTTATAAAGGTAAAAGGCAGGGCTGGGGGAGGGAAGGCCGCTGCCTCAAGCTTCCTGAGGCTCCCTGGGAAGAGGAGTAGCATTGAACTCTGTTGGTGTAGGATGAAGCCACACTCCAGGCCATGGATGAAAAGCTGCAGAAATGGAAGGCTGAGCTCACACCTTGAAGTTGCACCCTTGTCCTGGTCTCATCCTTACTCTACCTGCTGTGTAGGGATCCATTTTTAGCCAGGTTTCAGCCATCCCCAGGTTATGGATAGATGGTGTTGGAGGACCTCTTTTCTGTGACCCAGAATGTCCCCAGAGAAGAGCACCCCTCCCCATCTAGGTCTTGGGGAGCCAGGAGTCTTTTCCCAATAGTGTTCATGCTCTGGTCTTGAAATGACCTGGGCCTCTCCCTGTCCCTCTCTAGGTCAGTTAGTAAGAAGGGCCTTGGGTTGGCAGGGACTCAGAGGGCAGGATCCTGCAATACGTTTTTAAGCCTCTAGTCCCAGCCCTGTCTACAATCCTGCACTGGCCCCTGCCTCTACTCATCTAACCTTGACTGGAGAAATTGCCTTTAGACTTGAATTCTCAAGTCAGTACTTTTTGCTCACAATAAAGTTTCAAATAACTCAAACTCTTGTCAGCTGCTTCTCTCTGCTTCACACTCTGGAGCTGATCAGGACCTAGTCAAATGGATGGAATATCAGTGAATGTCATGTTACACCCTATCTTTGTTCAGATTGGATGTGTTTGTAGGTGATGGGGGCCTGGCCTGGATATCTGACCGGGAAGACACTGACAGTCCCACAGGCTTAGAGAAAAGCCCTAGTGAGAACCAGGAGGGCCAGGGACTAACATTAGACAGAGGGGAAGTAGCTAACATCCATTGCACAAGTCCTCCATGCCAGATGCTTAGGCACTCCCTATGTACTCATATCTAAAATCTCATTGAATGCTCACAGCAACAGCCCTGAGACAGGGAGTTATTATGTCCCTTTTACAAGTGAGGAAATGAAACCATATTTGGAGATGAACTGACTTGCCTTAGGCCATCCAGCTAGCAAAAGATGGAGGCAGATCTGTTCTACCTTTTATTTCCTTATCTAAGTAGCTGGGGTCGTACTATTGTTGTTGTTAGGTACCACTGAGTCAGTTCCAACTCATAGCAACCCTATAAAGGGTTTCCGAGTGGCTGCTGAGTTTGAACTCATGACCTTGCAGTTCAAATTGACCTTGACCTTATAGTCTAGTGTTTATCCTACAGTACCACACCAGGATGCCAGCTGGGGTCTTAAAAGCATGCAAGCAGCCATCCAAGGCTCAACAATTGGTCTCTATTTCCTGTAACAACTGAGGAAGAAGGAGATTCCTGAATCAGAGGAGGGAGGAGGCTATGAAATGTGCAGCTAACTGTTACCATGACACTAGAGGAAGGGGATAGTGCCCTGTTGCTGTTACGGAACATTTTGATCTCTGCCTATGGAAGGAATCCTGACCAAAGGGCAGGAGGGGCAAGTGGGAGGCAGAACAGAATTTTAAACCCTCATGAACTCTAGACTTCTGTACCCTTTAGGGTTGGATGTGTCCCTGAAACTATTGTCCATAGATAATCTTTTAACACTTAAACTGAGAAAATCCCCTGAAGTCTTAATAAAACCAAACAGTAAAAAATATAGACTGAGTAACCTCACCCAGCCCTGAGCATTATGCTCTTTTAAGAACTCACGAGACCATATTGACATCAGCAACTTGAAAGATAAGATGGGAGCCTTGGGGGACAGTGGATTGATATTAGGAACAATGCAGAAAAGGAGAATAAGGATAGTTGCACAACTTGAAGAATGCAATCAGTGTCTCTGAGTTGTACATGTAGAAATGGTTGAAATCGGATATGTTCGCAACAAAATAAAACCCAAAATGAGAAACGAGTGGAATCAGGATTTTTTTCCCCTTTTTTGTTGCCCCCTAAATTTTCCATCTAATTTGTTGTCAATTTGACCCCATATACCCCAAACTCAGGAGTCCTGGCGTGGCGCTGTGAGTTAATGCGTCAGACTGCAAAGCTGTTTGAACTGCAAAGTTGGTGGTTCAAGCTCACCAGCTGCTCCTTGGAAACCCTATACAGGGTCGCTATGGGTCGGAATCCACTTGACGGTTCTTAACAACAACAAACCTCAAACTCACTGTTGCAATGTCAATTGTGACAGACAGCAACCCTAGAGGACAGGGTAAAACTTCCCCATAGGGTTTCCAAGGTTGTAATCTTTATAGCTCATAGAAGCACCAGTCAAGAAATCAAACAACATGTTGTATTGGGCAAACCTACTGCAAAAGATCTCTTTAAAATGTTAAAAGAGCAAAGAAACCAGTTTGAGGACTAAGGTATGTCTGACCCAAGCCATGGTATTTTCAATCACCTCATATGCATGTGAAAGCTGGACAATGATTAAGGAAGATAAGAGAAGAATTGATGCATTTGAATTATGGTGAAGAATATTCCCTGAACTGTCAGAACAAATCTGTCTTGAAAGAAGTACAGCCAGAACGCTCCTTGGTAGTGCAGATAATGAGACTTGGTATCATATACTTTGGACATGTCATCAGGAGTCCATCCAAATGGACTGACTTCCCTATTCACTATCCAGCTTTTGCATGCATATGAGGTTATTGAAAATACCATGGCTTGGGTCAGGTGCACCTTAGATTAGACCTCAAGCTTCAACACTTTAAAAAGGTCTTGTGCAGCAGATTTGCCTAATGCAATATGTCGTTTGATTTCTTGACTGCTGCTTCCATGTGTTGATAGTTGATTCAAGAAGAATGAAGTCCTTAACAACTTCAATCTTTTCTCCGTTGATAAGAATGTTGTTTATTGGTCCAGTGGTGACGATTTTGTTTTCTTTACATTGAGATGTAACCTATACTGAAGCCTGTGCTCTTTGATCTTCATCAGTAAATGTTTTAAGTCCTCATCACTTTCAGCAAGCAAGGTTGTATCATCTGCATATCGCAGGTTGTTCCTCCAATCTTGATGCCACATTTTTCTTCATATAACCCAGCATCTCGGATTATTTGCTCAGCATACAGGTTGAGTAAGTATGGTGAAAGAATACAACCTTGTTGCACACCTTTCTTAGTTTTAAACCATTCAGTGTACCCACGTTCTGTTCTAACAACTGCCTCTTGCTCCATGTACAGATTCCTCATCAGCACAATTAAGTGTTCTGGAATACTCATACTTCACAATGTTGCCCATAGCCTGTCATGATCCACACAGTCGAAAGCCTTTGCGTAGTCAGTAAAGCACAGTGCTGCTCAATAAATTGTTTTGATTGAATGTGTTGACTCAAAACTTATTTAAAAAATAAATCTATAAAATAACTGGATGAAATTATCTCATAAGGTCCTTTTAAGTCACACTCCAACTCTGGTGTGATCACGCTCTTCCGGAGCTGGAGAACGACTCAAATCTTCTGAGGGGTTGGAACAACGCCTGAGACAACACACAGCCCATTTGGGACGCCTGTGCGCTAACCTCCCGCGTGTGAGGTTTAGTTTAAGTGCACGTGCAACCACTGGGCGCCACGGTCACGCCCCCATGCGCCAGTGTTGCTCCAATTGGACAGCCCGGTGGGGGTGTGGCCGGAAGAGGTGAGTCATACTGGCAAGGGGGTGGTCTGTAGTGTGTGGAAAACATGGCGGAACGGTTGGGGAAGCGGCCCTGTGGTCCGGTAGGTGACTGTTGGTGGGAAACATCCACCTTCCCAGGCTGGGGAGGGTCTGTGAGAACTAACCGCACAGAGTCCTGTAGCGGGGTCGCGCCACCTGGTCCCTGCTTCTCGCCAATGCGAGGCCGGAAGCGCCAAAGATGCCGCATGCTCAGGGATGCGCATGCCCCGGCTGGGACACCTAGAAGTGGGAATTCGGGTCGGAGCTGGACCGGGGCGGCACAACGTCAGACGTTCCACGCCGGGGACCTTCTGTAGGCATTCTGACTGGAGAGTGGGTTCGGGAGGTGCATCCCTGCTCGCAGTCAGTGGTGATTTTCTCTCTTTTCGTCTCCGGATTCCCAGGACAACTGTAGGCAGGTTTCATTCCCTGAGACTCTACATTTCTGCCCAGTGGGAACTCTTTCAACCAATTACTCGAGCGTACTATGTGCCAGGCCTGGTTCCAGGTACTGGGGGTGTACTGACACTCTTTCGGAGCCAGCAATGTATGGGGCTCCCTGATTACTTCACTACCCCGGTGTTTAGACAGAGGGCAGGGGAGCAGCAGGTGGGACATCTGCTCAGGTGGGACCATTCAGCCTCACACACACACACACACACACACACACACCCCTAATTGCCTTATCTGTCCTACTCCAGGGTGAACATGGTCAAAGGATTGAGTGGCGGAAATGGAAAAAACAAAGTAAGTTGGGAGAGGTTGGTGGCAACTCCTTCCATCAGACCACACTAGCAGTTGGCACACCTGAGCCTTGCGGGGGGGGGGGGGTGTGTGTGCCTACAGCTGTGCCACCTCTTGGTCCCACAGCAATCAAAACCTGGGAAGCTCCCCTTGCTCCCTTCTGGCTGCTCACCCAGTGGACTACAGAGCCAGGGCAGAGCCCTTCTCTGAGGAAACTGACCCTCAACCCCTCCCAGGCCCGCTCCCCTCCCCCAATCCGGATGTTCTCTTTCTCGTCTCCAGAAAAAGAAGAGAAAAAGAAATGGAAGGACCTCAAAATGATTAAAAAACTTGAGCGGCAGCGGGCACAGGAGGAACAGGCAAAACAACAGGAGGAGGAGGAGGCAGCTCTGCAGAGGGAAGACCAGGGTGAGCCACCTGCAGTGTCTGTCCTCTAAAGCCTGGGCCTTTACACCAAACATCCCAAGCATCTTATACTGATTGAAAAACTCAGGTCCAGATAGGGAGGGATTGTTCCCAGATTAGATTGCACAGCAAATTGTGTCCTAACTTCCTACTTAGGCAGATTTCAAGCTTTGGGAGGGACAAACATCAATCACATATTTTATAACTTCAGAATCTTATCATCACAGTGGTAGTTAATTTTTTACTGTCTTATTGAGCTCTTTATGAATGCTGTATTTTCATTTAATTATTTTGGTTTTCATAATAAAATACCTCATTTGATTTTCTCATTATAAACCATACATACTCAAAACAAAATGCCCAAACCAATACTGAGAATGATAAAAAAAAAAGAAAAACTGCCCTTAGGCACTTTGGTGAAGGTTTGTCCAGGCACTCTCTATACATGTAAAAGATTGTTGTTAAGTGCCGTTGAGTCAATTCCGACCTATAGCAACCATGTATAGAGTTTCCAAAGAGCAGCTGGTGAGCTTGAACCACTGACGTTGCAGTTCAAACAAGTTTGCAGTCTGAAGCATTAACCCACAGTGCCACACCAGGAATCCCATGTAGAAAGATACATAAGTATAATTTTACAAAGTGGGACCCTTTTATCCATGGTCTTTTGGAACCTGGTTTTTCCCATTCCACACTATGTCTAGATGTTCTTCCACATAAGTAAGACTGGATCTATCCTAGCAAATTGTGGTTTTTTTCCTTCGCCAGACCCCTAACTGTGGAGGGTCAGGGATCTCCATGTGACTGTTGTAGAGCCTGGTACTGACCAGTAATGATGCAAATAGTGCAGACAACGACTGGATGTGTCATCTATCAGTTTCACACATGAAAGAGTGATTTGATGGTGGTTGGTAGGTACTGTCAAGTCAGTTATTGATTCACTGTGACCCCATGTGACAGAGTAGAACTTCTCCTTTTTCAAAACTTTTTATTGTGAGTTGAGTGAGATCATCAGTTTTACATTCAACAGATCATACCATGCCCTTCAATATAGCGTCACTTATCCTACTTCTTGGAGTCCTGGTGGGGTGCTGTGGATTAATGCGTCAGACTGCAAAGCCGTTTTAACTACAAGGTCTGTGGTTCAAGCTCACCAGCTGCTCCTTGGAAACCCTATACAGGGTTGCTATGGGTTGGAACCAACACAACGACACTTAGCAGCAACAGCATCCTACTTCTTCTCTGTTTCTTATTTCCATTCTTGTTTTCCTCACCTTTATGAATTTTGTCCCCATAGGTTTTTCTAGGTTCTAATCTTTTATGGGAGTCCTGGTGTGGTGCTATGGGTTAATGAGCCACACTGCAAAGCCATGTGAACTGCAAGGTTGGCGGTTCAAGCTCACCAGCTTCTCCTCAGAAACCCTCTAGAGGGTCGCTATGGGTCAGAATCGACTTGACAGCACTTAACAACAACAACAATCTTTTATGAGCCCTGATGTGGCATTGTTAGTTAAGCACTGACTTGGTAACCACAAGGTCAGTGGTTCACCCACCAGCTGCTCCTTGGAAACCCTATACAGGGTCATTTCATAGTGGTTATGAATCACATTGCGAACCTTAAGGTCAGCAGTTCGAAACTACCAACTACTACGGGAGAAAGATGAGGCTTTCTGCTCCCGTAAAGATTTACAGCCTCGGAAACCCTGTAAGGGTAGCTTATGAGTTAGAACCGACTCCACGGCACATGACCATTACCACCATGAGTCTGAACTGTTTTATAGGATGAGCAATGTTTTATAGGATCAAGGATCCAGGTCTTTCTCCGTGGGACCCAGGGGATAGGTTCAGACCACCGATCTTTCAGTTAGTAGGCAAGTGCTTATCTGTTGCACCACCACGGCTCCTTTTGTAATTCCTTCCTGCTTATTAATACTTTAAAAGAGAGTAACTCTCATAACCCCCATTTTACAGCTGGAGATCTGAGGCAGTGAGGGGCTTTTCACCCAAAGACACTGGAGAGTAAATTGATGGGAAATTGATGCTTCCAACCCTGCCTTGGTCCTTCATCCTACTGGAATAATCCTAGAGTGATGTGAATTTGCGCCAATGCTTCTAACCACTCCTTGCCCAGGCATAGGGCTTTGTTGTGGAAAATAGGAGCCTTGGAGAGCACTGAGTCCATTTTCATCCTGGGAAATGGGAATTGGATCTGTTTTACCAATCTCACAGTTACTTCTAGTTGGAAATTCTCTCTGTGCCCTGCGGGCAGAGGGAAGGAGGAGTAAGTGGGGCCCCTCTGACTGACCATGAATCCTCCATTCCTGCCCAGGACGGTCGTATACCTTGAGCGTGGCCCTGCCGGGCTCCATCCTAGACAACGCCCAGTCACCTGAGCTTCGCACCTACCTGGCTGGCCAGATTGCTAGAGCCTGCGCCATCTTCTGTGTGGATGAGATTGTGGTGTTTGACGAAGAAGGCCAAGATACCAAGTAAGTCCTTCTGTCTAAGGACTCAGGGCTGCCTGTGGCCTGGCCTTGCCCCCTGCCTACTTACCTGAAATGCCTGCATTGTAATCACTAGTGGGTAGGGCTGCGAGGCTGGGACACTGACTGCAGAGGAACTGCATGGGAGGAGCTCTAGAGAGAGGCTGGAAACACAAGAGGGTCTCAAGACCCACCTTTTTCTCTCTAGGACTGTGGAAGGGGACTTCATGGGAGTCGGCAAGAAGGGGCAGGCGTGTGTACAGCTGGCCCGAATCCTGCAATACCTGGAGTGCCCACAGTAAGGAGGACAGAGGGTGTACTTTCCCAAGCATGAGTGAGGAGTGGTCAGGGTGCAGATCAAGGTCAAGGCGGCCTCCACTGGGAACGTCCTAAAATCTGGTGTTCTTTTCTAGGTACCTGAGGAAGGCATTCTTCCCCAAGCACCAGGATTTACAGTTTGCAGGTAAAACTAGGCAGGTCTTACTTCCATTTCCTGTGGCTGGTCCCCCAATCACTGAGAAATTATCCTGTCTTAACCCACCCACTGTGTAGTTGGGAAAACAGGCCTGACACGATGGGCATGGTGAGGTCTGTGCTGATGTTAAACAGCAGGTCCCCTGCCACACCCCAGTTCTTCAGCATCTCCCAGACTCCTGGGCCCTCCCCGCCCACAGGGCTACTGAACCCCTTGGACAGTCCTCACCACATGCGGCAAGATGAGGAATCCCAGTTCCGAGAGGGCATTGTGCTAGATCGGCCCACCCGGGCAGGCCATGGTTCCTTTGTCAACTGCGGCATGAAAAAGGTAGGAATGAGAACATGGATACATCTGGCTATGGAGAGGAGGCCAGGTGCATGGGTGAGGAGCCCTGGACCCAGGCATCTTCGCCTCCAAAGCCCCCATTAACTCAGTTGTGGGCCAGAGAAGTGTCAAAAATGGGGCACAATAGATGAAGCTGAGAATGAATTTGTGGTTAGAAAAAGCAAAACAGCAGACAATGGTTTTCATGCTCAAAAGAGACACACAAAATTCAGAATCACTCTAGGTAGGATGAAGGACCAAGCCAAGGGTTGGAAGCATTAATTTCAAGTCTCTTTGGGTAAAAGGTAGAAATGTTTAAAGGTGTAGAATCCCCTCCTCACCAAATAAACAGGCCAAAAACCATTGGCTAAAAGTAAACCAGGATGGCATGGACACACATACTAAAAAGTGCCTTCAAAAAGTGATCATTCAAAAGTTGCACATAACACAAACACCGGTTTTATTCAGAACAGCTCCATGTATTGGGCACTTAGTTCATGTCAGGAGCTGGACAGTGTTTTAATAGTAGCTTTTGTTGATAGAAAGTTTTTTGTTTGACAGATGAGGAAACTCCAGCTCAGAGAGGTAAAGTGACCTCATATTCTTAAAGCTAGTAATTAGCAGAGCCACCACACTAAAAGCCAGGATTTCACCTATTCCTAAGATGCTTCCTTCCTACGATGCCATCCCTGTGTAGGGGGCGGGTCTTCATGTGGTTGGCAGTCACCTGTGGACAGGCTTGGCCCAGGTGCCAGAGAAAGGGGGAGAGGGTCCCTTGTCTACCCCACAGATCTCTGGCATCTGGGAGAGCAGTGACTCCTTGCTAATCCCATGGTATGGCTCCTATTTCTTCTGGTTTCTCTCCTAGGAGGTGAAGATTGATAAGAACTTGGAGCCTGGACTCCGAGTGACCGTGCGACTGAACCAGAAGCAGCTCCCAGGTATTGGGAAGCTTCTCCTACTCTTGTGATGGCCTGACTGACCTGAGGGCTCAGCCACCAACTTCCACCTTGTTGCCCCCTTACCTAGTCTTCACAGATATTCTGCTTCCCCTCCAGAAAGCAAGACCTACCGTGGAAGAGTTGTATCATCACAGGACCCTCGTACCAAAGCCGGTCTCTACTGGGGCTACACTGTCCGGCTGGCTTCCTGCCTCAGTAAGGACCAGGTTTTCTCCTACTAACCCATTCATCCCACTGGGAGGCAGCAGAGACCTTTGTTTAACTCTTAAAGTCAGACTGGAGTCATCATCCTACCAGCTTCTCCTTAGACAAGTGCTTTTCCATTTCTAAACCTGGTCTTCTTGTCTGTATGGTCCGGGATGGCACTGCACTCTGCTGCCGGGAGTGCTGTTAAGGATTTCTGAGAAATGTTGCACAGTTGATTAGTAATGTCGGTTGTGAGATTGGGGATAGAAACAAAAGGGCCCGATCCACTACACTCTTGGAGCCTCTTTCTAGTTCTCCCAGTCTCAAGCAGTTTTGTCTCTACCCCACCAAGTTTCTATGCCAAGATGGCCCTGGCTTCCCAGGAGCCATAGGCAGGCTGGAGGTTGCTCCCTTACCGAAGTACCCTTCTCCATCTCTCCCCGACTCAATATACACTAAAAGCTAAGAGGCTGGTGGTGATTAGGACCCCCACTGAGTCAGCCCCATCCTCAGGTGCTGTGTTTGCTGAGGCCCCCTTCAAGGATGGCTATGACCTGACCATTGGGACATCAGAGCGAGGCACAGATGTGGCCTCTGCCCAGCTCCCTGGCTTCAGGTGAGCATGGCCCAGGGTGTGTGCTGGGGGGTGGGGGTGGGGGGGGGAAGCTCCCTGGCTTCAGGTGAGCACAGCCTCAGGGGGCTAGCAAAGGATTAGAGCTGGGGAACCTGCCTGATGGGGCAAAGTTGTGCAGACCAGGCCCTTATTATGTGCATGGGGGCTGAGAGCTCTGAGGGCTTTGTTCAATGGGGCCTTAGTGAACAGTGTTCCCTTCCCACCCTACCACTGTGGGTATTAGGCATGCCCTCGTGGTGTTTGGGGGCCTCCAGGGGCTAGAAGCTGGAGTGGATGCTGACCCCAACCTAGAAGTAGCTGAACCCAGTGTCCTCTTCGACCTGTACGTCAATACCTGCCCAAGCCAGGGCAGCCGTACTATCCGCACTGAGGTAAGCCTGCCCACCACCACGCACTCCAGTCACCGGCTCTTCCTAAGCTTCAGCCACCTGCATTGTGATGTTGGTAGCCAGAGGCATGCCTTAGGATCTCCCCAAAGGAGGTTGGGGTTGCAACTCTCTTCTGTGGCCCTCCCTGCCCTTCCTGAACCAGCCTTTTCTGGAGATGGTCTCCTTGCTGCCTCTTACTGCAGGAGCTTTGAGGTACAGACAGAATGCCAGTATTGCTGGAAGTGAGGTATCCTGGGTCTTAGTGGCGGCCCTCTGCTCTTGGGCTCAGGAGTGCTCCTCACTGCTCTGCACCTCTGTACAGGGGTGCAGTACATACCTCTCAGTCTGAGACTCGGAATCTGTGAAGCCACTTTGAGGTGGTGACTCACCAGGGTGGTAGCATCAGTCTACCTGTCCCAGAGGGGCTTGTGGACACCAGGTTACACTAGGTTACATGCCAGAAACTCTAACTCCCAGCCTCCAGCGCTAGTACTAAGGGTCAACTTCCTTGGAAAGGAAAGGTGATCCTGGGAGATGAGTGTTACTACTATTACCCCATTTTGCAGAGGGGCAGGCTAAGGAACAGAGATGGTAAGGCTCTTCCCTGGCAGGGCACATAACTGAGAGAAGCCAGGCCTGTCCTTAACCTCCACATAGCCCTGCTGGGGATAGCAGGCCCCAAAGAGCCGAATCCTGGGCTGTCAGGCACTAAAGAAAACCGAGAGCTGGAGAACCTAGCCAGCCTTGGCCCACCCAGCCTTTCAGGCCCCAGCCCATTGTCCTACTCTCTTCCAGGAAGCCATTCTGATCTCCCTGGCTGCTCTGCAGCCCAGCCTCACCCAGGCAGGAGCCCAGCCTAGCTGAAGGTTTTGTCACGATGTCAGAGAAGCCATGGTGAAGCCAAGGGTTCGTGTGGGTCACTTGAACAGATGCAGCCAAAACATGTCTTCAAAAATAACCAACTTTAATGCAACCCAGTCCCATAATTCCAGTTTTGGTCGGCCACCGCCCTCATTTGCTGCCAGCTGTGATGGCCTTGAGGCTGCCTGCCCGTGCCAAGATGTTTGGCACAAAGAGTAGCCCTGAGGCCCGCTCGATGCTCTCAATGGGTACCAGGAAGCGCTCCAGTGGGATTGCCTCATCTACAGGTGCGTTGGGCATCACATAAGAACGGAGCTCAATTTGCCCACCTGCTGCCTCCAGGATCAGCACCTTGAAGAAGTGTGTGGGCACTGCCACATTGTTCTTGCCAATTACCTGGTACTTCACGTAGGACTTCCCATCAGCTTCTGTCCTGTGGGCAAACACACATTCTTTCAGCACTTTTTGGAAGGCTGGGGCCAGGTTGGACCCAAGGCTACTACCTCCAGGAAATCTCTGACTCAGTCTCTATTCATTTAGTGTCAGTGTGAGTCTTCCATGCCTTATCTGGCTTCACCTCAAGGCTGGGATCACTCTTCTAGAGTAGACTAACTTTCATACTGTTTTTTCATGCCCAGCCCTGGGTCAGGCAGAGTAAGAGACAATAAATACTGTTAGATAACCAAGCCTTGTGAACATTCATACTCATCCCAATATAACATCTGATTAACTGTCTGCCTCTTCCTATGGAAAATAAGACACCAATTAGGTAAGGATGGTGATAGGTGAATTCCCAGCTTGGGCTATGGCATGTATTAGGGCCCAGAACATTGGATGAATGACATCTGGGCTTCTCAACAGAGTCCACTCCTCTCCAGGCCAGAAGGGCCAGCTATTTGCCAGGCCCTGGATTAAGCAGGTGACAGCCACACTCCCATTCTATAGGAGAGGACAGTCTCACAGGTCACTTGCTCATGGTTATTCAGGATCTAGATAGGGCCTTTGGACTCAAGAGCCACAACCTATTGCCACACTCATCCCTGGAAAGTCACTGAACTCAGTTCCAGCTGGGAGGCAGAGCTACAAAGGGACAAGAGAGAAGGCTCTAGCAGAGCTTGCTGCAGTCAGAAACCTGTGAAGGGCAGAACAGGAGTGGGGTAGTTGTGGGAAATGGTGCTAGAGTAGAGGGAAGCAGGAGTGTGCTGGGGCAGAGAATTATATAGGTGGTTAAGTCTCGTTGAGTTGGTTCCGACTCAGTGACCCTGTATAGGATTCCATGGAGCAGCTGGTGGGTTTGAATGCCAACCTTGTGGTTTGCATAGGTGCCCAAAAGGTCTCTGCCTATGAAGTAGAATGAGGGGTCTCAGAGGCAGGGACATAAACCTATAAAACCAGAAGAGCTATGTAACAGTGTAGACACAGAGACAGGGGCAAACCTGAACAGGATGAGTGGCAAGGGGATCCCTAGTTTCAGCCTCACCTGGGCAGAAAGAGCGGCCCCGTGCACACATAGACATTTTGGTAGGTGTGGGTCAAGCTGCGGCTGTACTTTTCCAGATTGTTCCAGGCATTCTGGTTGAGGTGGGGCACCTGAAAAGAGAAGTAGGGCCCGGTGGGACTGGGTATAGAACCCCCTCCCATTCTGTCAAGGGCTGCCCAAGGCCCAGGGATGTGTGCCCTGGTACCCAGCCAGGAGTAACCAGCTGGGAACAAGCTAGAGGAAGAAAGTAATTTTCAGGGGAAGAGTCACTTGGTCACACATGACCATGAATACAGCCTGGGTAAAGCTGATGGGGTGAGAGTCACCCCCACTCCATCTAAGATGGAAGGACTAACACCTTCAAGTCTCAGCCTTTTTTCCAAAGAGCTGCAAGAGAAAAAGGACAGAGACCTGGCTTCCTCATTCTTTCCATAGTTCTTTGCCTAACCCTGCTCTGAACCATGTTCAGTTCCTGGCACCCTTTATTTGCCCTTTTAAGATGCAGGCATGAGGGGCGTAGTAGCACCGGTATGGTTAAGCTCTCCAGGCCTCAATCCAATTAATGTCTAGTTGGATGAATGGGTTGGGGCTCTGCTGCTAGGAAGGCGTAAGAAATCAGGTACTTGGCTTCTCTAGCGCTTCATCTAGAGACATCCAGTAGGTGCCTAGTCCTGTTGGGTATGGGGCCAGTGGTAGGGCAGCTTGCCACGGGTGCATTGTGACTAACAACCTGTGTGCAGCAGGCAGGGTAGGACAAAGGCTGAAAACAGGCTCCTATATAGATAGACTGCCTGTTTAGGGCCCACTGTGTGACACTGAGCTAGTCCCTGTATCTTCCTGAGCCTCAGTGTCAACATAGTTGAAAAACCAAGCCCAAACCACTGCCATCGAGTCCATTCCGGTTTATAGATACCCTATATAGGGGGTTCCATGGCACATAACAACAAGACTGCAATTGTGGGTTAATGCCCCAGACTGCAAAACCATTTTAACTGCAAGGTCAGCAGTTCAAGCTCACCAGTCACTCTTATAAAGGGTCACAAATCCTATAAAGAGTCATTATGGGTCAGAACTGACTCGGTATTATTTAAGAAGTCTGCAAATCTTTATGTGAGCAGACAGCTTCATCTTTCTCATACGGAGTGGCTGGTGGGTTTGAACTGCTCACCGCCTAGACCACAGCTCCAGTGTAACAATATATTAACTACAACCTACTGCAAGGTTGGCAACTTAAGCTCACAGCTGCTCCTTGGAAACCCTATACAGGGTCGCTATGGGTCGGAACTGATTCGACGGCACTACAAGACAACAAATAAAAATAACTATAGTTATTTTTTTTTAATGCTTGTCTGGATCAGAGTGTGTTCAGTACATTCACGTGCACTGTGCCTTTAGTTTCCCAACGATACTGTGAGTTAAGTGCCATACGAGTCGGTTCGACTCGTAGTGACCCTATATAGGGTTTTTGAGGCGCAGCTCGTGGATTTGCAATGCCGACCTGATGATTGGCTGTCCAGTGGTTCTCCTACCACGCCACAGAATAATGTCCCCATTATTCAGGGAGGCACCCCATCTCCGTGAGTTGAGTTAACCCGTAGCCGGGCTGCAGAGCAGAGCTCAGACACGCACAGCTCCCTTCCTCCTATGGCGGCGGGGTGACTGGCAAGACTACCCACTCCGAAGGACAAATAGCCTTGGAGGCTGGCCCCCGCCCACCCACCCCCGGGCGCTACCTGGGGCGCTACGTTGCTCAGGTAGAAGGTGTCGTCCATAGCCTTCTGGCTCCAGCGGTGGTTGGCAGCGGCAGCGAGGTGGCCCCGGTCGAAGCCGCTGCCGCGGTAGTCGGCGTTGGTGGCGCGGTGGTACGCGTGCACGGAGTCGTCCTCGCGGAAGTCACACGATTTTCGGTCGCCCTCGCCACGGAGCCGCTCCGGACGCAGCTGCTCCACCACCCAGAGCGCGCTGCGAATTCGTGGGTCGTAGCACAGCACGTAAGACTCGCGACTCTTGAGCTGTGCCAATCCCGGCAGTCCGTACTTGGCTAGCTCGCCCGGGCCGCCGCTCGCCGGTCCCGAGGGCACCGCGGGGAGCGCGGCCGCCGCCGCCACAGGCAGCACGGGTAGCCGACCCAGGAGTCCTGGCGCTGCCTGCGTGGTCTCCCGCCGCCCCCGCCAGCACTCTGCGGCCACGCCCAGCCCGGCGCCAAGCGCCAGGGTCAGACCGGTGCGTAGCACTCGCATAGCAGAGGACTGTGGCCGGAGAGGCAAAGGAACGCCACCGAAGGGGTAGAGGGAACACGGCGGTCTCCAGTCTTGCAGCCGCGAGATTTTTAAACAGGCCGCGCAGGCCCGCAGGGTCCACTGTCAGAGCAGACAGGGATGTGGGCGTGAAAGAAGGGGAAAGTCAGAGCATTACACTCCCTGAAGTTCAGGAGAGTTCGTACTCACCACGGGTGCGGTAATACAGGGGTGCGTGGGTTTTCCGGCACCCTTTATTTGCCCTTTTAAGACGGCTGGCGTGAACGGGGCGTAGCACCGCCACCTCAGCTCCCGATTGGCCACCGTCAGTCTTCCTCCACCCCGCCTCCTTTCCTGGGTCAGTACCGTGAGACTCCGCGCCAAGTACCCAGCAAGCACCGTTTTAGTCGAGTGCGCTGTGGAGTCGGTTCACAGCAACTCTGTACAGGATTCTGAACTCGATCATCTCTGGTAGCGTAGTGGTTACGAATCGGGCTGCGAGCCGCAAGCAATTCAAAACTACCAGCTGTTCCGCGGGAGAAAGATGAGGCTTTTTGCTCCCGTAAAGATTTACAGCTTCGGAAACCGTTACAGGGTCGCTGAGTCGGAACCGACTCCACGGCACATAACAACAATCTTTGTACGGAGCAGCTCTGGTAGCCTAACGGTTACGAATCAGGCTGCGAACCTCAGGGTCAGGAAGTTCGAAACTACCAGCTGCTCCGCGGGAGAAAGATGAGGCTTTCTGCTCCCGTGTAATGTACAGGGTCGCTATATATCGGAACTGACTCCACGGCACAGAACAACAATCTTTGCAGGAGTGTGGTGCGGCGCTGTGGGTTAATGAGCTGGATTGCAAAATCAGTTGAATCGCAAGGTCAGTGGTTCAGGTTCACCAGTCGCTCCTTGGAAACCCTATACAGGACCGCTACGGGTCAGAACCAACTCAGAAAGCCTCATCTTTCTCGCGGAGCAGCTGGTGAGTTCAAATCACTGACCTTATGATTGGCAGTCCAGTGATTATGCCAGAGCTACCCCAAGTACTGCTCTGTTGTTTGCTGTCGAGTTGGTACCGACTCACAGCGACCCTGGATAGAGTTTCTAGGTTTCCTGGTGTGGTGTTGTAGGATAAGCACCAGCTGCACCTCAGAAACCCTATATAGGGTCTTTATGAGTCTGAACTGACTCCACTGCATTAACAAAACAGGGTTTACAAGGAGGGACTAGTGGGTATGAACTGCCAACCTTGTGGTTAGCAGTCCAATGCTTATCCTACAGTGCCACACCAGGACTCCAAGCATTGCTCTAAGCTTCATTTATGCTCAAGAAGAGCCCCGCAAGGCACTTCCTAGTTGGCTCTGGAAAAATATCCAGAGCTGTCTGACACCAGAGCCCATCCTCTTAACAATTACAGGTAAAATAAATCAGAAGTTTCACTATATTGGCAAGGATACCAGTTTTGGTATCCCTTTCACTCAACTCCAGGACAAAGCTCAGAGCCTCTCCCAGCTGGGGTCTGCTAGAAACCCAGAAAGGTCTGAGATGCAGGGGGAAAGGATGCTGGCTGGCTGAGAACAAGGAAGCCAACTGCTATTTGAAATGGAAACTGGTAAAATGATCACAGTTTATCAGTATGTATGAAAAAGCCTTAAAATTATTTATACCTTTCAACATATGAGACTGAGCCAGGGAAATTAATCAGAAATGTAAAAATTTCAAAAACAAATATTCACTCTATTATGTATAACAGGAGCTGGTATAAGTAAAATATTCAGAAATAGGAAGTGATTAAGTTTTGCATATGAAATAGCATGGTGGTAGTGGCTGTGTGCCATCAAGTCAGTTCCAACTCATGGTGACCCTGTATAGGATTTCTGAGCCTGTAAATCTTTACGTAAGCAGAAAGCCTCATCTTTCTCCTGTGGAGTGATCAGTAGATCCAAACTGCTGACATTATGGTTAGCAGCCTAACTTGTAACCCACTATGCAACCAGGGCTCCTTAAATAGTATAGAATACATTTTTTTTCATCATTCAATGTTGTTAGTGCTATCAAGTTGATTCTGACTCACAGTGACCTGTACAGGGTTTCCGAGGAGTGGCTGGTAGGTGTGACCCAGCAACCTTGCAGTTCAAACCAACCTTGCAGTCCAGTGCATTATCCTACAGTACAACCATACCGAGACTCATTATTCCATGACTTTCTCTGATATACAAAACTATCAAGAAAATGATTATGTAATTAAAAAAAATCATGCTTAAAAAGACAAATTCCCATTGACTTCATGGTATTATGGGTGACTTGCTTTTATTTACATGTTTTTGAATTTTAAAAGTTTAAAAAATAAACTTGCTGTGTAATCATGTTACACATCTTCCCCCATCCCTCACCCTCGCCAACTCTTAACTTGCTGTGGCTGAATGAGATCAGCATAAACTCATACAAGGATTCCTGACCTTTCTCTTCCAGTGCTCTAGGAAGACTCCATCCCTATGCAAACCTGCTCCCAGAGACCTCTGAGATTTCAGCCCATCATAGTACCAATGTTGATTACAAAAAACATGATTTATTAGACAATTTATCAATAGCATTGATTCAAGGAGCAAGACAAATGAAAAACCACGAGCACATTAATTCTGACCCTATGGAGTGACGCTCGCTGAATTCACACAGCTTAATCTGTGAGTGTCCGAAGGCCTGGCGGCAGCTTCTCAAGCACAAACCCTTAGAAACTCTGGCTCTCTGGGGGGAGCTCCCCTAAAAGTCTAGAAAGGGGGTATCACCAAAGACAGGTCCATTCCTCAGGTAGTATCCCACTGTGGAGCTCAGCCTAACCAGGTCATGGTCCCATTGATCTTGACCTTCACCCCAAGGTCAAGGAGAGGAAACTAAAGCCAGGTCTGCCACTAGGCAAATCAGATGCAGTGATTCAAGTAGTATGGCCCCAAGTGGTAGGGCAGGAGGCAGGCAAGAGGAAATGCATCAGATGTCCTGGGCAGTGTTAGCTGGGTCCCAGGCCATGGCCCAAGTCTTAGGCTATGAAGGGGCTGGAGCTGAACAACCAACAAGTCCTAGGCAGAGGGTAAGCCAGCCTGATGGGAAGTAGTATGGGCCAGGGGCTCCAGAGTCTGGCAAGGATACCAGTTCTTGTCTCCCTTCCACTCAGTTCCAGTACAAAGCTCAGGACTGGACAGAAACCCAAAAAGATCTGAGAAGCAGGGGGAGAGGATGCTAGCTCTGACCTTGAGAAACCAAAAGAACCAGGTCTCTAACTCCTACATTCATGCCCCACCCACAATCCCCAAACTTACCAATCTGCAATAAATAACTAGGAGTCTGAATAAATAGTCTTCCAAATACTGTGTGTTGGGAGAAGAGGAAGCAAAAAGGCAAGTGTGTCAATTCCCAGCAGAGTCCAAGGTATAGCTAGCAAAGAAGCTACCTAAGGATAACCGTTTCTTGCCCCCAGCTGGGCTTGGGTAGTCAGGAGGAAGTCCTGACTTATTAGAGGGCTCCTGGGGTTCTACTCCTGTTGGCTAGTCTGGGGAGAGGACCCTTGCTACACAGCCTTCAAGACTCTCAATACCTACTTCCTCATAAAAAATAGGGCAGGAACTTGTCAGAACAGTTTTACTGCTCCCACAGCCCAGTATTAGGAGTAGTTGCTGCTCCTATGTGGAGTGTATGTCCCAAGACCCAGGACAAGCAAGTGACTAGAGAAGGACCAGAACCTCCTTCAGCCTGCTTGGAGGTGGAGGGTCATGCAAAGGCCTTGATAGGACCCAGGACCAACAGAGCTCATTATTTCCTGGCTTCAGGAAGGCTCCCTGTGGGTAGGTCAAAACCCAGAAACAAGGGAATGACAACTCTCTGGAAGCACTTGGATCCCAAACCTTGGAATAAAATCCTCTTAATAACGATTTCCCTTGGAGCACAGATGAACACCCCCCCCCGCCCCCCAGGGGTAAGGGCCATTGGGGGAACTTTTGGAAAAGATGGTAGACTTCCCTCTTCTCCATTATTTCTCAGTGGCTTTTGGTTTACAAGTTTTTATCACTGGAGGGGAGGCTGAGGGGGCTGCTAACGAGGCACCGTGGTTTCTCTCCCAGTCTGGAGAAACTGGGAGCCTAGGACTGGAAGTGGAAACAGGATGTAAAGGCCAAAGCTGATACCCAGGGATTCTGTTGAGCCAGAATCTTGATTCTGTCTCCTGAGTTTATGAGAGTAAAGGGGAAACAGGACGGAAAGAGGCCAGTGATAAGGCACCCCAAAAGAAAAGGGCAGAAGGAGAGCAATGCAGAGAGGAACGTCCAGTGTGAGAACTGCCAAGTCCACCCACTGTGAAGAGATGAAGGCAGAAGATAAGGAGCCAGAGGCAGATAGGTTGTGAGACAGACACGGAGGGATTTGAAAGACACCCTCACAGCCACAGAGACACAGACAGAAAGGAGCAGCAGAGGTACATCCACATGGACCTTACACACATGCAGTGAGACAGAGTGTGACTCAGCGTGGCACCCTCTTAGATTCAACACAGTGTCACCTTTGCCATGGAGAAACCTCAGCACCAACACCCATCTGCTGAGTGCCTGCCCCTGCACTAGAGTCTAAAAAACCAGAAGCAGGAAAGGAGGAAGGGGGCAGCAGAGGCAGGCATGGACACTTGCTAGCCTCCCAGGGCCCCCAAACTTCCAGTACTAGGAAAGAGGACTTCATCAACTCCAACCTTGCTTAGCAGCCTGGGCAGAGGGTCCCAGGGTTGAAGAGCATTGGGAGCCAGGGCTCAGTGGCTAGGGAAAGAGCATCGCACAGTGTGCCCCCAGAGGGAGTGGCCTAGGACAAGGGGGTCAGGGCAAGAAGGCCTGAAGTGTGGCCGATACTATGGTTTCCCTTCCAGCTGGAGATGCCACAGGCTCCTGTGCATCCCAGAAACCAGGGGTTGGTGGCTTCTTTCCCAAACCTGGACCTCTTGCCATCAGGCTACTTGGAGTCTTGGAGTTCCTTGGCTTTTTGTAGGATCTGGCAGACATCTGTGATGGGGTAATCCTGGACATGGGAAAGGCCAACAAAATGCCTCTAAGGTAAGTTCACCCTATCGCCTCTGCTACACCCACACCCTACCCACTGAGAACTGTCACTGTGCTGGACCCTGGGCCTCACAATCAGGGACCACAGGATACCCAACACCTGAATTCTGACCAAAGCCCTTCATGTAGTGAATGCTACACACACTGTAGCGCTAACTTAACTAGCCCACCTAGTACCACCCAAAGGGTCTCACAGTGCCTTCCTTAAGACCAGGCCCCATCCTGCCTCATCTATCCCCACCTGCCTCATCTATCCCCACTCTCTGCCCTCCTGAGCTTCATTCAGAATGAGCCTGGTAGTATGACAGTTACAGGCTCATTAGTTCATGAAATTATCTCAACAGCTCTATGAGGGAGTTATTGTGTGATATGACCATTTTACAGAGCTAGTCACAAAGTTACTGAAAACCCACCCTAGAATATGTATTGATGAAGAAACAGGCCTAGAGGTTGTCAGTTGTCTCAGGTCACATGATTAGTATAGCAGAACAAAGACCTGAACACAAAGCTGCCTGACCCTTGAACCCTTAGTACTTAACCACTTAACCACTATGACTCACACCTTCCTTCCCAAGTCCCTCCTTCCCCAGGTCCAAACATCATTACCAGTGAGAATTATTCCAACATTCCAAGTACCTGCTGTGGCCCCCAGTATGTTTAACTCATGTGGCACATTTGGTTTAGAGAAGCCAATCCAGTCACTCAGTCAATCAGCACTCAAGGTCACTGGCAGAGCTGGGATTAAAATCCAGATCAACCTCAGAGGTCTGGACTCTTAATCCCTGCTGTATGCTCCTCTTCCTGACCCCAGGCTGTCACAGTAGCTGGCATGGGCTGGATACTTGGAAAGTATTTACTTCAGAATAAAGACAGAACTTATCCCTCCAAACTCCCATTACCTGCAGGAGTCGCATATTTATGGTAAAGTCCCCTTCCAGCAACTGCTCCCGGATCAGTCTGAGAAAAACAAGCAGCAAAAGCACTGGACCACTCAGAGCAAGTCCACCTGGGCCCCTTGCCGCTCCTTCTTCACCGCCCACAGCAAATTTGATCTAAAGCTCTCCTAGTAACTCCAGCTACATGAAAGTAGCCCACTGCCCTCCCCCCTTCAGAGACAAAGGATCCTCCCCTCTGATTCAGCCCAAGGATAGATTTAACCCTGTGATTAATTCAAAGGGTGGCAGAGTGAGCACATGCTGGATTACAGCTACACTCACATGAGCATGGAGCAGCAGACAATGAGGAGGAAATCAAAGCGGTTGTCATCAGCGAAGAGGGAGTCCCAGATTCGGATGACATCAGGCAACAAAAACTCCTGGGATAGCAGCAGTGTCAGCCAGCGGAAGGCAAAGAACTGGGGCTTGATGTTCTGTTCTTGCTGGGGAGAAAGAGGTACAGGTGAGGCACAAAATACATGTTGGTGGTTGTCAAGGAATAACAGGCAGCCTGTAAGAATGAACTCAGATGACTATGGGCAGCAGGGACCAGGACCTACACTGAGGATGCAGCAGACCAGGGCACAGCAAGTGTCAGGACCACTGAGAAGTGATGGACACTGAGCCCTGATTGGTTGAAAGGATATCTACTACTTGGTGCTAACAAACATCATTCGGGCCTCCCATTTTTTTAAGAGAAGCCAGAAACCCAGATTTATAAGAGGAGGATTCAAAACATTTGTGGAAAAATGGAATAAAAAGATCAGGGAATTTCCCATGATCTCGTTGAAGTCTCTGTATGAATGCTTCATACATATAAATGATGTCTCAAAGTTTTACACTGTGCAGTTTATAACCTCAGCTTTCTGGACAGAGTGACCAAGCACTTATTACAAGCCTGGCCTGCGCTTTTCACTAAATTCCAAACCTCTGCCATAGAGTCACTGTTGACCCAGAACAGAACTGTCCCATAAGATTTTCAAAGCTGTAATCTTTACAAGGCAAGGACAGAGGCTCATAGGATAAGAACTGGACTGAGAACCACATGGTCGGTGGTTTGAGACCACCAGTCGCCCCACGGAAGACGATAAAGCTTCCTACTCTCACAAATATTCCGGCATCAGAAACTCTATACAGGGTCTCTAACGAGTCAAACCACCACTCATCTGTCAGTTTGTCACACTGTAGTAGCTTGCGTGTTGCTGTGATGCTGGACGTGATTTTGAATGCCAGCAGGGTCACTCATGATGGATAGATTTCAGTGAGCTTCCAGTCTCAGAAAGACTAGAAAGGAGGAAAGGTGGACTACTTCAGAATGTTTAGCCACTGAAAACCTTATGAATAACAGTGAAACACTGTCAGGTAGCACAAGAATACCGAATGTTACAACATGATGAATAGCATCAGAATACTTACTGTTGAAACATGGTGAATAGCACCAGAATACTGTCATATACAGTGCCATAAGATGAACCCTTCAGGTTGGAAGGCGCTCAAAACACAACTGAGAAAGAGCTGTCTCCTCCTCCTCAAAACAGAGGGCACGAGAAGGCAATTAAGCCTTCAGGACCTTCATTTGCTGATGGGGCACAACATAAAATGAGGGAAAACAGCTGCAAACATCCATTAATAATCAGAACACAGAATGTAAAAAGTAAATCTAGAAAAATTGAAAGTTGTCAAAAATGAAATGGAATGCATAAACATCGATATACTAGGCATCAATGAGCTAAAATAGACTGATATTGGCCATTTTGAATCTGACAATCACATGGTTTACTATGCCAGGAATGACAAATTGAAGTGGAATGGCATTGTAGTAATCATCAAAAAGAATGTTTTAAGATCCCTCTTGATGAACAAAGCTATCTGTTGTAGGATAACATCAATACTCCTACAAGGAAGATCAGTTAATACCACTAATAAACAAATTTATGCACCAACAACTAAAGCCAGTTATGGTGAAATTGAATTCTACCAATCTCTTCAGTCGGAAATTGATCACACATGCTATCAAGATGTACTGCTAATTAATGGCGATCGGAATGCAAAGGTTAGAAACAAAGATATATGGAATAGAAATGATGCTGTAGATCATATCACATGATAGAATATTGCAAGACTAATGAATTATTCATTGCAAATACCTTTTTTAAACAACATAAAAGACGACGATACACAAGGACCTCACCAGACGGAATACAGAGGAATCAAATTGATTACATCTGTGGAAAAAGATAGTGGAAAAGCTCCATATCATCAGCCAAAACAAGGCCAGGGCAGACTACGGAACAGACCATCAATTGCTCATATGCAAGTTCAGGCTGAAGCTGAAGAAAATTCAAACGAGTCCACAAGAGCCAAAATATGACCTTGAACATACCACACCTTAATTTATACACCATCTCTAGAACAGCTTTGATGCATTAGACACTAATGACAGAAAACCAGAACAGTTGTGAGATAGTATCATGAACATTGTACAGGAAGAAAGCAAAAGGTCATTAAGACAAGGAGGAAGGAAAACAACAAAACGGATGTCAGAGGAGACTCTGAAACTTGCTTTCCAGCATAGAGATGCTAAAGCAAATGGAAGAAATGAGGAAGTAAAAGAGCTGAACAGAACATTTCAAAGGACAGCTCGAGAAGACAAAGTCAAGTATTACAATAAAATGTGCAAAGACCTCAAGTTAGAAAACCAGCAAAGAACATGCTCAGCATTTCTCAAGCTGAGGGAACTGAAGAAAAAATTCAAGCCTCGACTTGCATACTGAAGGATTCTATGGGCAAAATATTAAATGATGCAGAAAGCATCAAAAGAAGATGGAAGGAATACACCAAGTCACTGCACTAAAAAGAAATGGTCAATATTCAGTCATTACAAGAGGTAACATATGATCAAAAGCCAATGGTACTGAAGGAAGAAGTCCAATGTGCACTGAAGGCACTGGCAAAGAACAAGACTCCAGGAATTGCTGGAATACAAATTAAAATCTTTCAAGAAACTGCTGCAGCACTGGAAGCACTCACTCATCTAAGACAAGAAATTTAGAAGACAGCTAGCTGGTCAGCTGACTGGAAGAGATCCATATTAGTGCTCATTCCAAAGCAAGGCAAGCCAATGCAAGTAAAATTTTGCTAAAGATAATTCAATAACGGCTGCAACAGTACATTAAGAGGGAACTGTCAGAGGTTCAAGCCAGATTCAGACAAGGACGTGCTGATGTCAGATGGATCTTGGCTGAAAGCAGAGACCACCAAAAAGATGTTCACCTGTGCTTTACTGACTATGCAAAGGCTTTTGACTGTTTGTATCATGACAAGCTATGGACAACGCTGCAGAGAATGAGTATTCCGGAACATTTAATTGTACTCATGAGGAACCTGTTCATGGACCAAGAGGCAATTGTTTGAACAGAACAAATGGAAAGGTTATGTGCCACGGTTATATTCTTTCACCACACTTTTTCAATCTGTATGCTGAGCAAATAATTTGATAAACTGAATTATATGAAGTACGTGACATCAGGATTGGAAGAAGTCACATTATCATCCTGTGATACGTAGGTGATACAACCTTTCTTGCTCAAAGATATGAGAACTTGAAGCACTTACTGATGAAGATGAAAGACTACAACTTTTTATATATCTCAACAAAAATAAAACAAAAAGTGTACCAATAAACAACATCATGCTAAATAGAGAAAACTGACATTGTCAAGGATTTAATTTTACTTGGATCCATAATCAACACTCATGGAAGCAGAAGCCAGGGAATCAAAGGCTGTATTGCATTGGACAAATCTGCTGCAAAATACCTCATGTGAATGTTCAAAGCCAAGATGTCACTTTGAGAACTAAGGTGCACCTGACCCAAGTCATGGCATTTTCAATCACCTCTGTATTAGGCTGGGTTTTCTAAAGAAGCAGAACCAGTGAATCTTATGTATGTGTATATATAAAGCAGTATTTATTTTAAGGAAATGGCTCACAGGGTTGTAGAGGTCAGTAAGTTCCAAATTCATGTGTTAGGTGTGTCAGGCTATTGGCTTCTCCTGACACATGTAGCTGCCAAGGGCTGATGAACCCAAGACAGGCATATCAGACAGCAGGTTGCTCGCTCACAGCTTACAGAGAAGCAAATGACTCCAAGACTGGACAGCAGTATGGCAGGTTGCTGACTCAAGTCCCAGGAATTAGAGGTCAGATGACGAGAGCTGGATGCAGGATTCAGAGAAAACAAAAAGCCTGAGAGCTTTGCCAGAAATCAGATGTAGGCTATACCTCTGAAGAAACTCCCTTTGAACTGACTGGTTACTTATAATAGATTTCACAATGGAGATGCTTACATCATCTCAGATCTCATCATGGGGGATGCCTGGCCAAACTGCTGAGAATCATGGCCTAGCCTAGTGACACATAGTATTAACCATCATAGACTCTTATGCATGTGAAAGCTATACAATGAATGTTGTTGTGTTGTTGCTGTGCTGTGTTGTGGTTGTGATATCTAGTCAGTTCCAACCCACAGAGATCCTAGGTCCAATAGAATGAAACCCGCCTGGGCCTGCACCATCCTAACAATCGCTGCTACCCTTGAACCCATTACTACTGTCACTGTGCCAATCAATATCATTGGGGGTCTCCCTTTTTCACTGACCCACCACTCTACCAAGCATGATGTCCTTCTCCAAGGACTGGTCCCTCCTGATAAGACAGCCAAAGTATGAGAGACAACGTATGGCTATCTTGACTTATAAGGAGCATTCTGGGCTAGCCATAAAGTCAGCAGTTCGAGCCCAGTAACTGCTCTGAAGAACAAAGATGAGGCTTTCTGCTCCTGAAAAGATGGACAGCCTCAAAAACCCTATACCGGGTCACTATGAGTTGGAACCAAATCAACAACACTTAACAACAACAATAAGCATACCAGATAATAAAGGTAAGTCAAAAAGTATTGCAACTAGGGTTCCGGTTCACACATGAACAGGCTTATTCCAAGCTAAACATGTTTAAATATCTCTGCAGACAAGATCCCTCACTAATACATTTGTCTTAGTCTCAATGCTGTACTTTCACAAAAAGGGACACTTTTTTGTGCCAGGTTGTTCTTGTTAAGTGCCATCAAGTCAATACCAACTTTGCAACCCTATGCACAACAGAATGAAACACTGCCCAGTCCTGGGCCAACCTCACAATCGTTGCTGTTTGAGCCCACTAATGCTACAACTTTGCCAATCCATCTCGTTGGAGGTCTTCTTGTTCTCCGACCCTCCACTTTATCAAACATGATATCCTTCTCCAGGGACTGGGCCCTCCTGACAATATGTCTGAAGTATGAGAAACAAAGTCTGGCCATCCTGGCTTCCAAGGAGCACTCTGGCAGTACTTCTTCCAACACATAT
>NW_006408532.1:7820015-7822074 GCF_000296735.1 Chrysochloris asiatica | reverse complement strand
CCTCTTTTGAGCTACTGTATTCATAGGTGTAGGTCATGTTTATTGAGTTGTTATCAGATGACACTTTTTTTCCCTCTTCTTTCTTCTTAGGGTTGAGCTCTGTTTATCCAGTCATTGAAGTCCGGTCAAATGGGCATCATCTGCAAGTGTGGGTGTTCTTACGTCTGTCCGGCCTCTTTTTGTCGGCTGGCCGCCCTGCTCTCCACTCTAAACCTCTGTGGCTGTGTCATTGATTCTGAGCCCATGAGTCCCCAGATGTTGCCAGGTCTCCACCCAGGTTCACAGTAGTTTGCTGAACGATGTAGGGCTTAGCTCGCCACTTCATTGATGTTCTTCGATCACTTCCCCTTCTGGGTGACGTGCGTGGTTGTCAGTCAAGGCGTATATTTCCCTTGCGTCTTAGTCTTGGAAGAGAATTTGCACCGAGAGGACCTGACCACTTGCCTTGATGTCTCCTGGGCAAGCCACCTGTATGTTCTTGTGGTAACAGTCGGACTGCTCTTATTGTTTTGTATTTTTCCTGTATGTCCTTCTTTTAAGAAGTGTTTTCTGGTTTTCTAGCTGCTCCCAGCTGGTCTGCTTGTCCTTTCAAGTGGAAAAATTTCCCGTCTCTGAAGGTCTGGATGTGGTTCAGGCTTCCACCTATACTCCCATGTAATGCAGAGGCTCCTCAGGAAACCTCCTTCACTAGACACATTGTAGCCCCATTTTAGGTATTCCAATCAGTTATAGGCAGAAGACAGGCTTACAAGCTTTCCATGTTGATACCTCTGGTTATTCCTTTCTCTCCCCTTCCAGTGTCTGTTTTATAATGTATTGCAAGGAAAACCATGATTCAAAAGGCAGCCAAGCATCTTAACATTATTCCCCCCTTTTCCCCATTCCATCCATGTCTCAGTCTCTGTATTCCAGAGCCCTGTTGTTCCAAAGCTGTGCCTACATCATTTTTTACCTCTGTCCCATTTAGCCCATTTATACCTGTCTATTTGTTCTCCCATCTGTTTTGTTCTTCAATTCCCCTCTCCCTACTTGTATACTGCCCCCCTACCCAATACCCAAATTATCTTGTGTCTAGTCCTTGCCCTGTGTTCCACCTTCCCCTCCCAGCCCCATCCCTACCCCTACATCCTAGCAACCCACTAAAAATCAACTTTAGTGGATTAGTATGGGTTCTTTTTCTTAGACTTTTACATTAGTGGTCCTATGCAGTATTTTTCCTTTTGTAACTAGTTTCACTCAACATAATGTCCTTAAGGTTCATCCATGTTAGGAAGTTTGCCCCCTTTTTTTGTTCCCCAAACTCAAAGAACACTTCAAAGCAACATAATCTGAGTCCCTCAAGGATGCCAAAACTGACATTTTCACATGATATACATCAAAGAGAGCAGACTTCAATTAGTTTTCAATGAGAAGGAGTAGAAGAATTAGAAACATTGCCTTCACAAGTGTATAGACCTAGGTGGAGGATATGTGAGAGACACAAAAGCTTCACATTTTGATTATTTTTAATAAAGGTGTCTATGATTTTGTAGCAATACTTTTTGACTTACCCTTATGTTATCTCTTATTTAATCTACACACAACAATCCTACGAAACAATTATTTCCACTTTAGAAGTGAGCCACAGTGAATGTTATTAGGTGATAAGACAAATTATGAAATAGTAAAAACATAATTCCATAATTAACTGCTTTTAAAAATAACCATGAAAGCCACTATAATAACAATTTTTAAAATGTAATGAAGTCTATACTTCTTACCTCAGGGGGCTACAAATAGGCTTAACTAATGTAGTTATAGAAAGTGGCCCACAGGAGCACTGGTAGCACACGGACTAAACCCTCAGCTGCAGAAGAAAGCTGTGGCGATCTGCTTCCATAAAGATTCAAACAAGGAAGGAGCCACTACCACCAAGAAACAAAAGCGGGGAGTGGAGTGCGTCCTGTGAATCTGGGGTCCCTGCACTGCGAAGCTCCTACATCCAGGAGAAGAATGATGCCAAGATGTATGCAGTTTTTCAAGGAATACTGGGCCTAAAGATGCTGAAAGGACACTAGTA
>NW_006408532.1:7817148-7819915 GCF_000296735.1 Chrysochloris asiatica | reverse complement strand
GGTGTTCCTTGTTCTGTTCAAACAACTGACTCTTGGTTTATGTACAGGTTCCTCAGGAGCACAATTAAGTGTTTTGGAATACTAATACTTTGCAATGTTGTCCATAGCTTGTCATGATCCACACAATCGAACATCTTTGCATAGTCAATAAAGCACAGGTAACATCTTTCTGGTATTCTCTCCTTGTAGTCAAGATCCATCTGAAATCAGCAATGATATCCCTCGTACCACGTTCTCTTCTGAATCTAGCTTGAACCTCTGGAAGTTTTCTGTCAGTGTATAGTTGCAGCCATTTCTGTATTACCTTTAGTAAATTTTACTTGCATGGGATATCAGTGATATTGTACAGTGATTCCCACATTCCATTGAGTCACCTCTCTTTGGGTTGGGCACAAATACAGATTTCTTCCAGTCAGTAGTCCAGGTATAGTCTTCCAAATTTCTTGGCATAGATGAGTGAGTGTCTCCAGTGCCGCATCAGTTTGTTGAAAGATTTCAATTTGTATTCTATCAATTCCTGGAGTCTTGTTCTTTGACAATGAATTCAATGCACCTTGGGCTTCTTCCATCAAGATCATTAGCTCTAGATCATATGTTACCTCTTGAAATGGTTGAACATCAACCATCTGTTTTTGGTACAGTGACTCTGTGTATTCCTGCCATCTTCTTTGATGCTTTCTTCATTATTCAGTATTTTGTCCATAGAGTCCTTCAATGCAGCAAGTCAAGGCTTGAATTTTTTTTTCAGTTCCCTCAGCTTGAGAAATGCTAAGTATGTTCTTGTTCTTCCCTTTTGGTTCTCTAACTCAGGGTCTTTGCACATTTTATTTTAATATTTGACTCTGTCTTCTCGAGATGACCTTTGATATTTTCTGTTCAGCTCTTGTACCTCCCTTCTCATTTCTTCCATTTGCTTTAGCATCTCTACACTGGAGAGCAAATTTCAGAGTTTCTTCTGACATTCACTTTGGTCTTTTTCTTCCTCCTTGTCTTCTCAGTGGCCTTTTGTTTTCTTCCTGTATGATGTTCTTAATGTCATCCTACAACTCTTCTGGTCTTTAGTGTCTAATGCATCAAATCTGTTCTTCAGATGATCTCTAAATTCAGGTGGAATATACTCAAGGTCATATTTTGGCTCTCATGGACTTGTTTTCATTTTCTTCAGCTTCAGTCTGAATTTGCATATGAGCAGTTGATGGTCTGTTCCACAATGTGACCATGGCCTTCTTTTGGCTGATGATATGGGGCATTTCCATCGTCCCTTTCCACAGATGTAGTCAATTTGATTTCTGTATTCCATCTGCTAAGGTTCATGTGTATAGTCACCTTTTATGTTGTTTAAAAAAAGGTATTTGCAACAAGAAGTTATTGGTCTTGCAAAATTCTATCATGCAATCTCCAGCATCGTTTCTATCACCAAGGCTATATTTTCCAACTACTGATCCTTCCTCTTTGTTTCCACCCTTTGCATTCCAATAACCAATAATTATCACTACATCTTGATTGTGTGTTTAATCAATCTCAGACAGAAGTTGATAGAATTCTTCAATTTCATCATCACTGGCTTTAGTGGTTGGTGCACAAATTTGACTAACAGTGGTATTAACAGGTCTTCCTTGTAAGTGTATGGATATTATTCTATAATAGACAGCGTTGTACCTCATAACTGATCTTGATATGTTTTCTGATGATGAATGCAACACCATTCCTCTTCAATTTGTCATTCCCGGCATAGTAAGCCATGTGATTATCAAAATCCATTCAGCTAACTAATGCCTACGATATTGATGTTTATACATTCCATTTCATTTTTGCCAATTTCTTATCTTCCTAGATTAGAACATTCTGTGTTCTGATCATTAATGGATTTTTACAGCTGTTTCCTCTTCATTTTGAGTTGTGCCCCATCAGCAAATGAAGGTCCTGAGGGCTTTACTCCATTCACGTCGTCACAGTCAATTCTACTTTGAGGAGGCAGCTCTTTTCCAGTTGCATTTTGAGTGCCTTCCAACCTGAGGGGCTCATCTTCCAGAACTATATCTAACAATATTCCGGTGTTCTTCATCATGTTTCAATATTCAATAATTTGGTGTTGACAGTGTTCCACTACTGTTCTTAAGGTTTTCAGTTTAGGACTAAACTTTCTGAAGTAGTCCACCTCTCCTTCTTCCTAGTCTGTCTTTGTCTGGAAGCTCAGCTGAAATCTGTCCATCCTGGGTGACCCTACTGGTATTTAAAATACCGGTAGCATAGCTTCCAGAATCACAGCAATTCACGAGCCACCACAGTAAGACAGACAAGTGGTGGTTTGTGCCATAGAGATAAAACAATTCTGAGGTTGGAGGTAATAGTAAATTTTTAAGAAAACTCAAGTGGACCTCTTTCTAAATCACTGAAGCTTTGTAACAAATTTACAAGTATGTTGCCCCATATAAAGTACCAGCTTTTAGACAGATCAAACATTTTACGGATGTTTGGGAAGACTTCAGAGTAATTCATGGCAGTGAGGATAGCTCAGAAGGCTATGGCGACTGTTTTTTAAGGTAATCTTGATAGATTTCCTCAAAGATCACAGGATGGTCATGGGGGCTTATTATGAAAAACTAAAGAAATTTTAAAACTGAACTGATAAGAAAAAGGCCATGTACTGCAACAAGGAATTTTTTTCCATTATGACAATACACCTGCTCATTTGAGGGCAGGAAAGTTGCCCTACAAAAATTTTGTTGGAAAGCCTTACCCCATCCACCACAAAGCCCTAATCTTG
>NW_006408532.1:7791969-7814135 GCF_000296735.1 Chrysochloris asiatica | reverse complement strand
CCTGTATAGGGTTTCCAAGTAGCGGCTGGTGAGCTGGAACCTCCAACCTTGCAGTTCAAACCAACCTTGCAGTCCAGTGCATTAACTCATAGCACCACACCAGGACTCCTTTCATAAAGATTACAGCCTTGAAAATCCTATGGGGCAGAGATCTACTCTATCCTATAGGGTCACTGTAAGTTGGAATAAACTTGATGGCAATGAAGTTAAATGCCCCCTGTGCCTTTCCACTCCCAGCCTAAGGCTCCCACCATTCACTGCCAAGGTTACCTGGTCCATCTGCAGCGTGGGGCTGACATTCCCTAGCATGAGCGGTCACAGTCAATCTACAGGCTCACACCAAACCTTACCCAGAGCTCAAGAAGCCTGCTGTCTCTGCCCCTTTCTGCCTGACAGCCCTGCATGTGTCGTCCTGCAGGTCCTCACCAGTTTCAGGTAGAGCTCCACGTCTTTCTCCTTCAGTGTGGAATACACCTTTTCCATCTTGTAGGTGATGCCACATTGTGAGTCATCCAGGCTCTTGATGAAGTTGTCCCGGATCTCAGCCATGAGGTTGGTGAAACAGAAAAAGGTGTCCGCCTCAGCATGCTCTGGGGGAGATGGGAAGGGTATATATGGACAGAGGCAAGGGAAGTGGTACCCTCTCATATCCCACCCCACCTCTGATCTTCCCCATCTTTAAGCTTCACCAAGTTGCCCCCACCCTGTTGTCAGGCTCAGTTCTTACTCTGTCCTTGCCCACACTCTATCCCCAGACTAAAACCATTATCTCTGTCTTCTCACTCCCTCTTGCACTCTGTATACTCATGTAGCAATGCATTACATGTCCTCCCCATGACATTGTCCAGGGCATTACTTAAATCCTTTCTATTGTTCAGCTTCCTGTGGATACAAGGGGGCTTCAAAATGTTCATGGAAAAATGGTATTAAGGGATAATGGAATTTTTCCTTGAAATTTTTTCCAAGTCCCCTCACAGATCGAACTACTGACATGATTTTATGCTACAAGTATCAAGAAATGCAGTAAACACCCAATATTCTAGAATGTCAAGAGTCAGAAAAAAACTTGAGATGATCCAGGGAAACCCCTCATTTGACAGAGTAATGAAGTCCCAGAGAGAAGAAATGAGCTGCACAGCCTAATAAAACCCACCAGCCAGCCTTTCCTCAGCCCACTTTCATAAGGAACCAGCAAACAGATACAGGCAGCCGAGAACCCTTTACCTTTCCACTCACTGTTGGGATCTGTGGCAAAGGTATAGTAGAGGGGTCCCACAATCTCGTTCATGCCTTGCACATAAGCAATGCCAGGGTTGAGCTTGGCGTAGATGAACAGGATCCGCTCTACCACCTCCCAGTGGGCCTCACAGCCATTGGGCAACACCTCATACTCATTCAGGGATGATGGCACAGTGGTCTTGTGTGGGGAACTCATCTGAGAAGAGGAAGGGCTGTTAGGAAGGTGTGTGTGGCATTACCAATAATGTAATCTTATCCAAAATATTTACCATTCACACTTAACTTCCAAGAAATAGAAAACATGTTAAACACCACCATGAGGAGAAAACAACCAGCCAAATCCAGCGTGTCACACATTCTACAGGACAACTGGACTGAACTCTAATTTATGGTAAGACAAAGGGTAGAGACTGAGCGGAGGCATAAAGGCATTTTCTGGATGATGGAAATGATCTGCATATTCATGTGGTTGGGGGCTACACAGGCATATACATGAGTTAGACGTTATTTCGTTGTACTTAAGATTTGCACATTTTATTCCACACAGGTCACACTTTAATTAAAAGACAAAAATAAAAACATTATGTCAAAAACAGACAACTTTAAATATACCAGTCAAGAGATACACAGAGCAGAATGGGTTAAGTACTCAGGATCCTTCAATATGCTGTTTATAAGAAACATAGCAAAAAGATGGAGGCAGCCTAAATGCCCATTTACAGAAGAATGGGTAAGCAAACTTTGGTACATACACACAATGGAATACTACAAAACGTTGAATGAAATAATGAACCTGTCAAAAACCTCACATGGCTAAACCTGGAGGACATATATGTAAAACAGGACGAACACTGTTATACGATCAATTTTGTTAATAGTTAAAAAAACAACAACAATGTTTTATTGATAAAGAAACAATCTTTAATGGTTATAGGGGAGGTGGAGAGAAAATTATTCATGGGCTACAGTGTAGGCACATGTTAACATAGGTGACAGGGTAGGCAATACATAACAAGAGGAAGATTAGTAGAGGAAAGCAAAGCAGCAGGTAAGGTGATTAGAGGTAAATACTGTTAATTGATGGTACATGGAGAGGATTTCAACTATGCAATGAAGCAAAGTATATGATTTGTTGAATGTAAAACCGATGATCTGCTCTGTAAACCTTCAATCGATTCACAATAACAAGTTGGGGGAAAAAAGGAACAAAGTGTAAATTGCTACAATTTTATTAACTTGACCTATACTCACAGATGTAGTAGCTCAAAATACAAACCAAGAGGGAACAAGTGTTCACATCAACGATCAATCCTATCCCCTCAGTATACAGGACTAATAGGGACGGGCAACTTAGATGTTGGCTACCTAAAATGGGGGCTGTTATAATAGGGGGTGTTATAAAGGCACAAAGTGGCTGGCTTACGTATTTTTAAGAGGGAGTTAAGTTTCAGAGTGTGAGGGGAAGGTAGAATCCCCATTGAAGTTTTCATCTTGTCTAGAGAGTCTGGTGAAAGGAGATGGGGACAAGATTCATTTGATTCAATAGTGAGTAATTGTTATGACTAATTGCAATCATTCCAACTGTAAAGTTTTGTAACATAAAGGAGGGAGTAGTTAATCTTATAGTCCATTAACAGGACCCTTAGGATCACTAAGAGAAGAGTATGAGCAGAACTGTGGGACTCTAACCAGAAAAGCAGCGACACCAGAGATGGAGGCAGAGGTAATGGCATGGAGAGATAAAGCAGCTGAGGACTCTCGACTCATGCAAAGAGAAAGTGGTCAGGAAGCTGACTTGCAGAATGTGCCCTTTGGTTGTTTCAATGATTATATATTCCTGAGTGTTTTTGAGTACATTAAAAAAAAAAAAAAAACACCAGAGGGAAGAGAAGCTGATGATGCATGGAAGGGATTGTAATCATTGCAATGAAATAAAATACAATAGGATGAGTGCAAAACCAATGTTCTCCCATGTAAACTATCAATCAATTCACAACAAAGGCTTTAAAAAAAAAAGCAATTGTTGTAGGGGGTAAAAAATATAAATCTGCTCCAGATCATGAGACTAAAGAAACCTTACATCCCAATGCAACACATAAAGCTTGATTGGATCCTGGCTTAAAAGTAAACAATAAAAGATATTCTTGGGAAAATTAAGAGAACTGGAATAAGGATTAGCTGTTGCTGTTATATGCCATTGAGTCAGTAACAATTCATAGAGACATTCTGCACAACAGAAAGAAACACTGCCCGGTCCTGCACCAATCTCACAATCATTGCTAAGCTTGAACCCACTGCTGCTGCACTGTATCAGTTCATCTCACTGGAGGTCTTTTTCACTGAACCCTCCATTTTATCAAGCATGATATCCTTCTCCAGGGAATGGTCCCTCCTGAGAATATATCCAAAGTTTGAGAAAAGAAGTCTGGCCATCCTGACTTCCCAAGTTGGCTGTACTTCGTCCAGCACAGATCAGTTTGTTCTTCTGGCAGTCCAAGGTACTTGAATATTCTCCTCCAATATCATATCTCAAATGCATCAATTATCGTAGTGTCTTCCTTATTCTCAGTACAACTTTCTCATGTATATGAGGTTATTGAAAATAACATGGCTTGGGTCAGGCACACCTTAGCCCTCAAACTGACATCTTTGCCTTGAATGCTTTAAAAGGTCTTGTACAAAAGATTTGCCTGATGCAATACTTTGATTTCTTGACTGCTGCTTCCATGAGAGTTGATCCGAGCAAAATGAAGTCCTTGACAACTTCAATTTTTTTCTCCATTTATGTTATTTATTGTTCCAATGGTGAAGATTTTTGTTTTCTTTATATTGAGGTGCGAAGTCCTGGTGTGGTGCTGCAAGTTAATGCGCTGGACTGCAGTGTCGGCTTGAACCACAAGGTCAGCGGTTCAAGATCACCTTGAAAACCCTACACAAGGTCGGAAAGGGATCAGAACCAGCTCAAGGGCACTTAACAACAACTTACTGAGGTGCAACCCATAGTGAAGACTGTAATCTTTGATCTTTATCAGTATTTTAAAATAAATCTTCGCTTTCAGCAAGCAAGGTTCTGCATATCACAGGCTGTTAATGAGTCTTCCCCCAATCCTGATGCCATATTCTTCATACAATCCAGTTTCTCAGATTATTTGCTCCAAGATATAGATTGAATAACTATGGTGAAAGAACACAACCCTGGTACACACCTTTCCTAATTTTAAACCATTCAGTGTCCCCTTATTCTAGTTGAACAACTGCGTCTTAGTCTATGTATAGGTTCCTCATGAGCACAATTAAGTGTTCTGGAATACTCATTCTCTGCAATGTTGTCCATAGTTTATCTTGATCCACACAATCGAAAGCTTCTGCGTAGTCAATAAAGTACAGGTAAACATCATACTGGTATTCTCTGCTTTTAGCCAAGATCTACCTGACATTAGCAATGATATCCTTTATTCCATGTCATCTGAATCCGGCTTGAACCTTTGGCAGTTCCCTGTTAATGGACTGTTGCAGTCGTTTTTAAATTATCTTTACCAAAATTTTACTTGGATTAACATATCCAAGGATTTCCACATCCTGTTGAGTCACCTCTCTTCATTCCAAATACCTGTCTTCATTGGGAATACCTTTTTTAAACAATATAAAAGATGACTATACACATGGACCTCAACAGATGGAATACACAGAAATCAAGCTGACTATATCTGTGGAAAGAAATGGTGGAAAAGCTCTTTATCCTCAGCCAAAACAAGGTCAGGGGCAGACTGTGGGAGAGACAATCAATTATTCATATGTAAGTTCAGGCTGAAGCTAAAGAAAATACAAGTCCATGAGAGCCAAAATATGACCTGGAATAGGTGCCAGGTGATGTTATGGAACCACCGTTGACTTTAGATGTGACAGTGCTAAGGAGGAGATGTGCTCATTCTCGGGTGATGCCTGTTAAAGCACCCAAGGGTGAAGAGTCAGGACAAGAGATGTGGCTGAGTCACACACATAAAGCAGTATGCAAAGTGTCAATAATTGCTGAATCTGAGAGAAAAGCATTCAAGTGTGCACTGCATTGTTCCTTCAACTTTTTGGAATATTTGAAATTTTTCATTTAAAAAGTTTAAAGATAAATAAAAAGCAATAGCGCAGGGGTCCCCAGCCCCAGCTATCCATCAGAACCATTCGAGGAGCTTTTATAAAGATTCAGGTGCCTGGCCTCTATCCTAGATTTACTCTATCAGAAGCCCCACCACCACTACTGAAAAAACTCACTGCTATCATTCAACTCTGACTCATAGTGACCCTGTAGGACAGACTAGAAATGTTCCATAAGGTTTCCAAGGCAGAGCAGCTGGTGGGCTGGAACAAACCACCAACCCTTCCACTGGAAGCCAAGGATCAACCATTGTGACACCAGGGTTCCTGTTACGTGTTGTGGTGACATGCGTTGCTTTATGTGAACTTTTGCCTTTTTTTTAAAAAAAAAAAACAGCTTCAGAGACTTTCCCTTTTGCCCTACTTTTCTTCCCTCCAGAGAGTTAGTCCTATTTCCTAAGTAAACTGTAAACAACTAGATTTAATCCTTTTTGTCTGGCCAGGGCTGCAGCCTCCCCTGTGATTGGTATGCACCTTTCATGAGTTAGTCAATATACCTATGCAAATGAAATGACTATAGACTATGGAAATGATGTAACTACATCCTACTAAGTAAATAAAGTGTCTGTGGCCTACAGATAGGGGCCTGGTGAGTTTGTTGCCCCCACTTACTGGGAGGATTCATATCTTGAAACTGACAAGGAATTGAGTATATATGCAGTTGACCCTACAGAAGTTTTTCAGACAGACAAGAACAGAAGAGAGAAGGAGAAAGCAAGGAGGCAAAGAGCCTCCAAAAAGAACTATAATATAGGTCAAGGGCTATAACACAGAAGACAGCAACAGACCCACAAGGCAGAAGAGACAGATGTAAAGACCAAGACAAGCCTGTCCTCAGCAGGACAAAAGGAGGTCTGTCCTGACAGGGATGAGAGGATGCCTACACAGCAGAGAAGGCACATGCACAACCATGAGACGGGTCTGCTTGCCTGCATGGCCAATAGGTGCTGAGAAAGTTGTCCTGCACTAAAAAAGGCAGTTTTTGCCTACATACTTCCTGATCCTGATTCCAAGTTGTACCCTGCTGTTTCCCTTAATAAACGACTTGGCTATAAGTACAGTTGGTGAGTTATGTGGCCATTGCAATGGATTATTGTACCCAGCAGAGAAGCAGAATGTGCTGTGGGAGGAATTGGTAAAAAGGTTGGACAGTAGAAGTGTATCTGACCTCCACCTCATAAGGATCTGCCTTGGGCTGAACTTGTTCCTGGTCATTATCCCCCTGAAGTTAGAAAGGTTCCAATGCTGTTATTACTCTCACCATTTCACACCTGTATTAGAGCTGCAGGTAGACCCATGCAGAGATGACATATATAAAAAAAAAAACTCTCCATTTAATCCTCTCAACATCATTTGCAAGAGGAAGGGGATAATTAGAAAGGTTAGGTCACTCATCAAACGTCTTACATCAAATGGTGAAACTAGGACTTGAACTCAGACTCAGTCCAGAACCTGAGGTCCAGGCCTCTAAGCTAGACTGCCTCTCCAAAATGTTTGGTGCATTTCAGCTTTCTGAGAATCTGCACAGCCATGACCAGATTTCTTCCTTCTGGAAACTGAAAAGGCAGACAGGGATGGATCATGCCTAGAATTACTTGTTCAGAATCACGCAGCCATCAGCTCGAACTCCTTATCTACCATAGGTCCAGAGGGTCAAGGGAAGAAGCTTATTGTGGGGTTATCTGCCACCAGGACTAGACTCAACAGCTAAAATGAGTTAAGAGCTCAGCTCTCAAGCCTCAAATACTAAAGTGAAATGGATGACAGGAGGCAGTCCCTCTGCCCCTACTAAGACCCTTGAGTCAGAAAATCAGCCACCAAATAAGGGGGCTACCCACAAAGCAAGCTATATGGTTATTAAAACAGGCATTCTGCACCTCATGGCCATTCTGCTCAACACCAAGTCTGTCACAGGCACACATATCCCCATCATTGGAGTGGATATAACTTTATACCTGCTGTCCCTGCACTGAAAAGTGGCTGTTTTCTTAGAAGCCCAAATCCTTGAGCAAAGTCATTCTGCTTGGAGAATAATGCCTCTGCAGTATTATCCACCCCCAGCTGGGGTTCATACATCCAACATGACTTACCCAGAAGTGTTATCAGTTTCTGAAAAGCATACTCAAGTCAGAACCTTGGAGTCAGCCTTCATTTTGCTGTTGTCTTTACATCCACCTGCATATCCCTGTTGATTCTTCCTCCTAAATCTCTCAAGTCTTGTGTCCACTTCACCATAACCCAGGTCACCACCATCTCTTGCCTAGATGACCTCAGCAGCCTATTAAGAAGTCCCTCCACTTTCATTTCTGCCCCCTCAAGTCAAGATCCACACAGTACCTAAAGCAATCTTTTACAAAAACAGTCCTAAGTCACATCACTGCCTTGCTCAGATGCATCAACAATAACCCAGCCCTCCAGATAAAGGCCCCAAGTGGCTTCACCACCACCACCTTCTCCAGCATGCACTCCGGCCAAGGACTTTCCCACATAAGCTCTTCTCTCTACCCAGAATACTCTTTTGCTCTTCACCTTTCAGGCCTCAGCTTAAGTGTCACTTCCTCAGGGAAGCCATCACTGATAACCAAACCAACGCAGAACCCCACCCTCCATCTCCACTACTACCTCTCCCTATCCCATTATCTCATCACATCTGTCATTGCTTTTCAAAGAGCCATCTTCATCACAGTCTAGAAGCATCAACTCATCCATGGCTCACCCAGTAGGAGTGCAATGGGCATTCAATGTCTGACTTTCAAAAAGAGCCCCCAAGTGGACCAGCCTGAGCCAAGGTTGCTGAGCAACTGTTCAGGGCAGATGGTTATGGACCTGAAGCCCCTGTGGCCACTGCTCAAGGGCACAGGAAGTGAAAGGTTGGCACAGGTAGTCCTGAGGGCCCCCCAAGTTGGCACTTACATTTGTGACTCCACTCCGGTTCCGGGCCACTGTCTGGGATTTTAGTGTTGTCTGTTCCACCCGCTTACGAAGGGTCTCAAATTCATTCTGGGGGTCTAGGATGAGGAGACAGGGGTACTCTGTGGCCCTCTGGAAGAAGGATATGTCTGGGCACAGCCTCCTGTGAAGAGAGAACAGGAGAAAATGTCATTACTCAGGGCACAAGTTTGGGCCAATTCATCTGTACCTTGCTGCCAAAAGATTCTAAGCATCCTAAAAGGCATTAAAAAAAATTAAAACCACAATATGGTTCACCCCCAACGTCCCCCTACAAAAGCAATATAGTCATTGTATGTATATGAATGTTGTTGTTAAGTGCCGTCGAGTCGGTTCCGACCCACAGCGACCCTGTACAGGGTTTCCGAGGAATGCTGATGAGCTTGAACCACTGACCGTGTGGTCCAAACTAACTTTACAGTCCAGCGCATTAACCCACAGTGCCACACCAGGAGTCCTTGTATATGAATATACACCCATTTAAGAGACTGTAGGAGCCCTGGTAAAGCCGTGGTTAAAGCTCTCGGCTGCTAACAAAAAAGTCTACAGTCACTTGGAGAGAAAGGTGTGACAGTCTGCTTCTGTAAAGATTTATAGCCTTTGAAACCCTATGGGACAGTTGTACTCTTCGTACAGGGCAGCTATGAGCCAGAATTGACTTGATGGAAATGGACTGTTTTACGACACTGTACTGTGTTGACATTGTAGGCTAAGGACTCAACCACAAAATCTGTTTGAATGGCAAACTCACCAGCCACTCCTCAGAAACCCTATATACAGGGTTGCTATGAGTCAGAACAGACTCGATGGTCATTAACAATTGGATTGACTAATACCCTCCCCAAAATTCACATCCACATGGAAACTGAATGTAACCTTATTTAGCAATACGGTCTTTGCAGATACAAATTAAGTTTAAATGAGGTTCAATTGAATCTGGGCAGGCCTTAACCCAATGACTGGCATCTTCCAAAGAAGAGGACAACTTTGACACAGACACCCCAAGGGAACCACACATGTGAAGACAGAAGTGGAGAGTGGAGTTTTGCTGCCCCAAGTCAAGGATTGCCAAGTACTGCCTACAACCACCAAAGATAGAAGAGGTATGGAAGGATTGTTCCCTAGAGCCTTCTATGGAAGCATGGCCCTGCCAACAGCTTGATTTCGGACTTCTAGCGTCCAGGACAGTGAGACAATAAGGTTCAGTTGTTGAAACACCCAGTCTGTGATAATCTGTCAGGACAGTCCTAGAAAATTAATCCAGGGATAAAGGAGAACCTGGCAGTACAAATACAGAAGGAACAGCCAATCACTTCACTCGCTAGCCCATTCTCTGCCCATCATCAATGGGGTGAGAACTCAGCTACTAGAATCACCTACCAACAGCTCCTAAGACACCCATCCTTTGGGTATGAACTAGAAAAGGAAAGGGCCAAGCTGGGAAACTTCCCAGAAGTTCCATGGCCTGCGTCCAGCCCCCCAGAGACACTTACCGGACATCTTTGTCGATCTGCAGCAGCACCTCATTGTCCTTGAAGTATGTGTTCCACCGGCTGTCAGGGTTGGGGTTGAGTGGCTATGGGGAGAAAAGCAGTGACTCCGTCCTGGGTCCCAGGGAACACACTGGCCACTCAGCAGTGGCTTTCTATTACTAATTCCACCATGACCCAGCTGTGGCTCTGAGAAAGTCTAGAGCTACTAAAGGAGACAGCATGAGCCTCCTCTAGCCTCCTAAATCATGTGCAAACACCATAGCCCGAGCTGCAGTGGGCTCTAAGTATATCCCAACTTTGCAGGAACTGTTCTTCCTGTCCCACTGCCGGAGCTCTGTTGTTGTGTGTGCCACTGGGTTCAATTGTAATTAAGACAGAGAACTACCCCACACGGTTTTCCAGGCTGTAATCTCGATGGGAGCAGATCTCTAGGTATTTCTTCTCTATGGAGTCAATTGACCTTACAGTTAGCAGGTGGGTCCTTAATCACAGGGCTCCCTGTTGTCACTCCAGAACTCTGCATTCTAACAAGTGTTCACTAATTGTGGAATAAACAAATATTAGAATATTCCTGTTTCCACTGAGTAGCTTCTATGTCATAGTGACCCCGTAGGGCAGAGTAGAACCACCCCTGAGGGTTTCCAATGCTATCATCTTCAGGGAAGTAGATTGCTGCATCTTTCTACAATGGAGCAGTTGGTAGGCACAAACTGCCTACCTTTCAGTCAGCACAGTTACCACTGTGCCACCAGGACTCCTTACTACAACACTGTTATTGCCATTGTTACACACCATCATAGCGACTGGGTATAGAGTTTCTGCGGAACGGGTGATGGGTCTGAACTGCTGACCTTGTGGTTAGTAGTCTAGAGCCTACCCTTGAGCACATAATTGTAACATTAGTTCTCTTCAAATCTAATCTGTTAATGGTTTGAGTTACCAATTTCAACAGGTGCAATTCACCTCCACTGTGAAGCACCCAAGGAGGAGCTAGATATTTGTCAATAGAAGAGGGTTTTCTCTAGGCCCCAGAAAGTTTATCCTCACTCTGGCCCTGTTCTGATCTTTCTATAAAATCAAAGTATCTTTTTCAAGGAACTGAGATGTACGTAAAGGAGACCAATGTACGCAGAGACTTGGCACAGTGCTGTATACATGTTTATATTATTGGCTGGGCCCTGAGAACCTGTACTTTGTCTAGGCCTGGGGAAGAGAAGGGAGACACAATGGTCTTCAGGGAATGCGAAGCCAAATTCAGATGTTGTTGTTGTTTTTAAATGCCGTCGATTCGCTTCCGACCCATAGTGACCCTGTATAGGGTTTCCAAGGAGCAGGTGGTGAGCTTGAACCACTGAACTTGCAGTTCAAACAACTTTGCAGTCTGACACATTAGCCCACAGTGCCACACCAAGCCAAATTCAGATAGGAGATACTAAAGATTCCAGAGGAGATCAAAGCCAGACCAATTCTATCCTCGAGGTTGGGCAGACCTTACCTGCTCCCAAACCTCCACCATCCCCATGCTGCACCCTCTGTTCCCACTGCTGACCCCAACTCACATGGTCTTCAAAGGTCACATCCTCTCTGGACACTCCCAAGTTGGCTTTGGCAATGCCAGGCTGGATAATCATTTCCCTCAGGAACTGAGAATACAGCTCCCTGCAGGAGAGAAGATAACAAGAGGATGATCCCCAAAGGTACTATCCAGGTAGCCCAGAGAAGCAGTTACAGGAGGCAGGATGGTCGCAACAACTCCTGCTCCATCAGATATGAAAGCCCTGCCATCCCCCATCCTTTCATGGGTCTTACCTCTGCTTGGCCAGAATGGAGGTCCATGAGTCTCTCTCCAAGGGAAGGTAGTTCAAGAGAATCTGCACAACAGGAAAGAGGTAAGGCTCAGGTGACTCCCCTAGCCCCAACCCTTGGCAGGGGATGGAGGCTGCCTTGAGAAGAATGTCTAATAAAGCCCATAGAAGACAAGATGGACTCAAACCCAGGAACACGGGTGTGAGTTAGGGGCAGCCTCCCCTTTCCTCCCACGGCTTCCTTTCTTCCAACCCAGCCCTTTTCCTCACACACACTCTTTCAAATGATAACACAACTATGTGTTCAAGGGAACTGGAGACCAGGACATCCGGCTTCCACCCCCACCTCAGCTACAAGCTGTGGGGAAAGCATACGGCCTTTTTTTTGTTCCAATATGCACCACTTCCACTATACTGTACAGACTGGGGAGCAGAGGGCTTCACTGGCATTAGAAAGTGGCCCATCCCCAAGGTGATCCTATAGGAGATGCCAAGAGGAAGAGAAAACCCAGAACAGCCCAGAAAGGCTTCCTCAGGCAAGCAAGGAAAGGTGCAAGACAGGAAAAAGGGTCCAGGGGTGGGGACAGGCCATGCAGGAACCCAGGGACTCAGCAAAGCAGAAGCCCCACCCCAGGCACACCCACCTTCCAGCAGAGGCACCGCAGTCCGCCCTCACAGGGTATGCCTGTGAACACAGCAGGCAAAGGTCACACCCCAGGGCAGAGTTCCAGAACCCCCAGTCCTCTACTTCAGGAGCCAGTTGGCAGGGAGTAGGATAGACAAAAGATACTCATTCTTCTACCAGAGAGATTACTAGATTGGATGCTAATCCAGGTTTAGTTTCTCTCCACAGCCCCAGCCCACAGCCCCAGTCCCCAGCCCCAATCTCCTCCGTCCAGAATGTTCTTTTGGGGATAATGTCACTTCTCATCCTGGATATTTCCTCCTTAGAATAGTCTTTATCTAATCCCATCTCCCCCAGGCAAAGTCAGGTCTCCTATTATAAATATGAATGGCTCCATGGTTTCTCTTTTTTAGCATTCATCAACGTGGTAAAATCATTGCACCTATTTTAGTGTCTTTAAGACCTACTACAGGAGCTTTGGCAGCGTAATGGTTACGAATTGGGCTGCTAATCTCACGGTCAGCGGTTCGAAACTGTTCCACAAGAGAAAGATGAGGCTTTCTGCTCCCGTAAAGATTTACAGCCTCGGAAACACTGTACAGGGTCGCTATGAGTAGGAACCAACTCCACGGCACATCACAACAACAACAAAGCCTAGTACTGGGTAAGTCTTCCAGAAACAGGAAGTACATCTGTTTTCTATTCCCAGTGCCTAGCACAGGGCATGACACTCAGAAGATCTCCTGTAAAGTATTTGTAGACTATACCTTGAACAATGAATGCTAAGTACTTTACAGAGATGATTTCACTATTATAACCCTACTATGTGACATGGTGGAGTCCTGGTGTGGCACTGCAATATAATTCTCTAGACCGCAAGGTCAGTTTTAACTGCAAGGTGGGTGGTTCAAACCTTGGAAACCTTACAGAGGGTTGCTATAGGTCAGAACTGACTGGATGGCACTTAACAACAACATAACTTATTAGGACTTCTGGTGTGGCACTAAAGATAAGCACTGGTCTGCAAACCACAAGCTGCTCCTCAGAAACCATACACAGAGTTGCTGAGTCAAAACTGAATCAACAGCACTTAACAACAACAACAACTTATTGAGTAGAGTCCTGGTATGGCACTGTAGGATAAGCACTAGACTGCTAAAAGAAACATCAACAGTTCAAACCCACCAGCTGCTCCTCTGAAACCCTATAAAGGGTTACTGTGAGTTGGAAATGGCTCAATGCCACTTAAAACAACATCATAAACTATTAAACCCTAGTTAGGTATGGGAGATGAGTATCATTGTCCTCATTTTACAGATAAGGAAACAAGCAAGGATTCAAACACAGGTCTGCCTGACTCTAGAGACCAAACTCTTAACCACTACTCCAGACAGCACAAATCCCAGGACACCTCAAGATCTTCAGGGTCTAAATATTAGTCACTAGCTATCATGAACCGAAAGACAAACTTCTACAATATTCTCAGGAACCTCACTAGAGTAGCTGTTGCTATGGTATCCTGGGGGCTGTGAACATGAGCTAGTGCCCCCACCTCAGAATTTGAATGGGGATGTGGGGATACCTCAAGAACTCCTTGCTAGCAAACCTATAGGGGCAATTAACTGATGGTACATGAAGGGGACTATAATCATTATAATGAAACCAAGTATATGATTTGTTGAATATAAAACTGATGATCTCGCCTGTAAACTTTCACTCAATTTACAATAAAAACTTAAAAAAAAAAACTATAGGAGCAGAAGCTACACAAAATATCCTGGTATATTTTTAAAGACAGGCAAAAAGCTGCCTGTCTCTGTGCTAGAAGGTTACCACCACCACGGAGAGCAAAGTCAAACATTACTGAAGTCCAGCTCCTTAAAGTCAGTTCCCCAGGCTGGACTTTCACCAAGAACCAAGGTTCACTGTTGCCTCACACCACAAGCAACTGTTGGTGTTATTAAGTGCTGTCAAGTCAGTCCTGACTCATAGCAACCCTGTAGAGGGTTTCCAAGGAGTGGCTGGTAAGTTTGAACCGCTCTGTGGTTCAAACCGACCTTGTAGTCCAGTGCCTTATCCCACAGTGCCACAGTAAGACTCCAGGAACAACTCTGGGGTTAACCAAATTCCCACAATAGAGGAAGCTTGATGGAGAAGGAGGAAAGGTATGATTGAGGCTGTAAAGGTCTCCTCCTGACTCTCATCCTCAGTCTGAATCTCAGTAAGTTACTCTCAAGAGCTTGGTACCTCCCTGTTGGAGGCCTGAGGCATATTAACCATAGTCCTCTGAGCTCAGTGAAGTCACTGATTCAGCTCTACAGAATCTGGAGAAGACAATATGAGTTACCAAACAGAGCAGCCTCCAGGACTGACCATGGGATCCCTCCCTTCCATCCTAGCTACACTCGGTCCTAGGGGAACCCTGAAAATAGAATTGCTTCTTACCACTAAAACTGAGTTCCCGAAGCTTTTCCAAGGCAATCATGGGTTCCTTTAGGACATCCTGGAAATCTGCAATCCTAGAAGGGAAAGAAGGGAACAAATGAAATACATGCAATACTCAAAGTGACAGAGGCATAGTCCCCAAGCCTATATCCCAGTTTATTCCCTCCCTTTCATTAAATAAAAATGGCAAAGTTTAGTCAAGATCCTAACCAGTCAGCTTTTTGGCAACTATAAATGAGATATTCCCAATATCACTTCTTCCTCTAAACCCAGAGACAGAGAATACTAATGAAGAAACTTGAGAAGCACACTTGTGTGGTGGAGGTGGTGGTTGTGTGCAGGTTGAGTCGGTTCTGACTCAGAGCGACCCTGTATAGGGTTCCTGGTGGTCTAATGGTTAGGATTCGGCACTCTCATCCCCACATTCGATTCTCCATCAAGGCAGCATCTTTTGGAGTTCTGGTGTGGTGCTGCAAGCTAATGCACTGGAATGCGAGGTAGGCTGAACCACAAAGTTGGTGGTTCAAACTCACCAGCCGCTCCTATGAAACACTATATAGGCTGCTATGAGTTGGAACCAACCTGAATGCATTTAACAAGAATAGGATTTCCGAGATTGCAAATCTTTACCAGAGCAGAAAGTCTCATCTTTCTCCTGCAGAGTGGCTGGTAGATTTTAACTGATAACCCTATTGTTAGCAGGCCAATTCATAACTCACTAGCTACCAGGACTATTTACATACTTATGCAGAAGTTTGCAGATGAACACCATAGAACTGTTGCTGTTAAGTGTCATACAGTAAGTTCTAACTCATAGCGACCCTTTATAGGGTCTCCAAGGAGCAGCTGGTGAATATGAACCATCAAGCTTGTGGTTAACAGTGCTGTGTTTATCCTAGGGCTCCACACCTGGACTCCACCATAAAATTAGACACATTCTAATATTTTGAGAGTTGACATTATTGGAAACTTCCTGCTGGGCTGGTCCAGCCCACAGAACTACACAACATGAACTCAATGAACTCTAGAAACCATGATTAATTTGATTGGCATATAACAGTCTTGTGGAACCTGCACTCAGCTTTCCATGCTCAAAAATACGACCATTTTAAGGACCTCTGGAGCTGCCAAAAGGAGCCATGGTGGCACACTGCTTAAAGAGCTTGACTGCAAGCCAAAGGTTGCAGTTCTAACTCACCAGTCACCCATGGAGAAAAGGAAGTGGTAGTTTGCTTCCTAAATAGTCATAACCTTGGAAACCCTATGGGGCAAATTCTACTCAGTCCTACAGGGTCACTGTGAGTCAGAGCACACTCGATGGCAGTGGGTTTTTGGTTTGAAGCTGCCACAATCAAGGATAAATGATTTGAAAATCAAGTCTTGGAGCCTTAAATGTGAGCATATTTAGCTAATGCACAGGATGTCGATGGTCTGGGCAACTCAGGTTCTCTAGCATTTCGGTAGGAAAAATGGTATGAGGGAGAGGTAGCATTTGAAGAGGTTACTGGGGTGAGGAAGTAACAGGTGAAAAAGAGGCGGGAGAGGGAAGGACATCAACGCCTTAAGTAAGCAAGTCCTACATGAGATTAGAGGGAATCCGGGAGCCCGGGAAGAGGAGGAAAGGGTGCACTGGGGCAGGAGTGCAAGAGGAGCAGTAGAGGTGTCTCCGCTCCAGTCCCCCTCAGGCCCACTGGCGGGGAGCCGCCCGAATCCCACTGCCTGGGGGCTACTGATTCCTGGGTGCACTCCGTGGGACAGAGGGGCCAACCCCCATGGCCCCTTACCGGGTCTTGTGCAGACTCGACATGGTGTTGACTTCCGGATCTCCCCGCTGCCGCCGTCGCCGCCGCCCACCCAGACACGCGGGGAGTTCTACAAAAGCCTCCGGCCGGAAACACAATCACCCACGCGCCCGTTCCGCCCAACTCAATCCCTGTAGGTCCAGCCCCGTTCACGTGCTGACCCCTCTCTGGGCCCCGCTACTAGACTGGGTAACGTACACCGGACGTCTAGGTGCGGGGAGCTTACCGCCCGCTTTCGGGCCTTGTGGACCGTTTTGGACCTTGCGCCTTAAGTGAGAAGTTGCGGCAGAGACCGGCCTAAACAGTGAGCCCTAGGGCTATTATTCTTTGCACTTCCCTTGGCCCTCACTTTCTAGTTGTGCGATGTACATGCCACCCTCTGCTTACACATACTTCATCTTGACCTGTAATTAATTGTTTGGTTAATGAGTGTCCGCCTCCCCTTCCCAACTATACAGTTCCTATGCTAGTCGTTTGTACTGAATCCTAAAGGACTATATAGCAGTAACCTGCACAGACCAGGCAGTTCAATAAATACTGGATGGAGAAGAATTAGAAATCAGGGATTCCCAGAGTTTGGGATTTTAAAAAATAATTTCATTATAATTTCAGACTAAGAAAGAAAAAAAGTATTTAGCAGCCTTACATTGATTTTCTCTACTAATATGGGTTCATATGTGCATAATTGTCATTTTTTAAGTTTCTCCAAACATCAATGAAAACTCTGAGTGGACTTTTTACTCAGTAAAATGCTTCCAGCTCCCAAGTGTGTCACAAGGAAGTAATCATCTAATGGAAAATAGATACACAGATACCTGTTTCTAAATTAATTCAACAATTACTGGTACCATTATGTGTTAGAAACTGGGGTAAATGTTTCTGAAGAAGACAAAAATTAAGTTTCTTTGTATGAAATATGTAAAATGAATAAACACTGACTTTGAATGACATGAAAGGAATGTTTTTCAAGTAAAGGGAAAACCAGGTACCCCTTTAAAATGTTAGGTAGGAAGACAGGGGGTAACTCAAATGCTATGTTAAGAAAATATAAAAATAACTTGGTAGGGGCAACCAACCTCCAGCTTAACAAGAGGGAAGGAGATCTACAGCCTAAAATTGATTCCTATGAGCCAGAGGTCAATCAGATCTCCTCCCTCCAACCTTTTGACCAGTTTTGACACTTCTCACTGCATTCTCTTCTGCTGGGTTTTATATTTCACTGCTGCCTTAGTCATCAGGTGATGTTATAACAGAAATAGCATGAGTCAATGGCTTTAATAAATAAATTTATTCTCTCAGAATTTAGGATGCTAGAAGTCTGAATTCAGAGCGCTTGCTCTGGAGAAAGGTTCTTGTCGCCTTTCAGCATCTGTAGGCCCCGAATTCCTTGGAGATTTCCATGTGTCTTTGGCAACTGTCTTTCCCTGGATCTAGGAGCTTCACGGTGTAGGGACCCCAGGTCTAAAGAATGCACTCCACTTTTGGTCCTTCTTTCTTGGTAGTCAGTACCTCTCATCTCTGCTCATTTCTGTCACCTTTTATCTCTTATAAGATGAAAGCTGTTATAGGCCACACCCCTGGAAAATTCCCTTTCATCAGATCAGAGTTGTGATGGGATTAAGGGCATTGTAGCCCACCATTAATCCTTATTGGTTTATCACATCAGATCACATCATGGGGAGGCATCACAGATCTGCCACATTACATCATTGCAAAACTGCCAAACCTCTGCCAAGTTGACACACACTTTGGGGTGACAATTCAGTCTATGACACTTGTAATAACTACACAGACAATACTCACAATTATGGACTTTATTAGGGAAGGTGTATTGTTAAGTGCTGTCAAATCGGTTCTGACTTGTAACAACTCAGTATAGGGTTTCTGAAGAGCAACTGGTGGATTTGAACTGCTGACCTTGTGGTTAACTGTCCAGTGCTTATCATATAGTGTACTTTACAATTCAGAATTTGAAACAACTCAGGACACAGTTCTTTGATTAAGACAGCTTCTCAGCTGTGAATGCCATCAGACCTCTCTCTAGTCCTAGACCACTCAGTGCCTTTGCCCTTCAGCCTGGCCTCTAGCCTGTTCAAGCTAAGTGTTAACAAAACTCTTAGCTTCATCAGTAATTGCCCATAGACACCCCACTCAGCCAGTGTCTTAGACTGTGTTTTCTAAAGAAGCAAAGTCAGTGATGTTTATGCATGTATATATAAAGAACAATGTGGCACTGTAGAATTAGCACAGAACTTCGAACCATAGAATCAGCGGTTCACACCCACCAGCTGCTCCTCAGAAACCCTATATAGGGTCGCTATGAGTCAGAACTGACTTGACAGCACAAAGAGAAGTTTATATCAAGGATATGGTTCATACAATTGTAGTTGTTGTTAAGTGCTGTCAAGTTAATTCCAACCCATAGTGACCTAATATAGGATTTCAGAGGAGCAGCTGGTGAGCTTGAACTGCTGACCTTGTGGTTCAAACTGATTTTGCAGTCTAACACATTAACCCACACAATTGTTGTTGTTATGTGCCATGGAGTTAGTTCTGACTCATAGTGACCCTGTACAGGGTTTCCAAGGCTGTAAATCTTTACGGGAGCAGAAAGCTTCATCTTTCTCCGGCAGAACAGTTGGTAGTTTCGAACTGCTGACCTTAAGGTTCACAGCCCGATTTGTAACCACTACACTACCAGGCTCCTTAAAGGTAGGAGGACTTGAGGACTAAGGTGCGCCTGACCCAAGCCATGGTATTTTTAATAACCTCATATGCATGTGAAAGCTGAACAGTGAATAAGGAAGACCGTAGAAGAATTAATGTTTTTGAGTTATGTTGTTGGAAGAGAATATTGAAAGTGCCATGGGCTGTCAAAAGAACTAACAGGTCTGTGTTGGAAGAAGTGCAGCTCCTTGGAGGCCAGGATGGCCATACTTCGGCTCTCATACTTCAAACATATTGTCAGGAGGGGCAAGTCGCTGAAGAAGGATCTCATATTTAGCAAGGTGAAGGGTCAGAGAATAAAGAGGAAGAACCCCAGTGAGATGGGTTAGCAAAGTGGCAGCATCAATGGGCTCAAGCGTGGCAACAGTTGTGAGGTTGGCCCAGGATCGGGCAGTGTTTCGTTCTGTTGTGCATAGGGTCGCAATGAATCAGTACCGACTCTATGGCACCTAACAACAACAACAAAGAATGATGGAATCTGCAATAAGATTGCATTGTTATCTATTGGTTGCTTTGGGTAGTATTGACATTTTCACAATGTTAAGTCTTCCTGTCCATGAACGTATTATATTCTTCCATTTTTGTAAATCTTGTTTGGTTTCTTGTAGTAGTGTTTTGTAGTTTTCTTTCTATAGGTCTTTTGTTTTTCTGGTTAGATTTATTTCTAAGTATTTAATCTTTTGGGTGTCTATTGTAAATGGTATTGTTTTTCCTAATTCCCTTTCATAGTTGCCTTTATTAGTGAAGTAGAATCCAACTTATTTTTGTATATTGATCTTTATCCTGTCACTTTGCTGAATTTTTTAGTGAATTCCAATAATTTCCTTGCCGAGTCTTTGTGATTTTTCTATGTATAGGAGCATACCTTCTGCAAATAGAGTTTTGCTTCTTCTTTGCCAATTTGGATGCCTTTATTTTCCCTTTCTTGCCTTATAGCTCTGGCTGAGACGTCCAACACAATGTTGAATAGAAGTTGTGACAAAGGGTATCCTTGTTTGAAAAAAGAATAATATTTTCAACAAATTGTGGTTGAATAATAAGTTACTCATGTAAAATAAATGAATTTCAATCCGAATCTTGCACCATTTATAAACATTAACAAAAAATGGTTTATAGACCTGATTGTAAAACTTAAAATTAAAAGAAGTCTAGAAGAATGCAAATACAACTATGAATGTGGTAGAGCATTCGAAACCATGAAACCTTCCAATGGACTAATGGAACATGTGAACATCAATCTCCACTACTCTAAGACCAGAAATAGACAGTGCCTCTACCGCTAACTGCCCTGAAAGAGATCACATTAGAGAATCCCAGATAGAGTAGAAGAAATGTGGAACAAAATTCAAAATTCTTTAATTATAAAAAAAGACCAGTTTTACTGGTGAATAAGTGACTGGAGGAACCTGAGACTATGGCCCTTAATCAACCTTAAGGTCTGAAAGGGAACTCACCCTTGTGGCCCTATTTTCAGCCAAGCAGAAGACAGATTTATAGGGGGGCACAACACTATGGAATGGTCAATCATTCAAATTCAAAAGGGCAACATATGCCTAAGGACAAAGTTGAGAAGGGATAGGCAAGTGGGTGGAATGCAAATAAGAACCACAGGGAGGAAGCAGGATGACTGTTGTTTCATAGAGGGGATTTTAATCATTGAGATAAAACAATGTATATGATTTGTTGAATGTAAAGCTGATGATTTTGTCTGTAAACATTCAATTCACAATAAGAAGAAAAAAAAAAACAGAAACAAAGAATGTTACATCTTATAATTCCAATTTTATAATAAAGTTTGAAAAAAAATAAAGTCTTCAAGAAAACATAGGATGGAAAAAACAATTACAAACTTCATATGGAAAGGAAAGAGACCCAGGATAAGCAAAGCACTGCTTAAGAAGAAGAATAAGGTTGGAGGCTTCTCACTTCCCGACTTCAATATTTACTACATGGCTACAGTGGTCAAAACAGCTTGGTACTGGTACAATGAAAGATACAAAAATCAATGGAACAGAATCCAGAATCTAGAAATTACCCATCTACATACAGCCAACTGATTTTTGACAAACACCTAAATATATCACATGGGGAAGGGATAGTCTCTTCAACAGATGGTGCTGGCAGAACTGGAAAGCGATTCACAAAAGATTGAAACAAGACCTTCACCTCACACCGTATGCAAAAACCAACTCAATTGGTTTATGAAGGCCATCAATTAAAAAATAGGAACAAATGTGAGGGCACTAATTCAGGGAATGCACAGACTACAAAACATTTTGGAAACTATACAAACAAAAGTAGTCAAAATGGATGAGTGGGACATACTAAAAATTAAAAACTTATGTGCATCAAAAGACTTTACCAGAAGAGTAAAATGGGAACCCACAAAATGGGAAAAAATCTTTTGTAATGGCACATCAGACAAGGGATTATTTCTAAAATATATAGGAAAACACAACACCTCTACAAGAAAAAGACAAATAACACAGATAAAAAATGGGCAGAGAACATGAACAGACACTTCACCAAGGAAGAGATCCGGGCAGCCAACAAACATATGAAGAAATGTTCACGATCACTAGCCATTGTTATTGTTATTGTTAAGTGCCGTCGAGTCGATTCCGACCCATAGTGACCCTATATAGGCTTTCCAAGGAGCAGCTGGTGAGCTTGAACCATCGTTTCAGTTCAAACGACTTTGCAATCTGACGCATTAGCCTACAGCGCCACACAGAGAGATGCAAATCAAAACAACAATGAGATATCCTCTCACATCAGCAATAACAGCAAAGATCAAAAAAGTAGAGGACAATAAATGCTAGCAGGGATGTTGAGAGACTGGGATATTTTTGCATTGCTGGTGGGACTGCAAAATGGTCCAACTTCTCTGGAAAACAATATGGCGCTTCCTCAGAACGTTGGAAATAGAAAT
>NW_006408532.1:7779468-7791411 GCF_000296735.1 Chrysochloris asiatica | reverse complement strand
ATACAGGGATTGAGACATGGTTGGAATGGGAAAAGGGGGGAAAATAATGTTAAGATGCTGTCTTTTGAATCTTGGTTTTCCTTGCATTATGTTATAAAATAGACACTGGAGGGGGAGAGAAAGGAATGGCCAGAAATATCACCATAGAAAGCTTGTAAATCTGTCTTCTGCCTATAACTGATCAGAATACCTAAAATGGGGCTACAATGTGCCCAGTGAAGGAGGCTTCCTGCGGAGCCTCTGCATTACATAAGACTATAGGTGGAATCCTGAACAGCATCCAGAATCTTCAGAGATGGGAAATTTCCACTTGAAAGGATGGGCAGACCAGCCTGGAGCTACTAGAAGAACAGAAGATACTTCTTGAAAAAAAGACCAACAGGAAAAATACAAAACAGTATAGGCAGACCAACTGATTGCTACAAGAATAAGCAAATTGCTTGCCCAGGAGACAACAAGGCAAGTGGTCAGGTCCCCTCAGAGCAAACGTCCTTCCAAGACTAAGACTCAATGGGAATACATGCTCTGATTGGTGACCACATTCGCCACCGATAAGGGGAAGTAAGGGAAAAACAGCAATGAAGCTACAAGCTAAGCCCTACCATGTTCAATAGACTCCTGTGAACCCGGGTGGAGACCTGATTGGCCAGCAGTTTGGCAAGACCTGGGGACTCTTGGGCCCAGAGTCAGTGACATAACCACAGAGGACTAGAATGGAGAGTGAAGCATCCAGCTGATAAGATGAGAGGGCATATGCACAAGAACACCCACACTTGCAGATAATACCCACTTGACCTGGCTTCAATGACTGAATGATCAGAGCTCAACTAGAAGAAGAAAGAAAAGGAAAAAAAGAGTAATCTGATACAATTTGATGAACTTGACCTACACTTATGGATGCAGTAGCTCAAAAGAGGGAACAGATCTTTACAGCGAGGATCATTCCCACCCCCTCCATACAAAGAGTAGACAGGAATGGACAACTTGGACATTGGCTATCCAAAATGGGGGGGAGGGGCGTTCAAAGGCAAGAAGTGACAGGCTTACAAGCTTTCAAGAGGGAGCCTAGATCCAGAGGGCGTGGAGGAAAGTAGAATCTGCACTGAGTAGTATACAATCTGTCTAGGCGGGGCTGATGAAAGGAAATGCGCATAGGTCTATTGTGTTACAATAGTGAATAATTGTTATCAGGACTGACTGTAAGGGTTGGAAATGTAAAGGTAGACATTTTGTAGCAAGGAGGAGAGTGATTAACTTTGCAGTCTAGGAGCGGAGATCCCTGGGACCATCAAGGGAGAAGAGTGAAGAGCAGGACCCTACCCAGATAAACAGTGATGTCTGAGATGGAGGCAGAGACGCTGATGTAGAGAGATAGAGCAACTGAGGGCTTTAGACCCAGAGAGGGAGAGGGGCTGTGTGCTGATGACCAGGGGAGCAGGCTTGTAGGGTATACCCTTTGGTTGGTTGATGATGCATGGAGGGGATTGTAACCATGGCAATGAAACAATATATGATAGGATGAATGTAAAACTAATGTTCTCCTTTGTAAACTGGCCAGGGCCATAATTAATTAAGGAATTAAAATAGATAAATTGAGACATATTAATCGATGAATTAAATAAATGAGACATGGGGGAACCTGCGCATGAAGAATTCATTGTCTTTGCAAAGCAACAATGAAATACTTTCTTTTCTTTTTCTTTCTTTCTTATTCTCTCTTTGGATGGCAGAGCCACAAAGAGTTGTTTTATTATTTTTATGCACAGACCCCCTAGTTGAAATTTTCTCTTGTTAAATCATTCTCTGATTTATTCATGATTTTATTAATATCCCTTTTACTTTAGATCTTAGACTCTTCTACACTTTAGTATATTTTTATTAAAAGTTAGAAGCCACACATTAGCTACATTTTATTCTACTTGTAATCTTAGGTAGTTTAAATACTTATATTAACAATGTTCTTAAGACTGCTAGGAGACAGAACTTGTCAATTGAATTACTGAGAGCTTAGGTTTTGTGATTGTAAACATTCTTCCTTGAAGCCTTAGTTTAAGGCAATAAAGAATCCTAAACGTGAACAGCCATAAATAAGGGCTGTGGGTACAAGAATTTCTAAAAACAATTAGATAAAGGCTATGGGTATATACAGATACTAAATAAAAAGTCTGACTTAGACGTTCTTAAATTAATGATCAGTAAATTAGAGAAGTTGTTTTTCATAGCCTCAGTTTCCCTTATAAGTGATGTTTTTGTCGGCTATAAACAGATAGTGTATGGAAGAAGTTAATGGAGAGTTAATTGCACCTAACAACTAAAATTAACAAGACTTAACAGACAAAGGTTAAGAAATATGTGAAGGTTAACTTACTTCTCAGAGAAAAGAACAGATTTATGTAGAAACAAACGTTTAACTAAAAGGTTTCAAGGCGCCTTAATGTCTCCTATGCATTGAGATAATGTTTTTGCTGTAACTTCTCATCCCTGTTGTAAATTTAAGAATTGTAAACCATAAGGAATGTGCCCCAAGATAGATTGTACTTTGATGTCATTGATTACTATGAAAGCAATGTTTTTTGTAATGGTATATAAGGGGGTTGTAAGATAGAACAAGGGGGTGAAGAAGAATGAAGAGAAGGAAGGAAGGGAAGAAGGAGAAAGAGGGAAGATGGGAAGTAGAAGAATGGGTGGAAGAAGAAGTAGAGGTAAAAGTAAGTAGAGGAAAGTAGAACGAGACAAAAATGGAGGGAGGAGAAGCTAGTAAAGAAACAGAAGAGGGGAGCAGGAGAGGAGAGAAGGAAAGCAGGAGCAGGGGAGGGGAGAAAGGAAGCAGAAGAGAAGAGCAGGAGAGCAGGGGAGTAAAGAATAAGCAGGACAGTAAAGAATGAGAGAAGTAGAGTATTAGAGTAGCCATAGAAATAATAATAATAATAAAGCATGTAATAATAAGATTTTGAATTTATCATGACCCATGACTCCGTGTAATCCTTGTCGCCGACGCTGCACCCGCCTTCGGAAAAACCCTGAAATAAATATGCCAGGGCAGGCTCTCAGCAGTAAACTATCACATAATTCACAATAAAACATTAAAAGAAAACATAGGAAAAAGAAAATCTCTATGATCTTAGATTAGGCAAAGATGTCTTAGATATGTTTGAGTCCATTGTTGCAGCCATTGTGTCAACCCTTGTCATTGAGGGTCTTCCTCTTTTTCATTAACCCTTTACCAAGAAAAATGACCTTCTCTGAGGATATTTTAATAACATATTCCAAGTATGTGATATGAAGTCTTACCCTTCTCACTTCTATGTAGCATTCTGGCCATACTTCTTCCAAACATATGTATTCTTTCTTCTGGCAGTCCATATTGTATTCAATATTCTTAACAAACACCATAATTCATAAGCATCATTTATTTGGTGGTTCTTATTTATTGTAAGTAGTTTGTTGCACTGTGGTGGCTGGCATGTCGCTGTGATACTGGAAGCAGTGCCACCAGTATTTTGAATGCTGGCAGGGCCACCCATGGTGGACAAGTTTCAGCTGAGCTTCCAGACTAAAACAGACTAGGAAGAAGGAGAGGTGGACTACTTTAGAATGTTTATCCACTGAAAACCTTATGAGTATCAGTGAAACACTGACAGCACCAGAATACTGAATATTGAAACATGATGAATAGTACCAGAATACTGTCAGATATAGTGTCAGATGATGAACCCTCATTTTAGAATGCAGTCAAAATACAACTGGGGCAGAACTGCCCCTCAAAGTAGAGTTGACCATGATGATGCAAATGGAGTAAAGCTTTCGAGACCTTCATTTGCTGATGGGGCAGAACTCAGAATGAGGAGACACAACTGCAAACATCCACTAATAACTGGGACATGTGATGCACAAAGTATGAATCTAGAGAAATTAGAAGTTGTCAAAAATGAAATGGAGCACATAAACATGGATATCCTAGGCATTAGCATAGTTGTTACGAATCAGGCTGCCAACCTCAAGGTCAGCAGTTCAAAACTACCAGTGGTTCTGTGGGAGAAAGATGAGGCATTCTACTCCCATAAAGATTTACAGCCTCGGAAACTCTGCAGGATCACTATGAGTTGGAACCGACCCCACAGTACTTAACAACAACAACAACAGTGAGCTGAAATGGATTAGTATTGACCATTTTGAGTCTGACAATCATGTGATTTACTATGTCAGGAATGACAAGTTGAAGAAGAATGGCATCGTATTCACCAACAAAAAGAATATTGCAAGATCTATCTTGAAGAATAATGCTGCCTGTGATAGGTTAATATCTATATGCCTACAAGGAATACCAGGTAATACCACTATTATTCAAATTTATGCATCAACCATTAAAGACAATGATGATGAAATTTAAGAATTCTACCAACTTCTTCAGGCTCAAATCGATCAAACATGCAATCAATAAGTATTTACAATTACTGGTGATTGGAAAGCAAACGTTGGAAACAGTTTGGAGAAAGGCTCAGTAGTTGGAAAATATGGCCTTGGTGACAGAAATGATGCTGGATATCACATGACAGAATTTTGCAAGACCAATGCCCAAAGAACCGACAGATCTGTGTTGGAAGAAGTGCAGCCAGAGTGCTCCTTGGAGGCCAGGATGGCCAAACTTCGTCTCTCATACTTCGGACATGTTGTCAGGAGGGACCAGTAACTAGAGAAGAATCTCACATTTGGTAGGGTGGAAGGTCAGAGATAAAGAGGAAGACCCCCAGCTAGATAGATTGGCAAAGTGGCAACATCAGTGGGCTCAGGCGTGGCAACGATAGTGAGGTTGGCCCAGGCTTGGGCAGTGTTTCTTTCTGCTGTGCATCAAGCATCAAGGTTGCTATGAGTTGCTACTGACTCGATGGCACTTAACAACAACGACTTCTTTGCAAATACCTTTTTTTTTTTTTTTTTTTTTTAAGTGTTTATTGTGTATTGAGTGAGAGAAGGCTAACAGGGCAGATCACCATTTTTACATTCAGTAAATCACTGTAATGATTACAATACCATCCATGAACCCTTAGCCAACAGTATTTATTTCTATTACCTTATTTGTTTTTTGATGTACACATAACACATTGTGTATACATATACATATATTTGTTTAAATATCCAAAGGGGAGTGATTGATTTTGCAGCCCAGGAGCGGAGGTCCCTGGGACCATCAAGTGAGAAGAGTGGAGAGCGTGACCCCACCTAGAGAGGCAGTGATGCCAGGGATAGAGACAGAGAGGATGACATGGACAGATGGAGCAGCTGGGGACACTGGACTCAGCTGTGTGCTGACGGCTGGGGGGCAGGCCTGTGGGGTGTACCCTTTGGTTATTTCATGATGCATGGAGGGGATTGTGATCATTGCAATAAAATGAAATAAGATAGGGTGAATGTAAAACTGATGTTCTCCATGTAAACCCACATAATTCACAATTGGAAGAAAAAAAAAAGAGTTAAACATTTATATATCCAAAGGGCACATTTTGCAAGCCAGCCTCCCACCCACAGGCACACTGCTTTTCTCAGTCCATGGGCCTATCGTCCTCTGCTGTTCTGTCATTCTGTGCCATCACTTCAGCCACCAACTCTATGGTTGCCGCTTTTCTGGTAAGGATCCCTCACTCCTGTTATGTTCTTCACTCTTGATAGTCCTAGGGTCCCTGTTCCTCAATTGACAGATTAACTGCTCCGCCTTGTAGTTGCTTGCACCTTGCTACATTACAGTTGTAACAATTGCCATTAGAGCTGAAAACAGTTACTCACAATTGTATCATAAAGTCCTATCCCCCTCATTACCAGACCCATCTGGACAAGAGGAAAACTATTCATTTGGGTTTCTGTCTTACTCCCCTCGTTCTGACTCTAAGTACCCTCCTGAAGACAGTCATTTTGTGCCTTTTTTGATAGTCATAGTCTAAGTTGCCCATCCCTATCAACTCAATGTACTGAGGAGACTTGATATGGAGAATCTTTCCCTATTTGGTTGGAATCTTGAGCAGCTTCATCCATAATCAAGGGTTCAGTTGGTCAGGTTGTAGCAATTTATGCTTGCTCCCTGTATCATATTTCTTTATCTTCATCTGGTAGAATTCTGGCCAGCAAGCCATCCACACACTAGGTCAATGGATACTGTCTGCAAGTCTAAGAGTTCTCGCATGCCTCCCTCCTCTTCAGATCCTCTGGCTGCTTTATTCTTAACTTTAGCCTCAGTGGCAAGGTCAATGTCTTTGGGCTTGGGGGTTCACACATTATCCTGAACTTCAAACCTTCCAATCCATTCTCTTCTCTCTCTCATTCCAAGGTCATCAGGCAACTATGGAATATGTCCAATATCAGCCCATGTCTTCTTTGCCGCATTTCACTCCCTTCCACTTATAAGTCAACTAGGACAGTTGCCAGTGAGCATACAAGACTGTTGGTGTGTTCCCTCTGAGTTTCAGTCTTTGTTGTTGTTGTTGTTATGTGCCGTGGAGTTTCAGTCTTAGAAAGGAGTTTATCCTGATGGGTTGACTTTTCTTGTCTTGATGGCTGCAGGGCAAACACTTTGCTTAATGTTGTCACAGCCAAATAGTCTTCTTTTTCTTCCCCCCAGCCCTATTGGTCTTTGTTTCAAGAAGTATCTTATGGTCCTGCAAATACTCTTTTTAAACAACATAAAAGATGATTATACATGTGGACTTCATCTGATGGAATAGACAGACATCAAATTGACTTCATCTGTGGAAATAGATGGTGGAAACACTCCATATCATCAGCCAAAACAAGGCCATGGGTGGTGATGGTGGTGTGCCATGGAGTTGGTTCTGACTTATAGTGACCCTGTATAGGGTTTCCAAGGCTATAAATCTTTACAGGAGCAGAAAGCCTCATCTTTCTCCCACAGAACAGCTGGTAGTTTCGAATTGCTGACCTTGAGGTTAGCAGCATGACTCGTAACCGCTACACTACCAGAGCTCCTTAAGGCCATGGATAGACTGTGGAACATGACCAGTTGATCATGTGCAAGTTCAGGCTGAAGCAGGGGAACAAATATCTGGAGAAGGAAACAGGGAACAGATCATGAATGATTTTGTCTCCAGATCTTCTGTGTTGTTAGCAGAAGTGTGGAAAGGTGCCCTGGTCAGATTAATATTTTGGAAAAACCACTTTGGGGCTGTGGCAAAAATTAGTGAAAGGAGCAAGGAGGAGTTATGTTAAGAAGTTGTTTCGGATATCTAGACATTAAATGATGGTGGACCTGAAACTTGCTCTTCAACATGGAGTAGCTAAAGCAAAAGGAAAAAATAATGAAGTTGAAGAAGTTGAAGAAAATTTCAAAGGGGTGGCTCCAGAAGACAAAGAAAAACATTAAAATGAAATATGCAAAGGTCCAGAGTTAGAAAACCAAAAAAAGAACATACTACTCGCATTTATCAAGCTAAATGGACTAAAGAAAAAACTCAAGCCTAGAGTTGAATTATTAAAGGAATCTACAGGCAAAAGGATTATATGAAAATACTTGAGTAGCGCTGTAGTATAAACACTGGACTGCTAACCAAAAGATCAGTAGTTCAAACCCACTGCTACTCAGAATCCCTACACAGGGTCAATATAAGTCAGAATCCACTCAATGGCACTTAGCAACAACAACAGCATGAGCAAAATATTGCATGAAGCAGGAAGCATCAAAAAGGATAGAAGGGATACACAGAATCACGATGCCAGAAAGGATTGGTCAATGATCAACTATTTCAGGAGGAAGCATATGATTAAGAATGATAGTAGACAAGGATGTCCTTTATCGCCACTCATTTTCAATATTGTGTTGGGAGTCTTAGCCAGAGCTATAAGGCAAGAAAGGAAAATTAAAAGCATCCAAATTAGGAAATGCGAAGTGAAACTCTATTTGCAGATGATACAATCATATAGATAGAAAATCACAAAGATTAAATAAGAAAATTATTGGAACTCATTGAAAGATTAAGCAAAGTGGCAGGTTACAATATCATTATACAAAATCAATTGGATTCCTCTACACTAATAAAGACAGCTCTGAAAAGGAAACTAGGAAAATAATACCATTTACAATATTGTTGTTGTTAAGTGCTGTCAAGTCGGTTCCAACCAATAGTGACCCTGTATAGGGTTTCCAAGGAGCAACTGGTGAGCTTGAACCACAGACCTTGTGGTTCAAACTGACTTTGCAGTCCAGAGCATTAACCCACAGCACCACACATAGGACTGCACCATTTATAATAGCCATCCAAAAGATGAAATACTTAGGAATAAATCTAACCAGATAAACAAAAGACCTATACAAAAAGAACTACAAAACACTACTACAAGACATCAAAAAAGACTTACAAAAATGGAAGAATATACCATGCTCATGGATAGGAAGACAATATTGTGAAAATGGCAACATTACCCAAAGCAATTTATAGATAAAAAACAATCCCAATCCAGATTCCAATGCCATTCTTTAAAGAGATGGAAACACTCATCACTAACTTTATAAGGAAAGGAAAGAGACCTTGGATATGCAAAGAATTGCTTAAGAAGAAGAACAAAGTTGGAGGCCTTATACTCCCTCATCTCAAAATCTACTACAAAGCCAGTGGTTAAAACAACCTGGTAATGATACAGTGAAAGATACATAGATCATTGGAACAGAATTGAGAACCTAGACATAAACTCATCCACATAGCTGATCTTTGACAAAGGGCCCAAACATATTAAATAGGGAAGAGAGTGTTTCCTCAACAAATTGTGCTGGCAAAAATGGAAAACCATTTGCAGAAGAATGAAACAAGATCCATATCTCACACCATATACAAAAACAAACTCAACATGGATTAAAGACCAAAATGTAAAACCTAGAACTATAGAGATCATCAATGAGAAAATAAGGACAAACTCAGGGGCTCTAATACATGCTATAAACACGCTGTCAGACATAACTAAAAACACACTAACAGTAGAAGACAAAATAGATGACTGGAACATCCTAAAAATTAGACACTTAGGTGCACCAAAAGACTGCACCAAAAGAGTAAAAAGAGAACCTACACACTGGGAAAAAAAACAACAAAAAAAACCCCCCGGCTGTTTTAACGTAAAAATGTGTCAAGAAGCATAGAAAAACAATCCAGTAGTTCACATATCAAACTAAGTAGCAATTTCCTCTGGGGTGTACAATGAAAAGCACAGGAAAAATTTCACCTCTTTTTTCATGATTGATTTTTTTTAAATCTCTGTTACCTTTAATTAGTTTTTTTGGGTTTTTTTTTTAAGTTTTTATTGTGAATTGAGTGAGAGTTTACATGGGAGAACATCAGATTTACACTCATCCTATCATATTTTGTTTCATTGCAATGATTACAATCCCCTCCATGCATAATCATTTAACAGTATTTGCTTCTATTCCCTCTATTTTTTGTGTGTGTGGAGGGTGTACACCAAAACACTCAGGAATATATAATTATTTAAACAACCAAAGGGCACATTCTGCAAGCCTGCCTCTTGGCTGCCAACACACAGCCTTTCTCTTTCCATGAGTCTAGAGTTCTCAGTTTCTCTATCTCTCCATGTATGTCATTATCTCTGCCTCCATCTCTGGTGTCACGGCTTCTCTGGATAGGGTCCCACATTCCCCTCCTCCTCTTCTCCTTTGATTGTCCTAGGGTCCTCTGTTCCTAGACTGTAAGATTAACTACTACCCCCTTTTTGTTACAAAACTTCTACCTTTACAGTTGTGACAATTGTAATTAGTCATGATAACAATTACTCACTATTGAATCATAAGAATCTTATTCCCATCTCCTTTTACCAGACCTTTCTAGACAAGATGAAAACTATTCAGTGGGGACTCTACTTTCCCCTGCACCCTCTGAAAGTAAATTCCCTCTTGAAAACTGGCAAGCTAGTCACTTCATGCTTTTATAGGCCCCACTCCCCATTTTAGTTAGCCAATGTCTAAGTTGCCCATCCCTGTTAACCCTGTGTTCAGGGGATGGGAATGATCCTTGCTGTGAAGATTCCTTCCCACTTAGTTGGTATTTTAATCTATTACATCCATCAATGTCCTCAAGCCCATCAAATTATAGCGATTTACACTTGTTTCCTTAATCAAAAATTTTTTTTATCTTCCTCTAGTTGAGTTCTGATCATCCAGCCATTGAAGCTAGGTCAAATGGGTACTATCTGCAAGTTTGGGTATTCTTGTGCATCTCCCCTCACTTCATATCAGCTGGACACTTCACCCTCAGCTCTGGCCCTCTGTGGTTATGTCCTTGTCCATGGGCCCAGGAGTTCCCAGGTCTCACCATACTTCAGGCCAACCAAGTCTCACCATACTCTAGGTCGACAGGAGTCTATGTAACATGGTTGAACTCAGCCTGCATCTTCATTGCTGCTTTTCCCCAACTTCTACTCGCCAGCAGACAAATGTGGTCAACAGCAAACTTGCATGGCTGCTCATGTGTTCTCTTTGAGTTTCAGTCTTGGAAGGGGGTTTTTTTTCTCAAGGGACTTGATTGCTTGACTTGATAACTCCCTGGCAAACAACTTGCTCATTCTTATAGTAGCGATTCAGACTACCGTTTTTGTTTTTTATTTTTCCTGCTGATCTTTCTTTCAGGAAGTATCTTCTGTTCCTCTAGATGCTTCAAGCTGGTCTGTTTTTCTTTTTGAGTGGGAAGTTTCCACCTCAGAAGGTTCTGGATGGGGATTAGGATTCCACCTAAAATCTTATACACTACAAAGTCTCCACAAGAAGCCTCTTTCACTGGGCAGTTCTAGTACCCCTTTTAGGAATTCCAATCAGTTATAGGCTGAAGACAGGCTTACAAACTTTCTATAATCATGTTTCCCAATATTCCTTTCTATCCCCCTCAAGTATCTATTTTACAATAGTAGCATCTTAACATTATTTGGGAAATTTTTTTTTGCAATGATATATCAGACAAGGAACTAATCTCTAACATATATAGAAAACTACAAAACCTTTACAAAAGAATAGAAGACAAACAGCCCAATTTTAAAAATGGACTGACTTCTAGTAAGATGGTGGACAAGGCAAACACATCACATGAACCCTCTACAATAAAGATATGAGAGAATAAATAAAAACAGACACAGATGCCATCAAGGCAAGTGGTCAGGTCCCCTCAGGACAAAACCCCTTCCAAAACTAAGACTCAAGGGGAATACACAAGCAAGCATGTGGTCTGGCTGATGACCACGTTGGTCACCGATAAGGGGAAGAGGGAGAAAAACAACAATGAAATTGGGAGCTAAGTCTGACTACATTCAATAGACTCCTGTAAACCTGGGTGGAGACCTGGTTGGCCAGAAGTATGGCAAGACCTGGGGACTCCTGAGCTCAGAGGCAGTGACATGGCCACAGAAGACTAGAGCAGAAAGCGAAGCGTCCAGCTGATAGGAAGTGAGGGGAGATGCACAACAACACCCATATTTGCAGATAGAGTACCCACTTGACCGGGCTTCAATGGCTGGATGATCAGAACTCTACTAGAAGAAGAAAGAAAAGGTTAAAAAAAAGTAACCCGCTACAATTTGATGAACTTTACCTATACTTATGGATGTAGTAGCTTAAAAAAGAACAAATCTTTACAGCGAGGATCACTCCCACCCTATCAGTCCACAGGGTTGACAGGGATGGGCAACTTAGACATTGGCTACCAAAAATGGGGGTGGGGGGAGGCTACAAAGACAAGAAGTGACTGGCTTACAAGCTTTCAAGAGGGAGCCTAGTTTCAGACAGGATGGGGGCGGGGAAGTAGAATCTCCACTGAATGATTTCCAACCTGTTGGGACGGGGCTAATGAAAGGAGATGAGGATAAGACTCATGTGGTACAATAGTGAACAATTGCTATCAGGACTGACTGTGAGGGTCAGAAATGTAAAGGTAGATTTTTTTTTTT
>NW_006408532.1:7737902-7775688 GCF_000296735.1 Chrysochloris asiatica | reverse complement strand
ATTGCAATGAAATGAAATACAATAGGATGAATGTAAAACTGATGTTCTACCATGTAAACCCACATAATTCACAATAAAAACTTAAGAAAAAACAAACAAAACAGACACAGATGAAAATCCTGGAATCCTGAACTTCAGAAAAAAGGTTAGAAAAGTGGATTGAGTACTTGCTGGGAGGAGATGCTGTGTAGCGATGGGGGGAGAGAGAGGCTGACTTGTGAATGGCTGGCTAGACTCAGCATGACCATTTTGAACCTTTGTGAGCCGCACTGACAACAGAAAGCTGTCAATGCTGCTCACAAATAGAGCAGAGTCACACAGGCAAATGGAAAGATGTGATTCCTTCTTTTTCTCCATGATCACCTGGTGACCAGAAGTGTGGCTAGCTCCCACCCTCTCCTATTCCTAGTGCAGACCTTGCTCTCTGGGAGTTTGGAGCTGTGTGGTTAGGAGTTACACCAGTGTGAGACGAAGTGTCCCACCTGTGCCACTTTGGTGGCTGGATCCAGGTGGGCTCAGCTCTGGATCTACAGAACCTGTAGAGCCACCAGGACCAGCGTTAACCAATCACCCTGCCCTTAGCTGCCCTGTGGTCCTAGCAGACACTGAAACTAGCTTCATCAAGGGCCTCCACAAACTACTTCTGGATTGAGTGCCTTGAACATAGATAACAAGAGACTGAAAAGAAGTCTATCTAGGGCCAGGAACTCTCTGTCATATCCCTCCCACATCCACTTCATGATATCCTTGGCTTGCAGGAGCCCTCACCTTTGTTCATCTCTGGGTCCAACAGCTGCACTGTTTTTGTTTGGGGGGTTTGGTTTTTTTCCTTTTGTCGTTTCACTGTTTGTATTTGTTTATTCTTTCTCCTCCTTCTTCTCTTTCCATTCCCTTGAATTTTATCCTTTCTATCTCTGATTTTGTTTTTCCTTCTTTTCTTCTGTCTCTCATTTCCCCTCATTTTTTTTTTTAAATTTTGCTTTTGATTTTTATTTACTACTTTCTACTGTCTCTTTTCATCTTTCCTCTCCCTGGCTTCTCTAAGGGTTATTTTTTAATTTTTATGCATTTCTTTTATTTTCTCTTCTATAACTCCATTTTCCTGTCCCTCTCCTCTTTTTAGTTATTATGCTCTTTTTTTCTGATCACTTCCTATCTTTAATTCCTTTTTCTCCTTTATTATTTTCTCTTTTCATTGTTGGTTGGTTGCTTGCTTATTTTGTTTTGCTTCCTGGTGTGTATGAGGTGGGGAGTGAAGGGGTGTTAATTTCTCTTCTTTCCCATCCAACAGGAGACAGCAACTGTGTCCATATAATCCAGCCACAACTGTACCACCTAATAAATGATAGACAGCAGCCAAAGCCATTATATTGGCAGAGGACATGAACAGACACTTCATCAAGGAAGACATTCAGGCAGCCAACAAACATAAAGAAATGTTCATGATCTTAAGTCGTTGTTGTTGTTGTTAAGTGCCATCAAGTCAATTCTGACCCATAGCAACCCTGTATAAGGTTTCCAAGGAGCAGCTGGTGAGCTTGAACCGCCGACCTTGCAGTTCAAACGGCTTTGCAGTCTGGCACATTAACCCACAGGGCCACATCAGGACGTTAGTCATTAGAGAAATGCAAATCAAAACAACAATGAGATAGTATCTCAGTCAGCATTAATAACAAAGTTTAAAAAACAAAACAAAAAACTAACACTAGTGAGGTGTGCAGATACCGGGACTCTCCTACATTGCTAGTAGGACTGTAAAATAGTTCAAGCACTTTGGAAAATGGTATGGCACTACCTAATAAAGTTGAAAATAGCAATACAGTTTGACCAAGCAATCTCTCTACTTGGTATATAACCACAAGAAATAAGAGCCAGGACATGAATAGATATATGCACACCTATGGTGTGGTGCTGTAGGACAAGCACTGGATTGTGAAACACAAGATCGGCAGTTCAAACCCACCAGCTACTCCTCAGAAACCCTATGTAGGGTCAATATGAGTCAGAACCACTTGATGGCACTTAGTATGTTCATTGCAGCACTGTTCACAATAACAAACAGATGAAGACAGCCTAAATGCTCATCAATGGAAGAAGGAATAAACAAACTTTGGTGTATAAACACAATGGAATGCTATGCAATGGTGAAGAATAAAGATGAATCTGTGAAACACCTTATAACATGGATGAACCTGGAGGACATTATGTTGAGTGGAATTAGTCAATTACAAAAGGACAAATATTGTATGAGACTACTATTGTAAAAATTCAAAAGGTATTCATGCTAAAAGAAGCATTCTTTGATGGTTTTCAGAGGTAAGAAGGAAAGGAAAGTAATTCATTGGCTAGAGGGTAGACACATTAACTCAGGTGACAGGGAGGAGAGCAACATATAAGAAGAGGGAGGTTGGCAGAAGAATAATGAAGACAGGTGAAGAATAGGAAAGGTATGCAAAGGCTAAGGGGATAGAAGTAAATAAATGTGATATACACAATCTTGGAACAACAGTGTTCTGAGATTAGATACATGGACAGATACACAAGCTGAACAGGTATGGGAGAAAGAGCGGGAGTATACCCACAAATATATATAATGGTTTGAGAGGATATTTGTATATGGGTATTTACATTTGCTGCAAATATAACTATGAATGTTATGGTGCATACAGTGGGCAAAATGATGAAAACTTCTTAGATAGTATCAAGTTTCTTAAGGTAATGAGTTGCTGGCCTGGACTCAGGACCATAGTCTCAGTGACATGATGGCCAATTGGTATAACATAGTCCATAAAGGCAATGTTCTACATTCTACTTTGGTGAGTAGCATTTGAGATCTTAAAAGTTCATGAGTAATCTTTCTCCAGCAGAACAACTGGTGGGTTTGAACCACTGATCTTTCAGTTAGCAGCCCAATGCTCAACCCATGTTATCACCAGAACTTCTTTCCCTATACACAGTTTCTCCTACTGCTAACTTCAAGTTTCAAGATTCAAACCCACCAGCAGCTCCTAGGGAGAAAGATGAGGCTGTCAACTCCGTAAAGGTTTATAGTCTCAACAGCCTTTCTAGAGTTGCTGAGTCAGAATTGACTCGATGGCAGTATGTTGTTTGTTTTTGCATTGGTGTGTGGTACATTTGTTACAATTAATGAGCCAATATTGATACATTGACAGAGGTCCATAATTTACACTAAGGTTCATTCTTGTTGTACAGTTCTAAAGGTTTGACAAACACATGATGTCATGTATCCACCCTTATGACATCATGCAGAATAGTTTCACTGCCCTTAAAACGTCCTGTGCTTTGCCTTATTCAGTTTCTCCCCTCCCTTTCTTGAGTTCCTGGCAACCACTGATGGTTTTACTGGCTCAATAGTTATACATTTTCCAGAATGTCATATAATTGGAATCACAGAGTATGTAGCTGTTTCAAACTGGCATTTTTCACTAGTAATATGCAGTTGCGCTGCCTCCATGTTTTTTTGTAATCTGATAACTCTTTTCTTGTAAATCATCTGGATGTATCCATTCACCTACTGAAGGACATCTTGGTTGCTTCCAATTTTTGCCAATTATGAGTAAGGCTGCTATAAACATTTGTGTGAAGGTTTTTGTGTGAACGTAAGTTTTCAGTTCACTTGTGAAAACGTATGTTTTCATTGTCTTCCAGGCAATGTTTCAAAATGGCTGTATATTGCATTTCTACCAGCAATGAATAAAACTTTCTGTTGCTCCAGGAAAAAAAAAAAAAAAAAAAAGTTCATGAGTAGCCATCTAAAGTGCAATTATTGGTCTCCCCATGTACAGAAGAAAGAAGAGTGATGAAAGCTGAAGATTCTTGAAATCAACTAGTTCAATGGACTAATGGAACACGTGAACATCAGTCTCCATGACTCTGAGACCATAAGAACTAGATGGAACCCGGCTACTACTACCAACTACTCTGAAAGGGATCACATTAGAAGGTCCTAGATAGAGTATGAGAAAATGTGAACATGTGGAACAAAACTTAAAATTATAAAAAGAAGAAGAAGACCAGGCTTATGGGTCAGAAAGACAGAGACTGGAAAAACCTGAGACTATGTGGCCCTTTAGGTCTGGAAAGGAACTTACCCTTATGGCCCAATTTTCAGCCAAGTAGTAGGTAAGTATATAGGGGGAAAACAACACTAGTAAGGGATGCTCACCATGGAATGGTCAATCATTCAAAATTAAAAGGGCAATGTTTACCTAAGGACAAAGTTGATAAGGGGTGGAAAGTTGGGTGGAATGGAAATGGGAACCACAGGGAGGAAACAGGATAACTGTTGTTTCATGGAGGGGGTTACAATCATTGAGATGAAACAAAGTGTATGATTTGTTGAAAGTAAAATTGATGATTTTGTATGTAAACCTTCATTCAATTCACAATAAAAGGTAAAAAAAAAAAAAATGGCATTGAAGAAAGTCCAAATGAAAGCATTTTTTAAAAACAAAGCAACAAAGCTCCAGGAACTGATGAAATACCAATGGAAATGTTTCAATAAATGGATGCAGTACTGCAAGGGCTTATTTGTCTATGTCTATACGAGCTACTTGGACAACTGACTGAAAGAGATTCATATTCGTGCATATAATAAAGAAAGGTGGCCCAACAGAATAAGGAAATTATTGAACAATATCATAAATACCACATGCAAGTAAAATTTTGCTGAAGATAATTCAAAAAATGTTTGCAGTAGAATGATAGATATCAATGCTGAATTCAAATGGATGTTGGCTGAAAGCAGAATATACCAGAAAGATGTTTATCTGGTTCATTGACTATACAAAGATATTTGATTGTGTGGATCATAAACAAATTACAAATAACATTGGGAAGACTGGGTATGGCAAAACAGTTAAGTTTGTTGTGCTCATGTGGAACCTGTATGTCAACCAACATGCAGTCGTTTGATGAGAACAAGAGGTTAAATGCTGTTGAGTCGTTTACAACTCATAGCAACCCTGTACAGGGTTTCCGAGGCTGTGTGTCTTTGCCAGAACAGAAAGCTTCATTTTCTTCCACAGATAAGGGAAGAAAATGAGGAAAAGGTATGTGTTGGGTTGTATTCTATTCTTTCACTACATTTATTAAATCTGTACGCTGAGCAGATAATACAAGAAGCTGGACTGTGTGAAGAATTCAGCATTAGGATTAGAGGAAGATTCCTTAACAACCTTCCATATGCAGATGACACAACCTTTCTTGCTCAAATCAAAGAGGACTTGAAGCATTTACTGATAAAGATCCTAAACTACAACTTTCAATAACTTATTGACTAAGGTGCTCCTGACCCAAGCCATGATATTTTCAATCACGTTATATGAATATAAAAGCTAGACAATGAATAAGAAAGACCAAATAATGGATACCTTTGAATTGTAATGTTGGTGAATAATATTGAATATACATACTATGTTGTTGTTGTTGTTAAGTGCCATCGAGTCGGGTCTGACCCATAGCGACCCTGTACAGGGTTTCCAAGGGTGTAAATCTTTACGGGAGTAGAAAGCCTCATCTTTCTCCCGCGGAGCGGCTGGTAGTTTCGAACCGCTGACCTTAAGGTTCGCAGCCCGATTCGTAACCACTACGCTACCAGAGCTCCAGAAAAACAAATCTGTCTTGGAAGAAGCATAGACAGAATGCTTCCTAAAAGCTAGGCTGGTGCAATTTCATCTTACATACTTGTGACATGTTTTCAGGAAGGACCAGTCCCTGGAATAAGACATCATGAAGTAAAGCGTCAGCAAAAAAGAGGAAAACCCTCAACAAGATGGATTGACATAGTGGTTGCAACAATGAGCTCAAACATAGGAATGAATGTGAGGATGGTACAGGACCTGGCAATGTTTCATTCTATCATACATAGGGCTGCTAAGAGTCAGAATTTGATGGCACCTAACAACAGGAACCAACTCGATAGCACTTAACAACAACAACAGAAGTTGGGCATTACAAGGAGTAGTGACAAGAAACTGTCTAAAAGATCCTTAGGACTCAGACTGGACAAGAGGCTGAGAGAAATGCAGGCGCCATGGCCAACTCCCTGTTTCTCATCTAACAGTCTGGGGTGCCTGTGATGGACATGTAGTGCCGGTTTGGGGGTAAGATGATCATCGTGTTTTGGATGTGTGTGAGATACCCAGGGCAGACTTCACTAAATAGCGAGTAAATTTAAGTCCATGTTTACCTTGCTTATTGGGTAATCTGTCCTGTTAGAGAGTCTAAATTTGACATGAGGCTTTTATTCTGTATGGTTGGGAGCAAGAGATGTCAGCCATACCCAGAGGCAGAATCTTTGTGATGAAAAAATGTGAAATTGAGATTTTCATCGAGTCGTTTTTGTTTCATAGTGACAAACGTATAGGGTTTCTGAGGCTGTAATTCTCTATGGGAGCAGAAAGCCTCATCTTTATATTTCTCCCTTGGAGCGTTTAACAGCTAAAAGCATAACCCACTAAGCCACCAGCACTACTGATAAATAAGGACAAGCAAGTCCATGCTTTTCTTGTTTATTGTGTAATCTGACACTGGATACCTATGGAACGTCCATGAAGGGATGTTCTTTAGGCTGCTTTATGTAGGGGGTATCTCTGAAGGCGGCCTGGGTTGACTTAGGTTAAGGGCAGGATAAAAGCGGGAACGGAACTTGAGTGTTTTCCTAGCGGACCCCCCAGAGGCCAACAAGAGGCCCCTGGAGACCAGGTGCTCTGGGCCGTGGTGGGGCCCCAACCTTCCGCATCTTTCATCCCGAGACCAGGCTATGCCCGGGAAAAAATGCAGCCCGGCAGCCCGGAACGTCCTATCGTCGCCAGCAGCGTTCGCCCGGGACCCCTCAGCGGAACCCGATCGCTGTTGCTAAGGGGCGGCCCCGGAAGTGACGCGCCCGGGGTTTGTTGACAGCGGAGGCGGCGGTAGCTGCAGGCTCTGAGCCTTAGGAGCCGAATCGGGGGAGGGGCTGGGCCCGGGAGCCAGCACCCGGCGGCCTTCAGTTCCACAGGCAGCCCTAAGGGCAAGGTAACGGCCACCGGGTTCCCTGACGCGACGCCCTCCTGCCCGAGATTCCAGTCCCCACGATCCCAAGCCCCGCCCTGCCGACCCCAGTCCGCTCTGGACCCCGGCCCTAGCCTGACGAGATCTCTCGCCTCCTGAGATCTGGCCCCGGATTCTCACGGGTCCCATTCTCCGCTCCTCTTCGCCAACGAAGCATTTCATCTGCTCCCCAACGCTGAAGGCAGCCCCATCCCCGGGTAGGTTCTAGCCTAGGGATGTACTCGCGTCCTCCCCACTTCTCTCCTGCCTCTGAGGCCTCAGCACCGCCGCTGCATCCCCTTGCATATGTCCATCTAGGCCGACAACAGGAGAGCTGCCTTTTCCACACCTGGCTCCCTGGTTTGAGAAACGTGCCTTTATAACCAAGCTCCTTTCCTCCAGAACGAAATTGACGCCCTGGCAGATGCCCCTCCAAGATGGGGGATCGATGTAGGACAGAAAAGGGTCAGCCTCTGCGCCTCCTACCTGTTGGATGAGCTTAAGTTACCCCTAGAGCTGTGCTTAAAAGCTCAGGGACAGCTTGAATTTGGGTTCGGCTCCTAAAAAGGATGACAAGTTGCAAGGAAGTCTAACAGAGTGGTAAGGAGTTGGGGTGGGGTTGTAACCTTAGGGCCAAGGGAGCCAGATAGGTGAGTTGAAAGCTAAACTGCCTTTTCTGGCCACTCCAGCTCTGTAAGTGGAATTTGACTTGTCTGATCATAAGCTTAAGAAGACCAAGATTTTCAGTCTTTGCTTATGCTTGTTAGTGCATTTAGGTTTTATTTTTGATGGGGGAAGAAGATGCTTGAGATGTGGGAAAATTAAAGCTATATGATCTTTATCACAGAATATTTCTCTTCAAGGTTTAAACGAGTTAGAAAGAGCATGGGAGACAACCTTGAAAAAGGTCTCAGGAGGCCTTACATAGAGCAGGTGGTTACCAGGGGTGAAGGGCCTCTCTGCTTTAGTTCATTCATTCACTCAGCAAATAATAAATATAGTATAATTCGTGGTAACAAGTGCTTTAGAGACAAATAAAGCAGGGAAGGCCCATGGTGAAGGCTAGAAAGTGGTGGTTGCCTTTTTATAGAGGGTGATCACCAGGGATTTCTCTAAGGTGATTTTTAAACAGACCTGAAGGAATGAGCCCTGCAGCACTCGCATGGCAGAACATTCTGGCTAGAGGACATAGCAAGTGCAAAGATCCTGAGGAAGTAGTATATTTGATGATTTGTAGAAACAGCAAGAAGGCAACAGGACTGAAGTAGGATGAAGGAAGGGAAGCGTAGTCAGCAAGGTGGTCAGAGAACTGTGGGGGCCAAATAATGGTGGGGATGTCAGGGACTGTGTGATGCAGGGTCATGGAGTGTGTAATAAGATACCCTTTGATAATTTCACTAACTTGCTGAAGCGACTGGTCGTTAGAGAAAATGTAGATTTGTTTTAGATGACAAATAGCCATTGTGCACTGGTTTTGTATTGTGGGTACCTGTTTTCCAACTTTGTAATGACCATTGAGAATCCCTGGTGATACAGTGGATTAAGTACTGCATTGTTAGCCAAAAGGTTGGCAGCTTGAATCTACCAGCTGGCTACTCTGAGGGAGAAAGATGAGGTAGTCAGCTTCCATAAAGATATGTTGTTGTTGTCAAGTGCCATCGAGTTGGTTCTGACCCATAGTGACCCTGTGTAGAGATTCTGAGGAGTAGCTAGTGCGCTTGAACAGCCAACCTTGCTATTGCAGTCCAGCACGCTAACCCACAGCACTGCACCAGGACTTTCAGCCTAGGAAATCTTATGGGCAGTTCTGCTCTGCCCTGTAGCGTCACCATGAGGCAGAATCAACTTGACAACAGAGGGTTTAATGGCCATTGATGGAAAGAAAGGCTCAAGAGAGCACCATGTTCCATCACGTTGTCTCTCTGCTTCCTAATCATGGGAACTTGGGCAAGAGACTTTTCTCTATCTCAGGATCCTCATCTGTAAAACAGGGATGTTGGATTAAATGAGATCTTGTACTGAGTTACTTAGCACAGTGTTTGGTACACAGTGGCAATATATGGAAATCTAGAGCATGATGGTAATAATGATGATTAAGAACTGTTTGCATGTGTATCTGCCTCTGTTGAGCACCAGCTGGCAGCTCTGGTTGTCTCCCTGAGCTAATAGAATTTGGGGGACTGGTGAGAGAGATAAGGTGGGAACTTGCTGACACCTCTCAGTGGTAATAGAGTGGTTGCATATTTCCTGGGGAGAATGATAGCTTGGTCCTGGCTTATTTGATGCCAGTAGAAGGCGTTGGGGATTTTTTTTTTTTTAAACAGAGCCCAGCAAATCCACATTCTGCCACATAGAGTAGGCAAAATAATGGTGCTGAAATAAATTTGATTCAGAGACAAAGGCAGTGTATGTGGAGCCTAGATGTGGAAGTGAAAGACCATTGATTTTTTGGAAAGTCCTCACAGAGACCGGTATTTTGTAGCCTACCCTTTCAGAGCAGAGTAGTGGTTGATCTCCCTCCTCATACTCCCAAGCTTAAACTACCTCACTCAGGCCTGGTTATAGGCAGAGCACAGAAGCTGGGCCAGAGGATTTGAAAATGTAAGTCAAAGTCAAAGCACTTAAATGCCAAGAACCATTATATTAGAGCAGCTTGTGAGGCTAGAACCCTGACCTAGCCATCTAGCTCTGCTGCTGTCTCATTATGTAACTTTGTGCATGCCCCATCTTCTCTCTGGGCCTCAGTTTCCTGTGTATACACTAAGAACAATCACCTTCTCCCTGGCAACTCTGAAGGATGATGTTGTTGTTGTTAAGTGCCGTCAAGTTGGTTCCGACCTATAGCGACCCTGTACAGGGTTTCTGAGTCTGTAAATCTTTACGGGAGCAGAACGCCTCATCTTTCTCCCGCCGAGCAGCTGATAGTTTCAAACTGCTGACCTTGTGGTTCGCAGCCCGATTCGTAACCACTACACTGAAGGATACTAGGAGAAAAAAATGAGACCTGGGTTGTGAAAGGATTCAATACAATCTAAAAGGTCTCTACAAAGGGAAAGAACAGTTCTGGTTATCCTTTCGCCACTAGGATTTTGCAGACACATTGTTGGGGCCTACCAGACAGAGGACTGTTTTTTACCTTCTGAAATGAGCAGAAGCGTCTCTCCAAGCATTAGTCTTGGAACATCGTTCTTCTTTGTAATAATTGGCTACCACTTTTCCCCCATTTTATGGCATCTCCTTGGAAACCTGATGAGGCAAGTACTGTTCACAAACACATAAGGACTCTGATGAATTTTGAGGCTGATAAATACTGCCTGGGACCTTGCAGAGCTGAGATTCTGTCACCTGCAACTAACCAGTCATACACTTAATATGTCACAGAGACCTGTGGCTCATACAGGGTCCTGGTCCTCAAGAAGCATTCAGACTTGTGGCCAAAAAAGTAATACATGCCTGGTCATGTGTACTCAGGCTCAAGGACATTCATAGATGTAAGGATCTCTGGTAGTGTAGTGGTTACAAATTGGGCTGCAAACCGCAAGGTCAGCAGTTTGAAACTACCAGCTGTTCCACAGGAGAAAGAGGAGGCTTTCTGCTCCCGTAAAGATTTACAGCCTCAGAAACCCTGTACAGGGTCGCTATGAGTCGGAACCAACTCCACCACCACCACCAAGGAGATGTGGAGCTACAGAAGGGAAGGCTGAGGCTTGGAGAAAAGATTTCTACCCATAACCGACTGGTAAACATTAGAGTTAAGCACTTAATGGGGGACCTTGGGCAAGTCACTGCATATCTTTGAACCTGGTACCTTCATCTGGAAAACAAAATAATGATGTACCCCTCATAGGTAATGTGTGGCTTAAATAAGATTATGCATGTAAAGCTTGAAACACTGTCTAACTAATAAATGCATATATGCATATTTGTGTAAAGTTATATATCCATGCATTTATACATATGTTCATGTCCAATAACTTAGCTTCATTTGTAAGTTGTAGATTATAATAACCCCATGCCTCCTGTGATTGTTGAGAGAATCCAATGAATTAATGCATGTTGAATACTTTGCACAGTTCTCTGTACATATCTGGTGTTTAGTGTGCATATGATTATTAAGTTTGCAAGAAGAGAACCCAGACTCTGACTCGTAGCCCTCCCAGCATCTTGAGGCCTTTCTGTCTCCAGGTGGCACCAGCACACACTGAGTAGTAGTAATGTGCTTTCTTCTCTTGTTCTGTTTCTGCCTCTTCCTAGCATTACCCACCCATAGGTTTGGTCTCTGCAGACTCTTCAGGCTGGGCAACTTCTCGGGATGCTTTCTGACCCTCAATTGCACCTCTGTCCCCAGGAATCTCCTAGCATATTGCCTGACTTCTCTCATAGCAGTCTCCTGCCCCCAATCTCTGTCCTATGATCTACTCCCTCCTAGAAACCTTCCAGACTCTGTAAATAGGACATTTGTTTGGGTTTCTCTTCCCCTCCTGCCCAGCTCCTTGGTTAATATTTTACAGGGTGGGTATTGCTCGAAAACACAGAGTTCCTGTCTCCCCCAGTCTCATTGGTTGGGTGTAGGACGTGTATGGCAGCCGCAGCTCCCTCCTCTGGACCTCAATTTTATTTCCCTTTTCCTTCATTGATGGACAGAAGATGGAATGGTTGGATGAGAAGCACAGGTTGGGTTTATTTAGGTTGGTAAACTCCTCTACTAAGTTGTGTGAGCCTTGGGGTCCTCATCAGAAAATCGGGTAACAGTATGTACCTCATAGAGCATAGAGTAAGGCATTCAGGCAAAAGCAAGCCTTCCATATATTAAGTGCCAGGTATGGACTGGGCACTGAAGGTACAGGGAAATGCAGAGTTCCTGTCTTCCCAGAGCTCGTAGCTAGGGAGGACAAATTATTATGCAAATGACTCATTCGTTATAAGAACTGGGTACTAGGAAAGGTTGTTTTGCTGATTAAATAAGAATGTTAGAACTAAAGCCTTCAAGAAGCTTCGTACCATGTCTGGAAGCCACCGACGTGGAGGCGGTTGCTGCTGCTGTGGCTGTTGTTCTCACCCTTCTCTCCCCACCAGTCTTCCCCCAGCATGTCGTAAGCTCATGATGGATCCAATTTTTAGAGAACCTGCAAAAACGAGGATGGAGAAAGACACAGATTCTTACTGTGTGGTGTTCTGTCATAACGAGAATTCTCTCTGTCCTCGTAGTCAAAATCCCAGATAGTCCGTGTCTGCCACAAGAATGAGGGTCTCTAGGGCATGGGGGTGGGCTGGGCAGAGACAGGTTGTTTCTGATGGGTGCCAGTTGCTGCAGCTGGCGGTAGCACCAATGGCAGGGAATTCCAGTCCCCCAGCCTCTTATCCTTGGTACCAAGATGAGAACAGCTCCTTCTTCCTCCAGCTCATCCCAGTTCCAAGCAGCAGAGTTGGCACTGCCAAAGGAAGGTTAGCAGATAGTGCCATCTACCCAGTTTGTCTTTGGGAGGCTTTTGGTGACATTGGTGGTTGGCATGGTGGTGCTTCTCCCCCCCAGGGAGCAGGATAGGGCAGACAGCTATCTGGGTAACTGGGCTCAGATCTGCAGAAAAGCCAACTCCCTGGGGCTCCCACTCTCATTCAGTCTTAAAGCTTCATCTGCTGACACCACAGACAGGAGGAACAAGAGCATGCTTTGAGGCCCAGGTATTGTATTGGCACAACTGCAAGTTCCTAGTCATTCCTTCAGTCTACATTTCTCGAACCCCTATGTGTCTGCCCCCACACTGAGCACCCCAGAACTGGGTGCTCAATTCTTTCTTGGTTCAGTCAGCAAATAGTCATCGCACTGGGGCCTGTGTCCCACACACCCTCTCTCCTCACAGTTTTTACACATCTCTTCCTTCTTCCTAGAATACCTTTCTTTTCTTGTCCCACTACCAGAGTTAGCTGTGACTCATCCTGTGTTTCTTACCTGGAAAAGTTGCTTCTAAGGAAACCTGCTTTGATCCCCCAATCCAGGGCAGCTCTCCAGGTATTGGCTCCCAGAATTCTATGTACCTGCTTCAGAATACTGGTCCCAGTTACGACTTGATGTGTATTTGTGTGTGATTTGCAGCCATATGCTCCCTGAGAGCAAAGGCTTTGTCTGATGTGTTTACCATTAGACTCACAGAGCTCAATGACACGATTCTAAATGAATAAATGAATGGCCAAGGCTAGACCTAAGGATGCAATGCCAACAAGGCCAGCCTAGTCCCTACCCTTCTCAGAGCTGGCAATCTGGCAAGGAAGACAGATAGATAGTTAAACAGGGATCAGTATGAAGTGCTGGGGTAGGCCTGTGGGACTGTACAACAGGAACATTCAGGTGGGTCAGGGAATACTTCCCAGAGGAAGTGACATTGACCCTGAGATCTGAGGGTGTGTGACCAGTTACCATCAAGTCAGTTCCAACTCACTATGATCCCAAATGTGTCAGAATAGAACTGTGCTCTATGGGGTTTTCACTAGCTGATTTTTCAGAATTAGATCACCAAGCATTTCTTCTGAGGGGCGTCTGGGTGGATTTGAACATCTAACCTTTGAGTTAAGGCCAAGTATGTTACCTATTAGGAGTCCTAGTTTGGCGCTGTGTGTTAATGCGCTGCCAGACTGCAAAGCTGTTTGAACTGCAAGGTCGGTGGTTCAAACTCACCCGCTGCTCCTCGGAAACCCTATATAGGGTCGCTATGGGTCAGAATCCACTGGATGGCATTTAACAACAACAACAGATGTTACCTATTTATCCACCAAAACTGAGGGTGAGTAGGTATTAGCTAATTAAAGAGCAAAGTTCAAAGATAAAATAGTCACTTGATGCTCCCTAGAGGAGGTACACATTTGTATATTTGGGGGTGGTGCAATATTTAGAGTAAAAAGAAAAGTAGAATAATTAGTTGAATTTGGATGATCTCAGTTAAAGGGGAGCAGTTGGAACAAAAGTATAAAGGTGACCCTGTGTGAAGAATGCCTAACCAGCTGGGATCAGGAGGGACCAAGTAGATCAGAGTGCTGGTTCTGAATCAACTTAACTGCATTTAATTGGTTTTGAATGACTGGTAGAATACACTGGACTTGTCAGTTTCCAGCAGGGTTAGTCTGCCCACTAGCGATGTTCCCTCTGGCTCCAGTTTCCCAGCAAGAGAGACTAGACTCCTTGGACTCTTGAAGATCTGGAAGTTAATGTAAGCAAAGGTGGACCATGCCCAGGGCCCAGGCATCATGTTTACTGTGCTTTCCCTCGAGGGTGTCATGTTGCCAGTGGGACAGCTGGCACAATGGGCCTTGTTGTGGGAGCATTGAGCCTGGGGCACACAGATCTGGAGCTGAGCTGAGGCCAATGCTGCTCTATGTGGGCCAGAGCAGGTGAAATAGATAATGATTATCATAGCAATAGCTGCCTTTATTGAGCAAATATTACATGCCAGGCAGGATACTAAGCCCTTTCTACATTGTTATGAGTCATCTACAGCTCTATGGGAAGGGTACTGTTACTATTCTTATTTTAGGAAAGAAACTGAGGTCCAGAGAAGTAAAGACACCTCCCCAGATTCATGTGTATATACATATACTCTAAGTGGCAGTATAAGAATTTGAACTCAGAATTGGCTTACTCCATTGTTCACAATGCTCTATGGCTTTCCACTGGGATTCCTGCGCAGCCTGAAAAACCCACATCCAAATGGAGAAGCCAAGTGCAATGCTGGACCCTAAACTCCTTCAGAACCCCTCAAGCGATAGTGTGACAGAGTAGGAGAGAACAGGTTCAAATCCTGGTTTGTACAGAGTCACCTTCTCTCTCTGATCTTCAGTTTCCTCATCTCTAAGATGAGATCTTAACCGCTACTTTTTTTTTTTTTTTTAAGTGTTTTGTGAATTATATGATAGTTTACGTGGGAGAACATTAGTTTTACATTCATTCTATCTTACATCGTATCATTGCCATGGTTACAATCCCCTCCATGCATCATCAACCGACCAAAGGGTATATACTCTGCAAGCCTGCCCCCTACACTATCCCTTCCCCCACCTCCACCCCAGGCCTCAGCACACAGTCGCTCTCCCCCTCTGGATCTAAAGTTCTCAGCTGTTCCATCGCTCCACATCATTGTCTCTGCCTCCTTCTCAGGCATCACTGCTTCTCTGGGTATGGTCCCGCTCTTGGCTCTTCTCCGTTGATGGTCCTAGGGACCTCCGCTCCTAGACTGAAAAGTTATTCCCTCCCTTCCTTGCTATAAAATGTGTACCTTTACATTTCCAACCTTCACAATCAGTCCTGATAACAATTATTCACTATTGTATCACAAGAGACCCATCTGCATTTCATTTCATCAACTCCGCCTAGGCAGATTGGATACTACTCACTGGAGATTCTGCCTTCCTCCAGGCTCCCCTGGCTCTAGGTTCCCTCTTGAAAGCTTGTAAGCCAGTCACTTCTTGCCTTTGTAGGCCCCCCTCCCATTTTGGGTAGCCAATGTCCAAGTTGCCCATCCCTGTCTACTCTGTGTTAACCACTACTTTTTGTTTTCTTAGTAAGATCAGGCTGTCTGCTCCCGTAAGCATTTACAACCCCAGAAATCCTTGGGAACAGCTTCTACTCTGTCCTGTAGGATTGCTCTGAGTCAGAATCAACTCAGTGGCAATGGGTTTGGTTTTCTTAGTTTAGTGTATGCCAAGCCTAGAACTATGCATTTTCCCAACATTATCTCATCTATTCCAGCAGCCCTATGATTGGTTATTCTCCTTGTTTTCCATATGAGGAAACCAAGGTCCAGGGAGGTAAAGCAATTTACCAATCAGAGAATTGTGGAACTAGGTTGGGACATAGATCTGTCTGACCACAGAACCCACACTTTTAATTTTTTAACTTTTTAAAAGTATAAAACAGACAAAGGCTCACAAAACCTAAGTGTACAGTTGGGTGACCTTTCACAAGTGAACACACCTGTCCCAGCAGTCTGCCACCTCTTAATTACTGCCTCCCTGCAAAGGTCATCACTACCCTGACTTCCAACACCTTAGATTGTTGCTAAGTGCCATGAATTCACTTCCAACTGATACCCTGTATAACATTTTCTAGGAGCTGCTGGTGGGTATGAACTGCTGACCTTACAATTAGCAGTCCAGTGCTTATCCTACAGCACCACACCAGGATCCCATTAGTTTTGCCTATTCTCATCCCACCCACCCTCCCATGTAAACCCTGGTAGGAAAATATTTGTTTGGGATTCATTCCTGACTGCTCTTGGTTCCATAAAGGTTAATTATTTTCTTATTTACTCTGTTTAAATGTGAAGATTTGGTTTTCATTTTCCATTCGCCACCTAGCATGGGGATGTACTGTCAGAGAGTTTTATCACTTGACTAAATCCGGAATCCCTTCACGGGCCTCTTTGGTGTCTAGACCATTTTGTTAACTTATTTTTTAACCTTTTATTGTGAGTTGGGTGAAGGCTTATAGGACAAATCAGTTTTCCGTTCAGTAATTTATGCACATTTTGTTTCATGTCATTGATTGCAATCCCCACAATATGACATCACTTTTCCCACTTCCTCCCTGTATTTCCCAGTTCCCTTCCTCCTTCTTTCCTAACCTTTCCTGCCTTCTTATCCTTGGGTAAAAGCTGCTCCTTTGATCTTAAATGGCTGATTATTCTAAAGCGTGCATACCTCCCTGATATTGGTATTCACTTATAGACCTATCATTTGACTGAAAATTGGGCCAGAGTGGTTAGTTGTATTCCAAGCCTTAAAGTGACTAAGGGCCATAGTCTTAGGAGTTCCATGAGTAAGTCTAGTCTTTTTTTATGATGTTGAATTTTGCTCTACTTTTTCCTACCACTCTATCCAAAACCTTAAACTGATTCCTTTCAGATGATAGCTGGGCATCATCTGTTTATTCTGGTCTCAGAGTTATGGAGGTATTTTATTAACTTTTTATTGAATTATAATATACATTTTTGTAAGTGTATACAGCACAATTAACTTTCACATACATAGTTGATTGTAGGCTTGAACCGCGGAGCTTGTGGTTTGCAGTCCAGTGCTTATCATATGGAGTCACTGTGCTCCCACCAGATACACACTAGATTGCCAAAATTTACTAAATTTGGTAATTCCAATGTTGCCAGTCATGTGGAAAAATAAACATACACATGAAGCATGGGAAGGTCCATTCATACACTTCATCAGCATTTCCTAGTCAATTTGAACTTATCTTTAATATGCATCCAGCAGTTTCTCTCAAATGTGTAGACAGTTTGTTATGCCTAGGTCTCCAGACAGTAGCATGAGAATGATTAGAGCAGCACTGTCCACAAGAACAAAAAACAAGCTTGAAACAACCCCAATTCTGTCAGCACTGGAACGCATGAGATAATAGCCTTAGTCAGACACCAGCATATGTGAAACAAACTGCAGTAAAGAAACCAAAGAGATCAGTGTGAATTCATTAATATCTTCATATAAAGTACAAAAGAGGCAAAATCAAATAACACATGGTGAAGCTGTAAAGAAATGACCACAGAATTCCTGATAGTGGTCACCTGTGGAAATAGTTAGGAAATGAAGTCAGGGTCAAGTGTATTTATTACTGTGGGGACCCAGTCCTTACAATTTTATGTAAATGTTATCATTTAAACTTAAAACATTTAATGCAAGCTTTTCTAAGCATGGTATAGTTCACCACAAAAATGTGAAGAATTATTTACGCATTTGTGAAAGTGGGCTGAAGGCATCATCTGACCTCCTCTTCCTTCACCAGGGGGAAGGAGAATCACCATCAGCATCAATCCAAAGCCAGTTCCTATGAGACTTAAGTCAGACATGCCATCACCCTCCACCCTTCTTCACCAATTCTGACACCAACCATCTCTCCCATGGCACTCTTTATTTCTCTGATGGGTTAAAAAAATCATTTCAGTGACCACACAGAACTCATAGCTAACACTCACAAATAGGACATCCTCTTCTCAGCCATGGCTGCAGGCAGGCCTCTGCCCTGTTCTGGCAATGTTACAAAGCTCTTCTAGTGTTGCTGATAAATGCACGAAGGGTATGCCACCATAAATGTCAGTCTGAAGGCACTCAGCTCTATCTCCATGGACGAGCAAACCTGTTGTTAAGTTGTTAAGTGCCATAGGTTTTGACTCATAGCGACCCTTTATAGGGTTTCTAAAGAGCGGCTGGTGAGTTTGAACCGTTGACCTTGTGGTTCAAACCAACCTTGCAGTCCATGCTTTATTCCACAGCATCACACCAGGACTCCATGGATTAGCAAACCTAGCTCCCCCAATTAAGTGCCTGGAGGCAACCCACTCTGCAAGCTAGCCTCCTGTCTGAAAGCACTCAGCTTTCCTTGCTCCATGGGCGGGAAAATCCACCACTCTCTCTATGCTCTGGCTCTGCCTCTTGTGTTGCTGCTACCACTCCTCTGGTGTCATAGCTCTGTCTCCTGATCAAAGAGATTCAGCAAGTAGAAATCTCAGGGTCCAAAGGACATGCTCACTCCTGGCTTTTCTCTCTTGGAGAACTTCTTGTCTGCTTCTGAGATGGATGATTTAAAATCACAACAGGATGGCAGAACTGACCAACCCCCATGTTAGAGTTCCAAGTTTTTATAATCGTAGTTAATCCTGTTAACCATCACCCACCTACCCAGAGACCCATCAAGAAAAGAGGAAATACACCCATTTGCCTGGTGGAAGTTACAAAGACCACGGCTAAAAGAGCCACGTCAAGCAATTCACTGTGCTGCTTTTGAAAAATACATAATTTTCCATTATTTATCTGGCCTTATTATCATATCATCTCCCCAGTTTTGAGTTGTCCTATTTGGGAAGTGTTTTGATTGTTTTTTTTGCCATCAAGTTGATTGTAATTCATGGGGATCTCATGTGTGTCAAAGTAGAACTTTGCTCCATAATAGTTTATTTCTCTATGGTCTTTTTGTGACCTTGGTAAGAAACCATTGCCTACCCTAAGTTATAAAGACATATTCCTACATTTCCCTCTGGAAGCTTTACTGTTTTTTCTTTCACATTTAGGTCTATGGTCCTTCTCATATGTATGCATAACCAGACGCAGATCATGATTTTATTTTCCCCCTTATGGTTAGTGCTTTTTGAGTCCTATTTAGAGGTGAATATGGAACTGACTCAAAGGCATTTAACAACAAGAACATACCTACCTTAAGGTCATGAAAATAATAGGAACCTTTGCTTTTTTTAAATAACATTTCTATTACTTCAAAAAGAAATTTGTACTTACTGGCTGATGGTTTTGGCCTGTATGTGTGGCTTATTTGGCTCCTCTCCCATTCCCTAGGCTGTAGCTCTGCCAATGATCCTTTGAACTTTGGGAGTCACTGCTGCCCCTGGGGGGCTCCTGTGCTGGTGTGGCTCACCTGCCTGCCCCAAGCATGGCGTCCGACACTCCTGAGTCCTTGATGTCCCTCTGCACCGACTTCTGCCTGCACAACCTGGATGGCACCTTGGGCTACCTACTGGACAAGGAAACTCGGAGGCAACATCCCGACATCTTCCTGCCCAGCGAGATCTGTGACCGGCTAGTCAATGAGTGAGCAGGGCTAGCACACTGGGGTGGGAAGTGAGTCTAACATCAGCGTGTGGGGAGACAAACCATAGTGTGCACTATGCGGGAGTGTAGATATGGGATATGTGGGGGTGTGCAAACACATGAATATTTGTGGATGTAAGAGAATATTAGCATATCCACAGCTTTAAAGGTGTGTGTGTGTGGGTATGTGGGAAGGGTGTACACATAAAGGAAAAGGTATGTATACACCTGTGGGCTAATACAGCACATGGGTATGTTTAAGTGTAAAAGTGCATGGTATATTTGTGTGCGTATGTGCCTGTGTGTGTCTGGAAAAGCTTAATGAGTTTATGAACTGAGTGATAATGCAAACATCCAGGATACAGGTTTACATGACAGCACTGGAAAATGGATCCATGACCAGAGGTTGAATCATTCACAGAATCTCTACGTAGCCCCTCTGAGAGACTCGCCACTGTTAGAGGCTCCTGGAAGCTGATCTGTTCATTGTCTACTGAGAACTGTGTCTAGGTACCCAGAAGGGAAATCATTAGAACATACAATTGCATATGAAAATAGGAACCTGTGTGAGACCTGAGGCAAGAGTCAGCCTGGTAATAATGTTTTGAGCAGTTATTGCAGAGCAGATACTAGGCTGGACACACTTGGCAGGTCAGAATGATGTCCATTTTACAGATGAAAAAAATTAAGGTTCACCGAGTTCAGTTATTTGTGGGGAAAATTGCCCATGTAGTAAGTAAGGCAAGCCAAAATATAGACTCCAGACTGTTTGGCTTCAAAGCCTTTCCACCAGCCAGGCTGCTTGCATAATAAGCTCATGCCTCAACAGGGTCTTATTGAGGGCTTGCCATGTATCCAACTGTGAACTCTAAACCACTTGGCTTAATGTCCTGTTTGAAAGGGTCCTAGTTGGGGGGGGGGGACGTTGATAAAGGAACCAAAAACTAGCTTAAAGAAGAATGAATGTGGGCATGGGATCGAGCTACTGCTACAACTCAGGGAGAAGGATGCATGACAGGAATGTGCATTTGAGAAGGATTAATAGAGTCCTGGTGTGACACTGTAGGGTCAGCATTGGACTGGACCACAAGGTCAGCAGTTCAAACCCACCAGCTGTTCCTCAGAATCACTATGAGTCAGAATCGACTCTACACCACTTAATAATGACAATACTTATATGTGTTTGTAATGGAAGAAAGAACCAGGATTTGTTATTGATAAGAGGCCCCTTTATCACCATAAAGTCATTCAGAGAGCTACCTTTGAGCTCCTGGTTCCTGGGGCACCGTTATTACCAGAGAATTCTCATCTGCAGTGTAGTTGAGATCCTACCAGCCACTACTAGAAGGAAGAGGAGACTGCTGTTGAGGTGACCAGAAAATGCTTCAGGACAAATAGCCCTGGAGAGAGAGTGAGGGTCTGTGCCCCTCCCCTGTGCCTTTCTTCACGCCCAGGTATGTGGAGCTGGTCAACGCTGCCTGCAACTTTGAGCCACACGAGAGCTTCTTCAGCCTCTTCTCAGATCCCCGTAGCACCCGCCTCACCCGCATCCACCTCCGTGAGGACCTGGTACAGGACCAGGATCTGGAAGCCATTCGCAAGCAGGTGAGCCCTGCATTCACCGGGACACCAGAATGTTACGGGAGGCTAGTCCAGAAAGGGTCAAACTGAGAGTAGGTCAGAACCACTTAAATCTACCCCAAGAATCCCCAGACCCCTCAGAACTCTTCCCTACTGTGAGGCCTAGGGCAGTGGGTGGGCAGAGGTGATGACGGGGCTGTGCCTGCCACCAGGATTTGGTGGAGCTGTACCTGACCAACTGTGAGAAGCTGTCTGCCAAGAGCCTACAGACACTGAAGAGCTTTAGCCACACCCTGGTGTCACTGAGCCTCTTTGGCTGTGCGAACATTTTCTACGAAGAAGAGAACCCTGGGGGCTGTGAAGACGAGTGCCTCGTCAACCCCACCTGCCAAGTGCTGGTTAAGGACTTTACCTTCGAGGGCTTTAGCCGCCTACGTTTCCTCAATTTGGGCCGCATGATTGATGGGGTCCCTGTAGAGTCCCTGCTGCGGCCACTCAACTCGCTAGCCGCCTTGGACCTCTCAGGCATTCAGACAAGCGATGCGGCCTTCCTAACCCAGTGGAAAGACAGCCTGGTGTCGCTTGTGCTCTACAACATGGACCTCTCAGATGACCATATCCGTGTCATTGTTCAGCTACACAAGCTGCGGTGAGCTACCCAGCCCAGACCTCACTGAGGGTGCAGTAGGGGAGGGGATTGAAAGAAGGGAATGGGGTGTTGTCAATCCCAGAAGGTTCATGAGTGAAACCCTGGCCAGACAGAGGGTGGGATGGAAGAACAGTCCCATTCCTTAAACCCAGTGCTGTTCAGGGCATTAGAATCCCAGCAACCTTTCCCCCCAGAATGCCCTGGAGCAGTTTTGGCAAGAATGGACCCACCCTGTTGTGGACTGAGGGTGCAGGGGTCCATAAGACAGTCCCAGTCTATGTCTACCTCATGACCTGTGACCCTACCCTCATCTCTAGACACCTGGACATCTCTCGAGATCGACTGTCCAGCTACTACAAGTTCAAGCTAACTCGGAAGGTGCTGAGCCTCTTTGTGCAGAAGCTGGGAAACCTGATGTCCCTGGACATCTCTGGCCACATGATCCTGGAGAACTGCAGCATCTCCAAGATGGAAGAGGAAGTGGGACAGACCAGGTGGGGCTGTGGGTACCTCCTGGGAACCACCCTCCATGGGTGTAGACTAAGGGTCGTACCACATTTTCTCTTTCTGCCAAGCACTGTGGCTGGTGCTAGAGATAAGATAGGACTCAGGCCCTGCCCTTTCAGAGTTCCTATGAGTCGGGGACAGGCATGGGTCATTTATAAAAGATGTGGTTGAAAGAATACAGAACTCTGGGGTTGCCCTGAGAATCAGGAAGGAGGAAGCAGGAGAAAGACATCTAAGGTGTCCTGAAAGGTCATCAGCTTGCGAGAGGAAGTATATTTAGCAGAAGGGACAGCATGCGCTAAGGCTGGAAACAGAGAACAGGCATGATTGGGAAATTACCAGGTGCCCAGACTGATGGGAGCACAGTGTGGGAGTATTTACAAGATGAGGCTAGAGGACCTAAAGGGAGAGGCTCTCTTTTAAGAGTTGAAGTCCCAAGCCCTAAGCCGCTAACCCCAGAACCTTCTTTCCCCAGCACCGAACCTTCCAAGAGCAGCATCATGCCATTTCGGGCTCTGAAGAGGCCACTACAGTTCCTTGGACTCTTTGAGACCTCTCTATGCCGCCTCACGCACATTCCAGCCTACAAAGTGAGAGGCAGGGAGAGGAGCAGGGGAGGGTTGGGGGACCTTGAAGAAGAGAAGAAGTTGAGCTGGATGACTGGGTTGGGCACTTAAGGATTGTTCTGAGCATGCCCAATCCCCAGGTAAGCGGTGACAAAAATGAGGAGCAGGTGCTGAATGCCATAGAGGCCTACACGGAGCATCGGCCCGAGATCACCTCACGAGCCATCAACCTGCTTTTTGATATCGCTCGCATTGAGCGCTGCAACCAGCTCCTGCGGGCTCTGAAGGTCAGCCCCAATCCTCAGAATCCTGTCCTCATCCTACACCCTTTCCTCATCCCAGGGTACTGACAGTCCTTCCTATGGAATCTCAACTTCCTCACCCAACTCCGTAGCACTTAACCTGCTTCAGCTCTGGTCTCATCCAGGCCCACCCTCATGCTTTGCTCCATCCAGGGCCCTAGAGCACAATAGTTGGACCACCAGAACCACAGTCCACTCTAGTTTCTGCTCTTTCCTCAGAGTGCAGGGTAGGGTAAGCCCTATCCTAGAGGACCAGCTTGAAGAGCCCCTGTCCTATCTTTCTACAGCTGGTCATCACAGCCCTCAAGTGCCATAAGTATGACAAGAACATTCAGGTGACAGGCAGCGCTGCCCTCTTCTACCTGACCAATTCCGAGTACCGCTCAGAGCAGAGTGTCAAGCTGAGGCGGCAGGTCATCCAGGTGGTGCTGAATGGCATGGAATCCTACCAGGAGGTGACGGTGAGCCCCCGACCTACCAAGGCCCCGCATGCTCCTGCTCCAACTTCCCCTTTTCCTACTCTCCCTGTGCCCCAGCCCTGTCCCGTAGAGTGCTAGCCTGGCTCTCACTTTTTGCACCTGGTTCTATATTTCTCCTTCCCAACCCTCCTTGTCCAGAGTTCCCATCTACCTAGTGCCCCCCATGGCCCACTGACCCCTCCCCCTGATTAGATTCAACTCCACTCAGAGACCTTAGGGCCCCTGAGTCTCTGCTTGTGCCATCTCCCCAGCTATTCTGCTCAGCAACACCCTGCAGGGGCTGCTTTTAAAAAAATAATCTGCTGTTATTATAAAAGTAATAAAAAACATTTTTTGCCAGAGAGTAATTATAAACCAGATATACAAAATAAAGGAAAACAAAGACCATGCACCATTCCACCCGCACCCAGAGATAGCCATCATGAGCACTGGCTATGTCTCATTCTGGATTTTAGTCCACATGTATGTTTAGTAGGAGTCCTGGTGTGGCACTTTGGGCTCGTGCACTGGACTGCAAAATCAGTTTGAACTACAAGGTCGGTAGTTCAATATCACCAGCTGCTCCTCAGAAACCATGTACAGGGTTGCTATGGGTCGGAACCAACTCGACAACACTTAACAACAACAAAACATGCGTTTAGTAAATGGTATCATACTGTGTATATTGTATACCATGCATTTTTAACTCAACAGTATCTTATGAATGTGAACATCTCTCAGAGCAACAAACATTATTTTGACATTCCTGAAATAATGGTTTGTTTTAAAATTACAAAAATTTTGTGTAGAAATTATCAAATAGGAACCTAATTTGCTGTGTAAACTTTCACTGAAAGCACAATAAAATATTTTTTTAAAAGAAGAAGAATGCAGTTAGCAGTCCAGTGCTTTTCCTATAGCACCACACCAGGATAGATGGGTTCAAATTAACACAGCAACTCAAAAGATGAGATAGGAACCTTAGGGGAGAGTGAATTTATGTTAATAATAGAGGAACAACTCAGAAAAAGGGTGAGAATGTTGCCCAACTTGAAGAATGTAATTAATGTCCCTGAAGTGTTCATATAGAAATTGTTGAATTGGCATGTTTTTCTGTGTATCTTCTCAACAAAAACAAACACGAAATAAATTATATACTTTTAAAACAAACAAACAAACTTTTCAAACAATACAAAAATGTACTGTTAGGAAATGAAAGTCATTCATAATCCCATCTTCCCTCCCCCAGAAGCTGGTTGGTGTTAACGGTTTAGTTTTTGTTTAGTTTCGTAATTGTTAACGACAGCATAGTATTCCACATTGCTGGAGGAACTACTCTGTGGGAATTTTGGATTGGGGCTTGGAGACAGTGGCCAGGCCTGGTGATCATGGATTTGCAGGATGGCACTTGATCAAACGTATAGATTGTAGATATAAACTCATTTTCCCATGGTTGAACATGTAGGCTGCTTTTTTCATTTTTTACTATTTCTAACAACATTGTGTTGACTATACACATATCTGATAACCTTTGATTATACATTTCTAGAGATAGAATTGCTAGGGCAGAGTATGTATATTTTTGAAGCATGTGTTGTTCGTCCTCCAGAAAGGCTGTGGTACTCTATCTTCCCTCCTCAGAAGTGAAATCAACCCCTTCTCCACTGTCTTGAATTTAGAGTGACTGTTCTTTCTACATTAAGATAGGTTTTATAATCAGGTAAAAGAGATGTACTTTTGCCTTAAATTTTTTTTTTTTAAAAAGAAAGAAATGCTCATCAAAGATTCCCAAACAAATGAATAAACCCTTTCAGAGAAATGGAGATTAAAATAACAAAATAACACATTGCTGCTCAAGAGATTGATTGATGATACTATGTACTTTTCACAGGTGAGGTGTACATTGGACTGCCTTTTTGGAGGGCAACTAACTGAAAAAAACTAAAATGATACATGCATTTGTTTCGATTTAGTTATTTTAACCTTTTACAATGAATAAGTGTTTAAAGAAATTTTTTTCATTGTCAAAGTAAAAAAATATAAGCACTGGACTATGAATCACAAAGTCTGCACTTTGAGCCTGCCAGCTGCTCCACAGGAGAAAGATGAGGCTTTCTGCCCCCACATAAATTTAAAGCCTCAGAAACGTTATCCAGGGAACTTTCCTGACAGCACTTAACAACAACAGCTACAATAAATTTTTACTGGGGAAGACAAAGACAGAAAGTTACCACAGGTGATGTCCTACAAATGACATGGTGAATGAAGTGTGGTGTACCTTCAGTATCTAATAAGAAAGAAAGGAAATTATAAGGGGAAAAAGCACTGAGTTCACTGTAAAAAGATAAATTCATAGACAAAGAAGTGAGGATGTGCAGATTTGAGGTGTCAGAGATGCTAATGAAAGTATAAATTGGTACAACAACTTTGGAAAACTGTTAAGTGTTGTCTACTAAAGTTGGAGATATGCATAACTTATGGCCCAGTAGTTCCACTCCCTGACACGTGTGTCCTAAAGAAGCTCATGTACATGACAACTCCAGGAGGCATGGTCACAGTAGCCCAAGACTGAAGTCAACCCAACGTCCATCAGCTTTAACATGGAGTATCATCACAATGGAATACTATAAAAAAAAAAAAAAAAAAGAGTGGCTTTCAGCTACTTATAACAACAGAGTTCATCTTCCCTATGACTGAACATGCAGAATAGCAGGGCTAATAGTCATCTCTAGTGGGGAGGGTGGGGCTTATGATCAGGAAGGGACATATGGGCACTTCTGGGTGGTGGGTTTTGTTTTATTTTTATTCAGGTGTTACATGGGGGTTTCCTTTATAATGATTTTGTAAAACTGTACATTTTTGTGTTTTGAATATTCATATGAATTTTATCTTTTTTAAAAATTTTGTTTTTAAAGCCTTATCATGGACTTCCTATGGAGTCCTGCCGTGGCACTGTGGGCTAATGCGCTGGACTGCAAGGTCGGTTTGAATCATAAGGTCGGTGGTTCAAGTTCACCAACCGCTCCTCAGAAGCCCTGTACAGGGTCGCTGTGAGTCGGAACCGACTTGACGGCGCTTAACAAAAACAAGTGGACTCTTTGAGAAAGTCTTCCTGTATCACCACAGTTCTGTAAGATCACATGTCTCTAGAGAGCCTGAATGTGTCCTGCTTGTCTCCTGTCCTGAGCCTAGGTTCAGCGGAATTGCTGTCTGACCCTCTGCAACTTCAGCATTCCTGAAGAGCTGGAATTCCAGTACCGCCGGGTCAATGAGCTCCTCCTCAGCATCCTCAACCCCACACGGCAGGATGAGTCGATCCAACGCATCGCTGTACACCTGTGCAATGCCCTGGTCTGTCAGGTGGACAATGATCACAAGGAAGCTGTAGGCAAGATGGGCTTTGTTGTGGTACGTGCAGGGTGCGCAACCCCTCTTCTCTATCCCCTTCTTCCTCCATAGCCCTACTGCCCTGGTTCTCACCCAGTAACTAAAGAGCCCTCTCCCATCACATTCTAAACACAACCCTTCCAATTTGGAGGAGAGTCTCAGAGGAGAGAGAGCCCATTGTGAGGAGGAAGGAAGGGCTTAGGTGAAACATGGGAATTTAGGCTAGACCAAAGGAAGAATTTCCTCATGGTCAATATTGGTTCAGATGCCTGTAGAGTCCCTTCACCTAGAATACTCTGTCATCCTCTGATGAGGTCCCACTTTACAAGTCACTCCTGCCTCATCAGACAAGTTGAGTGCCCCATTATGCCATCTGGTGTTTGAGAGACTAATGTCGGCCCTCCTACATGCTGTGCACTACCAAGGACAAAAGATACCATGCCTGTTTCTCTTATTATGATGTCCTCAGTCCACCCTAGCATAGGGCATTAGAAGACGATCAAAGCTTGCTGAAGGAAAGGAGGAGGGACTAGAGAGTTATCTGATCTCCTGTCATTTTATCTCTGGGGAGGCTGACGCCCAGAGAGGAGTAGAGTTATCCCCAAAGTCACATGGGCATCGGGACATACCAGATGAGCACGTGGTAGTGGTATACTGTGGAATCAGTTCCAACTCATAGTGACTCCGTATAGGGTTTCTGAGGTTTTAAATCTTTATGGGAGCAGAACGCCTCATCTGTCTCCTGCAGAATGACTGGTAGTTTCAAACTGCTAATCTTGAGGTTAGCAGCCACTACGCTGTAGGTGTCAAATACTAAGGGTCTGTGGACTGAGTGTCTTCACACAGCTTCCCAAATAGATACTAAGATTTGATCTTGTCAGGATGTTTCACCAGGAATCAAACCACTATCTCTCCAGAATGTCTGTGTTGGGGTCTTGGGGAACTTGGTAGTTCTTGAGCCCTGGCCCTCCAGCAAGCCCTCTTCTTTGCCCACAGACCATGCTGAAGCTGATTCAGAAGAAGTTGCTGGACAAGATAGTAAGTCAACTCTACATGAAGCCACTCTGTCCCTCTTTCTGGTTTGTTCCTGGAGGGCCCCATATTTTGTCAGGGGACCCCCTCACCAGGTACCAGGAACCTACAGGACCCATCCAGGGAAGTGTTGCTGAGCCCTCCCCTCCCCCTTGCAGTGTGACCAGGTGATGGAGTTTTCCTGGAGCGCCCTGTGGAACATCACAGATGAGACACCTGACAACTGTGAGATGTTCCTCAACTTCAATGGCATGAAGCTCTTTCTGGACTGCCTGAAGGTAACACCTACTTCCAGCTCCTTGACCAGACAAGGCCATTCTTCTGTCTCTTGGTTCTCCCACCAAGCAAATCAACCTGCACCATCCGCCACCATGGTTCCCATTCAAAGCCAGTGGGGGCAGACTTGGGATCCACCAGCCCAGGATGTGCTGGAACAGAGACTCCAGAAACCTTCCCGGAGCCAGATAAGCTGGATGCCCCTCTCTGGGAACCCTCCCTCAAGGGAAAACCCAGCCCCACCTAGTCAGCAGTGAATCCTCAAACTGCCCAGAGCTGACTGAGGTCCACTGGGACATTAGCTAGACAGAGGACAGGATTCTGTCCAGTAGGGGTCTGCTCTGTAGGATAAACACTGGCCTGTGAACCACAAGGTCAGTGATTTGAGCCCGCCAGCCACTCCTCAGGAGAAAATGAGGCTTTGTGCTCCTACAAAGATTTACAGTCTCAGAAACCCTGTACAGGGTCGCTATGAGTTGAAACTAACGTGATACATCTAACAACAACAACCACAATAGGGATCTGCTCATCCCAAAACTCATTCTCTATTTTCCTTGCTCCACTTTTGGCTCTGTGAGTTCTCATACACTGATATTTGGAGCTTTGATAACTAGAGCTACATTTATCCTGCTCACAGCTTTATAGGTCAGCTTTGCCTTTTAGTCCCTTATAGTGTGTCCCGCCATTATCCTTGTTGTTGTTGAGTGCCATCGAGTCAGTTCCAACCCATAGCAACCCTGTATAGGGTTTCCAAGGAGCAGCTGGTGAGCTTGAACCGCTGACCTTTTGGTTCAAACTGACTTTGCAGTCCAGCGCCACACCAGGACTCCTAGGTGCACTAAAATATGGCAGGTGCACAGTGTATCCTTTTCATTTTAGCTGAGCCGTGCTGTGGTGCTGTGGGATACTTGACTGCTAACTGTTAGCACTTGACTGCTAACCTCAAAGTTGGCAGTTCCGATCCACCAGCTGTTCCTCGGAAACCCTCTACAGAGTTGGTACGAGTCGGAACCAACTCAACGGCACCTAACAACAACAACAACAGCAGTTTAGTTGAAGTGACCAGGGAGATACCCAGAAAGCTTTTAAGTAATAGTACCAGACTAAGTAATTAAGTACTAATAGACGTGGCTGCAATGGCCCTTATTTTGCCAGGAATTTCCAGAGAAGCAGGAACTACATCGGAACATGTTAGGCCTCTTGGGGAATGTGGCAGAGGTGAAGGAGCTGCGGCCTCAGCTGATGACTTCCCAATTCATCAGCGTCTTCAGGTTGATATCCCTTCCATTCTCTTTTGCACTGGTTGCCAGGATGAACAGAGCTGAAATCTGTGTTCAATTATAGCAACTCCTCATAGCCTCAATTTCTGTTATAAATATCACCTTCCCTCTCTAATGTGGTTTCTTGTTCTTTCAACCCTCCATTAAATGATCGTATTGCTGTATCTTAAGCACCCTCAAATTCCTTTGAAAAGTAGTCTGGCTATGGATAATAAGCTATAAATAGTTATTACTTCTGGCATCTGGGGTTAAGTTGGGGTCCAGCAACTGATAACCTGAAGCTGGATGAGGAGAGTGAGACCACTTTTCTCTCTTCTTCCTGGCAGCAACCTACTGGAGAGCAAGGCAGATGGGATTGAGGTCTCCTACAATGCCTGTGGGGTCCTCTCCCACGTCATGTTTGATGGGCCTGAGGCCTGGGGCATCTGTGAACCACAGCGGGAGGAGGTGGAGGAGCGTATGTGGGCAGCCATCCAGAGCTGGGATATCAACTCACGGAGAAACATCAATTACAGGTGCGTCCATGGAGGGCATTGGTAGGCAGCGGGAGGGGAATTGGAGCAAGAGGCCCATCTTGAGCAGTCTAGTCAGAGCTGACTGCCTTTCTTCTAGTCTTCTCCTGGTTTCTTCTTCTCATATGCAAAGGGAAAGCCCACATACATGAAAAGCAGAAAGTATACAATGTACATGGTCAACCGGGGCATTTCTCATGTATATCATTACCAAAGTCTGCTCTTTATAAATCATTTTGAGAAATTTCTATACATTTAATAGATGTTTATTTGTGGTAAAAGGAGAAAGTACAGATACAGGAAATAAAATAGAAATTATTCATCATCTCATCGTTTAAAAGTGAGCCTGTCACTGTCTTATTATTTCCTCCAAAGACGTCTCTCCTTCCAGTTCTTAGCCATGTGCAGATTTAATGGCCTAATGCAAACCCTTACTATGTTGTTGTTGTTGTTGTTAGGTCCCATCGAGTCTGTACTGACTCATAGCAACCCTATGCACAGCAGAACTAAACACTGCCCAATCCTGGGCCAACCTCACTGTTGTTACTATACTGTGACTGAATTTCCAATCACAAGGTTTGGGTCTCCCTTGTCATTTGGTAGTGTGGATGGGCCATCCTGTGCTGTTGTACATTTCAGTTGAAAACCCACACTGGGAGGAACGGGCTTATTCTGTTGCTTTGCCCAGGTTCCAGTTACCTTAGTTCCTGAAGTGGGAGGAAGTAGAATCATTGGCCAGAGGGTTTGTATATATATTCTTCAGGGTTTCAGATCCTGAGTCCAGATGTCTGCAGCCAGTTCTTGTCAGTACAGACATACTTTCTTCTGCCTTCCAGCCAAGACTGGGTCTCTCCTCTTTGTTCAGGTCCTCAGCTTTTTGCATCACCTAACCTGCGTCCCCCTCAACCTCCCTTACGTGTTCATTCTTTTGCCCCTCCCACAAGGGAGCTCCTTTTATGCAGTCTGAATCCAAGGTGTCAAGGAACCTGATGGAGGGATGAAGGCCCAAGTGTTCCCTTCTCCCCTACAGCCTGCTCATGGTATGCCCTTAGGACTGTTCAGGAAGGATAAACCCTGGACAAAAGAAGACTCCTCTATCCTGCCAAGCATTAGAAGTGACCCTGATTTCTCTCCTTTCAGGTCCTTTGAGCCAATCCTTCGCCTCCTTCCCCAGGGCATCTCCCCTGTCAGTCAGCACTGGGCAACCTGGGCCCTGTACAACCTTGTGTCTGTTTACCGTGAGTACCCATTTGCCTTTTTTTCAGACACAGGGAAACTCACCACCTGAAAGTTGACTTGCCCTCAAGGAGCTTCTATCTAGTCCAGGAGGGAAACATTAAAAGGGCTGGTATGAACACTGGACCTCAGAGCAGAGCCCTCCCTTTCCTGGATTTGTAAGATATACAGAAGTAGCAGGCCTGGCAGAGCTCCCAGACAGCTTTCTGAAGGCTTCCTTGCTTCAGTGTGAGTGAATAGCCAAAAATCACCTGGCACTGAGAGGAGCTTTCTACATGACAGAGTCAGACCAACCTAAAAGGGAGAACTAACCCCTGAGGAAACAGACATCAGAGAGAACTTTAAAACAACTCTAATTGGTTTCCTCCAAGAGAATACTGCACTCATATAGAAGAGTTTGCATTGGCTTCTGCTTACACAGAGACAGCTTTGAGGGGAGAGGAGAAAGAGGGTGCAGAGTGAAGAGATTTTGATGGCAGATCAAGTTTGACCTCTAGTTCTCTTTTTTACTAGTTATGTGACCTCGAGCTGGATTCCTCATCTTTAAAATGGGGATAACCTTAAGGAGCCCTGGTGGCTCTGTGGATTAAGCATTAGGCTCTCTGCAGGAGCTTCCATAAAGATTTACAGACTCAGAAACCCTATAAGGGTAGCTATAACACCTATCTCTTTGTACCTCTGCTTCCTCATCTTTACAATGATCCCGTAAGTGACGTGAAAAGAAGACCAAAGTAAGTGTCTAGCCTGGTACCTGGACCATCATGACTGCTTTGTCCTGCTCACTGACAGAGTGGATAAGAGTGCAGGCTCTAAAGGTAGACTGCCTGAATTTGAAACCTGGTTCTGCCCTAGCTATGTTACTTTGGATGGATTTCTTAACCTCTCTGTCTGCCTCAATTTCCTCATCTTTAAAATACAATAATAATAGCATAAACCTCATAGAGTTGTTGTGAAATAAGACACATAAAGTGGTTAGAAACACTGCTTGGCACATTCCAACTGTTCAATAAACAGTATATGATTACTCTGAGGTTAGTCTTACAGAAAAAAAATAGCACCTTACCTCAAAGAGGACAGGGCAGCATAGAGGAACGAGACCTGAGCTGGGACTCCATCAGACAGGACTCTGGGATGACTTTGCATGAATTATTTCACCTCTCTGAACCTCAAAGAAAAAATAAAAATGGAAGTTATAGAAATAGCTCCTTTTGCATAGATCTGCTGGAGGTCCGAGTAAAATGCCAGTGTTCTCTGTGGCATGTACAGCCCTGGATGCTGAACACTAGAATGTCCTTTGCTGGTGTGTGTGTGTGTGGTGTGTGTGTGTCTCAAAGAACAACATGTCAGAATCAGCAGTAACTAACTGTCTTTGTTCCAGATTCAATCTAGAAAAGATAATAGTTATGTTCAACCTAATAAACTTTTGTCTGAGTTCCAAACATGGTAGAGAGTGAAAAGTAATGGGGGAGGGAGTGTTCTGTAGCTCAGAGTTTTCTGTTGACAACAGCTCACCAGGCTTAGGGGGCATCAGCTGGTTCTGCCATTATTTTCATCAAAAGAAACTGCTTAGAAAGTAAACCACCCAGGAAGAAAGCTTGCTGGTTCTGTTTGGTTGACATCGATTAGTTATTGATCTCCAACCTGGCTAGTAACCAGAATCACCTGGTAGTGTTTTGTTAAAAATTATAAACATTTGCCCTTGGATCTATTACCCATTGGGCAAGCCTTAGGAATCTACATTTTCACAGACTTCCCGGAGGATCATCATGTCATTGAGACGCTGGTTTGGGTGGTATTTTCTCTAGGGCAAGATCTAGAAAACCACGCCAAGCCAAAGTAGGCAAGAGCCCTTTCCAAGGCCTTACCACCTGCTTCTCTTCAGGTGGACAAAGGAACTCTTCTCCTCAGCTGGGTCAAGTGTGATCCATCTTCCAGTTACACCATTGTCCTTTGCCCAGGCCTGCATCTTCATCCTTCCCTTTTGGGGCGGTGGTACTCAGATCAAGCATGGGTTTCTAGGCCTCAGACTGATAGAAGAACCACCCTGATAATGTGCCTTATCTGTCCTGCCCCTGCAGCGGATAAATACTGCCCTCTGCTGATCAAGGAAGGTGGAATGCCCCTTCTTAGGGACATGGTCAACATGGTGACTGCGCGGCAGGAGACCAAGGAAATGGCCCGGTAAGACACAGGCAATGTGTTTCTACTTGGTACCTTGATTTAGGGGACTTGAGGGACACCATGGGGAATTGATGGATACCTCTGGAGGCTAGGAAAGGCTGAAATTCCCAGGGGCAACTTGGGGTTGAGTGGTAGAGGTGGACAGTGCATTGATAATTCAGCTTAGGACTCCATGAGTGATAACGTTGGCCAGAATGTGGCCATCAACTAAGATGATCAAGCTTTGAATGGGACACTATTGCCCTAATTTATAAGCTTTGTTTTTATGGTTATTAAGTGCCATTGAGTCGGTTTGGACTCTTGGCAAACTTATATAGCGTTTCTAAGGAGTAGCTAATGGGTTTGAACCACCGACCTTGCAATTAGCAGTCCAGTAATTATCCTTCAGAGTCATAAATTTATAAACCTAGTTTTGTTTTGTTTTTTAAGATTTTACTGTGAATTGAGTGAAAGTTTACAGGGCAGATCATCAGTTTTACATTCAACAAATCATATACTTTTTTTCATTACAATGCTTATAATCCCTTCCATGTACCATCAGTTAACAGTATTTCTCTCTATTCATTTTAGCTTTTTTTTTTTTTTTTAAACACTTAGACATATATAATGCTGTTAAGTGCTGTCGAGTCGGTTCCGACCCATAGTGACCCTGTACAGAGTTTCTGAGGGTGTAAATCTTTAAGGGAGTAGGAAACCTCATCTTTCTCCCGCAGAGCAGCCGGTAGTTTCGAACCACTGACCTTAAGGTTCGCAGCCCGATTCGTAACCACTACGCTACCAAGGAGCTCTGGTAGCGTAGTGGTTACGAATTGGGCTGCTAACCTCAAGCGCGGCAGTTCGAAACTACCAGCGGTTCCACGGGAGAAAGATGAGGCGTTCTGCTCCCGTAAAGATTTACAGCCTCGGAAACCCTGTGCAGGGTCACTATGAGTCAGAACCGACTCCACGGTACTTAACAACAACAGGCATATATAATAATTTAAACCACCAAAGGGCATATTCTGCAGGTCTGGCCTCCTGGCCACCATCTCTCAGTCCCTCTCTTTCCATGAGTCTAGAGTCCTCAGTTGCTCCCTCTCTCCATGTCCCCATCTCTGCCTCCATCTCTGGTGTCGCTGCTTCCCTGGATAAAATTCCATATTCCTCTTGTGCTCTTCTCCCTTGATGGTCCTAGGGTCTTCTGTTTCTGGACTGTAAGATTAACTACTTGCCCCTTTTTGTTACAAAATGTCTACCTTTACAGTTTTCACAGATGCAGTTAGTCATGATAACAATTACTCACTATTGAATCATAAGAAGCTTATCCCCATCTCTTTTTACCAGACCCAGCTAGACAAGATGAAAACTATTCAGTGGGGACTCTATCTTCCCCCACACACTCTTAAACTATACTCCCTCTTGAAACCTTGTAAGCCGCCAGTCACTTCCAGCCTTTATCATCCTCTCACTTTAGGTAGCCAGAGTTGAAGTTGCCCGTCCTTATCTACCCTGTATACAGAGGGGATAGCATTAATACGTGATGTGTTTAAGCCTAGTTTTCCTTTATGCCTGCCAATCTCCCTTCTGTCACCACTGGACATTAGTATACCAGGTCAGAATTTTTCATTCCTTTTGGCCAAAGGCATTCCAACTAAGAAAAGAACAGTGTGGTAAAATAGATCATAGGGATCAGAAGAGGGCAGAGTGCAGGTAAGTTTCTGAATACAAAAATCACTGACAGAACAGAGTTGCCAGACCTTTGATTGCTGTGTGATTTTAGAAAAAAATCACATCAGCCCCGAGTCTTAACATCTGTCAGCACAGAAAAGAGACTCAAAGACCCAACATGTCAGAATCAGCAGTAACTAACTTTCTTTGTTCCACATTCAATCTAGAAAAGAAAATAGTTATGTTCAACCTAATAAACTTTTGTCTGAGTTCTAAACATGGTAGAGACTAAAAAGTAATGGGGGAGAGAGTGTTCTGTAGCTCAGAGTTTTCTGCTGACAACAGCTCACCAGGCTTGGGGGGCATCAGCTGGTTCTGCCATTATTTTCATCAAAAGAAACTGCTTAGAAAATAATTGCAATTCAGAAGGTAGAATGAGTGGTTCCCAAACATAATCTCTCAAACAGGTCACCTGGAAAGATTGTTCAAAATGTACAGGCATTTTCTTTTCCAGTGAACCTAGAAATATTATTTTATAACATGTATTCCAAGAAATTGAGAAGCACTGTGTGAAACACTAGAATGTTCTTTGCTGGAGTTTGAACATGAAACCACCCAGTAGTAGGAGAGTTTGGTGGTTCTGCTTGGTTGACATCTATTATTATTGATCTCCAACCTGGCTGGTCACCAAAATCGCTGCTAGTACTTTGTTAAAAAATGCAAATAAACATATGTCCTTAAATCAGGCTACCCAATAGGCAAGCCTTATCCCAGTCACTTTAAACATTTCTCTAAGACCTGAAATGTGTATCTGAACTGGTCAGCCTATTTGACAGCAAGGTTTGAATGACAGTTTAGTCCTGTGGACACTTAGGAGAAGACATTCCACTTGTCCATGGCTTCTACTTTCTGAAAGATATTGGGCACCTCTTTAGTGCCTTGAAGCTGCAATGAATCCCCTCCCCACAAAAACAGGAAGGCTGAGCCATCTGGAGTGACACCTGACAATAATTGGGTCAGTTTGGAATGGGAAAGAAAGTCACTGTGAGCATGAGTAGTGGTTCCCAAGAGTTGTGCTCATCATGGTCATTATGCAAACACAGCTTCCCAGCCTTTCCCCACCCCTGCTGCTAAAGTCAGCATCTCTGGGTTAATCTGTGTCTAGATTTTCTGCGTGACTCTAATGTGCAGTCAGTCTGAGGATCACTGGTGAACTTTGTGTGTGTGTGTGAACTGAGTAATAGTTTACATGGGAGAACATTGGCTTTACACCATCGTTTCATTGCAATGATTATAATCTCCTCTGTGCATCATCATTCAACAGTACTTGCTTCCATTCCCTCTATTTTTTTGTGTTTTTTGGGGGGCAGTGGGGGGGTGTACACAAAACCACTCAGGAATATATAATAATGTAAACCACCAAAGGGCACATTCTGCAAGCCTATCTCCTGGTTGCTAGCACTCAGTCCCTCTCTTTCCATGAGTCTTGAATCCTCAGCCGCTCCCTGTCTCCATGCCCTCATCTCTGCCTCCATCTCTGGTATTACTGCTTCTCTGGATAGGGTCCCGCATTCCGCTTGTGCTCTTCTCCCTTGATGGTCCTAGGGTCTTTTGTTTCTGGACTGTAAGATTAACTACTCTTCCCTTTTTGTTACAAAACGTCTACCTTTACAGTTTTCAGTCGTAATTAGTCATGATAATAGTCACTCACTATTGAATCATAAGAATCTTATCCCCATCTCTTTTTACCAGACCCATATAGACAAGATGAAAACTATTCAGTGGGGACTCTATCGTCTTCTGCACACTCTGAAACTAAACTCCCTCTTGAAAACTTGTAAGCCAGTCACTTTGTGCCTTTATCATCCCCTCACTTTAGGTAGCCAATGTTGAAGTTTCCCATCATTATCTACCCTGTATACAGAGGAGATAGGATTGATACCACTAGTGGACTTTTGGAAAGAAAATGGTCTGGGAACCTGGGGAACATGAAGAAGGAAGGGTTGTTAATGAAAGGACCAAAGGGGTTTGGAGGTTGGGCCTGAGCTGGTTCAGGGGATCTCCTAACCACAGCTGCCCTGGGACTGTGAGGTGGGAGGAGAGGGACACAGGGAAGAAGACAACAGGGTAGTGGTAATATTCATGACTGCAAGTACCATGTCTTGGTGCCCTGCACATGTCGGCTACTCTGCCAGCCACTTACACACATCATCTCAGCCAACAGCATTGTCAACTTTTGTTCACCCAGCAACCTGATTACCCCAGTCCCCAGCCCACCCTCCAATCTTTTCTCTCCTCCTTGTCTCTAGCAAGGTGATTGAGCACTGCAGTAACTTTAAGGAGGAGAACATGGACACATCCAGATAGATGGCCACCATCGCTCTGGACCACAGAGCTAGGAGGAAGCACTCTCAAGCAGCCCAGCTGGCAGAGCCCTTCCAGGGAGCCTCCCAGGAGATGAAGAGGCACAGGGGAACTTTTGCACAACCGACGCTTTTCCTTAACTTTAGTGAGATATATATATT
>NW_006408532.1:7708056-7737802 GCF_000296735.1 Chrysochloris asiatica | reverse complement strand
GGTTAGGAAGTGTGAAGTTTTGTGTGTATGATTTCTGTACAAAAACAAAAAAAACTCTCCCTGAGTCTTTGCAGCTTCCTTGGCCATTTCAAGCCCTAATTCAAAGTCTTCATCGCTGCCACACTCATGCCTCCCACAACCAGGCTAAATGCCTATAACATTGTGAGTGTCTGATCCTATCCCAGTAAAATCAGACCTTGCCCTCACTTCCTATTATAAGAGGCAGCAGGCCTTTAATAGCCCCTCCAGCTCCCCAACCCACCCACCAAAGTCTGAGAACTCCACCTGGGCTCCTCAGCTCAGCTGGTGGGGTTTGAGGATTAAAACTAGCTCCTTGGGTCTCCCAAATGCCTTGGTGCTCCCAGCTGTGAGCCATCTGAGGCAGGAAGTTGAGCTGTTTCTTGGCCTGGTTTGGACAGCCCCAGCCCCAGCCACAGAGGACCCCAGAAGCAGGCCTGCTTTGGCCCTGTTGTTCTCTGGCCAGGCCGGCCTGAGGCCCCGCTGCTATGGAGACTGCTTCCTAGTCTCCCACCAGGTCCCAGGTTGTTAAAGGCCCCACCGCAGAGATGGTCAGAACTCGGGGGCTGAGTCCACTGCCCCTTTTGCCAAACGTATCCAGAACCTGCCCCATCCCTGGAAATTAGCACCTTCTGGGGCCAGGGGCTTGCTCCCTCACTCTATGGCCCCTCATCTGCCTGCAAACCTCCAAGGGTGCCCAGGCACTCCCACCAGCAGAACTGAGCCTGCCATACTCCTCCTGCCTGCCCCGCTGCCGGAAGAACCCCTGCTGCTCTCAAAAGTAGGTGGTCCCACTCATGCCAACCTTTCACTGTGGCAACAGGCAGACTGCCTCCAGACCAGCATCTGGAACACCTTGCCGACCCCTCTCGGCCCCTTCTCCCTACTCCTATCCTGCCTTGCAGCGTTACCTTGGAAACGTCTGTGCTGTGTTTCAGAGACGTGTGAGCCACAGGTGTATCTCGTAACTATCTTGTGTAACTCTGAATTGCTTCTGGTGGGGACAGAGGAGTGGTGATTGGGGCCCACCTAGAATGAGTGGGCCTGGGAAGCAAAGCTGACTATAAAGATCAACCCCAACTAACCCTGGGGAATGTCTTTTCTTCCCACCTCCTTTCTTGGGCCTGTTTTTTGATTCTCCTAGCACTTCTACCTCCAGGTAGAATGGGCTAGGTTTGCAGCCTCGGGGAAGGGGCTACTGGCCTCTCTCCTAGAGCCTTTCCTTCGCAGCCCTGTAAGGTGGCAGCTACCCCATCCATGTCTCCAGTTTGGCAGATGGGCTGCATCTGCCTCTCTTCCATGCTTGTCTGACTTGAGACAGACTCCAGCAAGCTCATCCCACATTGCTTCACCACCTGGGGCCTGGTAAATGTCTGTAATTTGGGATGTCTCAGAAATACATTTTTGTGCAAAGTGCAGAGGAGCGGAGCGTCTTTTTTATAGAAGGGATGGGAGTAGCTGAACTGGCTCCCAAGAGAGGAGAGGGGACTGGGCAGTGGACCTAGAGTGTGGTTGATTCTGTGGTGGGGGAGATGTTTTCATTCAGTCTATTTGCCCAGCTACAGGGCTTATCAGCTGCAAGTTGGAAACAGGTGGCAAAGCGAGCTGAAGTACCTTTTCCATTGGCTACCGCTGGCACTTATATCAACGAGAATTGTCCAGGATGGCTCAGTCTGGTGGTGGAGATGGGTATTAATTATGAGATCATGACCTGGTGTGGAACAGGTCGAGAAGGCCCCCCTACAGGTAGCTCTCAGGGTGATTGAAGACTGGAGTTTGCTGGGCAACACTGCTTCGGGGAGAAGGAAGAACAGGTGAGAAAACCGTCTTCTCACAAAAGGAGGTGCTGGGCTGAATCTGTAAAGACAGGGAAGGAGCATCCTATGCAGAGGCCCTGTCAGGAGAAGGACCTAGCATTGAGAACAATGAAGCACCCATGTGACTGCAGCAAAGTGAAGAAGCTAGGAGCAGGCAGAAGTGGCTGGAGCCAAATCATGTGAGGTGATCAGACCTGTTGTTCCAATGTCTGGTAACAGTGCCCTCGTGTACTCTCAAAGGTAAAATAATTATATGGTTCCATTTCTCAGAGCCACATGAGAGTAAGCTATTGAACCTGCTACTTGGAGCACTATCTATCTCTCCTCCTAGGACTGAACTCTCCTCTTCTTTTCCCTGAGCAGGGAGCTTCCCTGTATTTGACCACCCCCATGCTCTAGTCACTGACCCACTGGGCAGAAAGGGCATCAGGACCTGTGGATTCTATCCTTGGATTCTGGTGGGTAGTCAATGTCTGGGAGGGAACAAGGGCATTGCCAACCACCTTCAGTTATGTGCCAGGCCCTGTGTTAAGTACCCTATGTATTCAGTATAATCTTCATAATTACCCATTTTACAGATGAGGATGCTGAGACTCAGAAGTGAAGTGACGTACTTCAAGTTTACCACAATAAAGGAAGGAAAATTGAGAGTTCTCCAAATATGCCAGACTCTTTCACTTCCCAGCCCTGATACTATGCCATTTCCTGTCCCCTAAATACTTGTTTCGCTTCTGATTTGCCCGGTTTAACCTTCTCACCCCATCACATCATTCATCTCAAGGGGCCAACATTAGCTTGGCTGCCTCTCCCTTTATACTGTGTGCTTAAGTCAAGGCTCCTTGGTGACCCCACACACAGCACAGGGCCTCCAAGATTAGTTTATCAGATGACTGGAAAAGAGGGAGGGATGCTAGGCAGGATTTGGGGACATTCTATAGTCTGGAGTGCAATCCTTGGTTTCACAAGTAAAGAAATTGTATTTTGTCCATCACTGCCCTCTCAGAAAGACTCTCCAAAGGTAAACTAATGTCTAAACCAGAAAGCCATTTTGTTGATTTTCTGTAAGAAATGTGACCACTAACAAATCATCCCATGGACTGACAGATCCATATGTAAAGTTCAAACTCAATGTCCAGCAGCAGGCAAGAGGGTTGTGAAATGATCCCTACCATCAACTGATGCCAACCTGCAATGAACCCACCTGCCTGCCTGTCTTACTGTCATTCCAACTGAAATTGACTTATTTTTTTATCTCCCAGCAAGATGTGAGTCCCTGAAGGCAGGGATCAGCCTGGGCCCTTGGACCAGTTACAGTGCTTTAGATAACTTCAGGAGAGGCAGGGCTCACAGAACCAGACAAGCTGGTCTGCCAGGCCTCGGGAGAGATGTGTCCTAAAGATGTGTATGGGCCTCTCCAGTGCTCTGCCACCCATCTGATTAACCCATCCCAGCTGATCTCCTTCCCTGTATCCCTATGCTCAAGATGCAAAGCCCCAAAGTCCAAGAGAAAGTTATTGACCAACTTGGGTATTGTGTCCCACTTCCTTGGGGGCAGAGAAGTCAGAGCAATCTGATTGATAGTACCACCTAGACCACACCAATAGGGAGGGGTAGTCCTCAAAGGCCTGTCTATGTACTGGTACTAGATCAAGGGAGAAATGGATGCCAGGTGGTATACACCCAATGCCCAGCACAGTTCCTGATTCATAGAAGCTCCAGAGTTATTTAAATAAGTATGCTGAAAGTTCCCACACGGCACAATCCTGTACCCATTGCAGTTAAGACTGAGTTGCAAGTAACAGAACACTCAAAATCCTTCCTGGGTTAATCAAAGATGATAACCCATTGGCTAATGCAAGTAGGAAACTCAGGAGTTGAGATCTAGACATAACTGGATCCAGGGAGCTCAATGTTGCTAAGACTATCTCCCTCCCTTTTTCAGTGCAGCTTATCGCTACATCTCTTTATAAGTAGCTCTCATTCTCTTTTACTATAAACACATGGAATAAAGATGACTGTTGTTGGTTTTACTTATATCCTATTCTATAGCCACAAGATGCAAAAGGATGATTTGCCCTGCTGAATCGCGTGTCCACCACCTAAGGCCCATAAATGGGACAATGAGATGGAGAGCCATGATTGGTCTCATTGAGTTGTATATCCAGCTTACTTCCTGTTGGATGCAGAGAGTCCCAACAAAACCACATGGGATAGGGAAGAGACAGTTCCCTAAACAGAAAAAGGGTCCTTGAGCTGACAAAAAAACTCAGTTATACTGCAGAGCTGGGTGGGGGCCATCTGATAAGTGTTGGTATCAATGAGAGGTGGTGAGTGGAGAAGCAGGGTTAAATGGGAAAGGTCGTAGGGGCCCAATGATGGCCTATGAACAGATAAAAATGTGTTTCATCTTAGAATAGCCTGAAGCCTCTGGTTGGGAAAGTCGATTTGGCAATCAGTGTGTTCTTTCAACTACAGAACGGGGAGCCTGAACTTGGGCAGCTACTGGCCCAAGTCATCGTATTTTTTTTTATTATCTCATATGCATGCAAAGGAGTTCTGGTGTGGCACTTTGGGTTAATGCGCCAGACTGCAAAGCCATTTGAACTGCAAGGTTCAAGCTCACCAACAGCTCCTCAGAAACACTATACAGGGTTGCTATGGGTCAGAACCGACTCGCTGGCACTTTACAGCAACAGAAAGCATGCAAAAGCTGGACTGTGAATAAAGCTGAAGAATTGATGTTTTTGAACTTTGGTGTTGGCAAAGATTAGTGAATAAACCATGGACTGACAGGAAAATATGTGTTAGAAGAATGTACCTTAGAATCGAGGGTGGTGAAACCTTGTCTTGATGTACTTTGGACATGATAAGAAGGAATGGTAACTACTTACCAAGACATCAAGCTTGGTAAGTAGTTGTGTTATGTGCCTTCGAGTCAGTTCCAACCCATAGTGACTCTGTATAGGATTTTCTAGGAGCAGAAAATGGTGAACTTGAACCATTAATCTTGCTATTCAAACCAACTTAACAGTCTCGTGCATTAATCCAGAGCACCACACTAACGTCAGGGAAAAAGAAGAATGCCCTCAACGAAATGTATTGACAGTGGCTGCAGTATTGGGCTCACACAGGATTCAGGAGCTGGGCAATGTTTCTTTCTATTGTACATAGAATTGCTATGAGACGGAATCAACTCCACGACACGACACTTAACAACCTTGGGTGAGCCCTGCCTCTCTGCAGGTCTCAGTCACCATATCTTCGAAAGGGACACAAGACTGCATCCATGAGTAAGTGTAAGCTGTTGTTGTTAAGTGCCGTCGAGTCGGTTCCGACCCATAGCGACCCTGTACAGGGTTTCCGAGGGTGTAAATCCTTACGGGAGTAGAAAGCCTCATCTTTCTCCCGCGGAGCGGCTGGTAGTTTCGAACCGCTGACCTTAAGGTTCGCAGCCCGATTCGTAACCACTACGCTACCAGAGCTCCTAGAGCTACTGGAGTTGAAACGCACGCGACTTGTTAGGGCCTGCACGCATGCGCGCGGTTGTGGCCTTTAGATGAGGGCCAAGTGTAAGAGGGCGGGGCCAAGATAAGCTCTTTCTCTTGGGCTTTCAAAAGTTACCTGCCTGGTAGGGGTTAGAGTTGGGGGAGTTACTGGCTGCGCGCGCCCACCCGCTTGCCCCGCCCTCAGTCTCTTTAGGCACCTGTTGGCTCGAGGGCTCATTCGGTAGCAGACCCCATCCAATAGGCAGCCTTTCTGATCTAACCAAATCCCGCCCACCCCCAAAATCCTCCAATCGCTGAGTGGCCGCAGCCTGTCTGCCTAGGAGGGTCCGCCCCTCTGGGCGCTTCTTCCGGGTGTGGCCCCGGACGGAGGCGATGGCACCATGGACGCTCCTCAGTCCTGGGGTCTTGGTGCGAACTGGGCACACGGTGCTGACATGGGGAATTACGCTGGTACTCTTCCTGCACGATACTGGTGAGCCGGACGCCGTACGACCCCGGACCCACTCAATGCCGCTTGGCTCCCCAGACGTTTGGGACTCTCCCTTATCCCCAAAGATTCCGGGATACACCCGATCTCCAGCTCTCAAAGCCCTCTTCTCCACCTGTCATAGCCACCTGCTTTCCGTTTGATACCCAGTTGATCCATACTTAATCCTAGCATTTTCCTGATCCTTGCCTGATGCCTTGTCCAGCCAAGGACCCATTCAGTGTCCACCAGATCAGAGGACCCCCCCGAACCTTCCCAGGAACTAACTCCCAACTGCCCTCATTCGTAAGATCTCGAGGCTCTACTAAATTCAAGGACCGGCGTCTCGCCCACCCTGATGGCCAGTAGCTACCCAAGTTCAGGCTTCCAGTCCTTAAGTTAAGAAAGCACACTGATTGGGGAGCCACTAGAAGCCCACCTTCCCATCCTCGCTTGTTGCCCTGGAACACCCTCTACCCTAATCATTTCTCTCAATAGCCACCTACCCAGTGCTTTATCTAGAGCCAAGGCCCTCCAGCATAAGTTCTTACCTACCCCCACTACCACCCATACCTCCCTGCTTCTTTGCTGCAGACTCAGCCCCTGACCTCTTGGCAGTTTTACCGTTCATCTCCAAACCTCAAGTCTCCTCAGCCACCTCTCCCTTTAGACTAAAAGCTTGCTCAGAAAAAGATCTCCCAACCTTTTTCCTTCCTTTTGCAATCAAGGGACACTGTTTGTCCACTCTGCTGGACTGACTCATGACCCCTTACAACTCAGCCCCTCTGCCTTCCCTAAAAAAGCAAGCCTCGGTCACCTTCATGTACCCAGGCACTAACTAGACCGTCCCTCATGTCCCTCTGCAGCATCCAAGAATGTCAGTCCCATGCTTCTGTGCCTCTATCCCAGGGACATCTCAGACCTGGCCAGTCTCTCCCCACTACATATGCCAAGATTTGGCCTGAACCCACATCCAGTTAAATCTTAGCGTTTCTACCTCATCCTCTCTGTCTCCGCTCCTCTCGACCCTCCCTGTCAGAGTCCTTATTCAGCTACTCTTCTGCCAGAACAGGCCTTTCTACTCCAGGCTGCCTTACTGATCCATCATTTCTCCAGAAGCAGAATTCTGTAACCTTCTGTGGTAGTGATGTGCCATGGAGTCGGTTCCAACTTAAAGCGACCCTGTACAGGGTTTCCGAGGCTGTAAATCTTTACTGGAGCAGAAAGCCTCCTATTTCCTCCACAGAACAGCTGGTAGTTTCGAACTGCTGACCTCGTGGTTTGCAGCCCGATTCGTAACCACTATGCTACCAGAGCTCTTCCTGTGGTTCCCTATTATTCTCCAGATAAAATACAGTTTTGTTTTGTTTTTTTGCTGGGTCCCAATTTCTCCATCCTGGACCCCTACTGGGACTACACCTGACCATTCTTCACACCCCACCTTTGAGCCTTTGCTCAGCCAAGAACATCCTTTCCCACCTCCAGCTGCCCCACACCCATAGCCTTCCATTTGGCCCCACCCCTATCCTCTCTCCTGGTCTCTCTAGAGCTTCGGCAGTGGGAAGAGCAGGGGGAGTTGCTCCTGCCCCTCACCTTCCTCCTCCTCGTGCTGGGCTCCCTGCTGCTCTACCTGGCTGTGTCCCTCATGGACCCAGGCTACGTGAATGTTCAGCCCCATCCTGAGGTAACCGATTCCTCCTCCCAGCAAAGGGGATCCAAGACCCCAATAACTATCTACATGTTAGCTCTGTGCTGAGGGCTTTTGTGGGGCATTCTCAGAGAATCCTTGTTAATCCTTTGAGGCAGGAACCTCTTTCTACTTGAGGAATTCTTTCTACTTGAGAAAATCAAGGCCCAGAAAACAAAAGCAACTTGCAAAGATCACACAGCCTCCCTCAGTCCAAAGTGCTTGATTCCCCCACCTCATCACCCCCATAGGATGATCCCCAAATTGTCCATACCCCAAAGGAGATGCCCAGCGGTACTATCTACCTGCCAGGGTATCCCATCTTCCGCTTTGTCTTTCTATTTTCAGGAAGAACCCAAGGAGGAACAGATGGCCATGGTTCCTCAGGCCATCCCTCTTCGGCGTTGCAGACATTGCTTAGTGCTGGTGAGTGAGTCTGGACCACCACGGCAGGGGCTGGTCCAGACCTTTTCTTGATCTACTACCCTAGGTCTCAGGGCTAAGTCCTGGCCTTACTTCTCCAGTAAGCCCTCCCAGATTCAGGCCCACCGTTTCCAATCCGGGCTGGTGGGTCTATAGGGATGCAGTGTTGAAGCCATATTGAGCCCCAAGTCTCCTCAATGCCCACAGCAGCCACTGAGGGCCCGGCACTGCCGTGAATGCCACCGCTGTATCCGCCGCTATGACCATCACTGTCCCTGGATGGAAAACTGTGTGGGAGAGCGCAACCACCCACTCTTCGTGGCCTATCTGGCATTGCAACTGGTGGTGCTTCTCTGGGCCCTATACCTGGCATGGTAGGTACTGCCTTAGTCCTGGGGGTGGGGGTGTGCAGGGGTGAGGGGGGCAGCAGGCAGCCTGTGCCCACTAGGTCTACACAAAGCCAGGTCTCCTTGAGCTGAGGGAAGCTCCCTCTTCAGGGATATGGGACCCTCTCCCACATGGCCTCTCACCCAGGCAACAGGGACAGGGAGCACTGGTACACTCCCAGCTTTGGGTCCCCCACCCGTGTCCTACAGGTCCGGCCTCAGGTTCTTCCAGCCTTGGGGGCTGTGGCTACGGTCCAGTGGGCTCCTGTTTGCCACCTTCCTGTTGCTGTCTCTCTTCTCATCGGTGGCTGGCCTACTCCTGGCCTCAAACCTCTATCTTGTGGCCAACAACACCACCACCTGGGAGTTCATCTCTTCACACCGCATTGCCTACCTCCGCCAGCGTTCCCGTAATCCCTTCGACCGTGGCCTGATCCGCAACCTAGCCTACTTCTTCTGTGGATGGCCCTCAGGGTCCTGGGAGACCCTCTGGGCTGAGGAAGAAGAGGGCAGCAGCCCAGCTGTTTAGGGTCCCTGAAGGCAGAGCAGCCATCTTGTACCTGAACCCAGAGGGGCTACACCCAGCAGTATCTGTCCTCAGCCCAGGGCTCGTCACTCCTGCCCACTGCCTCCCAGGCCTCAAAGCAGAGCAGAAGGACAGAATCTCTGTCTCAGTGAGCAACTTGGCCCTCCAAAGGAAGGAGAGCAAGAGGACCTGTGGGGTTCTCGGGCACAAATGGACCTCTGGCTTCTGAGACCTCCACCTGCCCCCTGAGCCAGAGTATTTCCTAGTGCACAGTTTTTTAAATTTAATAATCCATAAAGCAAGTCAAGTATTCAAAAATAAACCAAGTCACTACTGTTCTGGTCCATCTCCTTGAAATCAAGGCAGAGGAAAAGCAGGAAGCAGTTGGTCCAGTAGCACTGAGCAGGCCCCCATATCGGGGTGGCCTGATGCTACCATTCAGAGCCCCAATGGCTCATAAATACCAGGCAAGGCCTCCAGAGCAGGGCTCACAGGAAAGCACACAGGTGGGGGAACAGAGATTCTGGGAGGGGCCCTCAGGGCTCCAGGAATCGCTCTGACACAAAATCGAAGTTCCGGAAGGCTGCCTGTTGGCGGGCAGTGAGTGGGCTTCGGGGGTCAGGTGGAGTCAGAGCAGGTGGCAACCCTGTGAACTCGCCTTCAAAGTAGCGCAGGTCTGCAGGGCCACAGAGGATGGGAACAAAGGGGGGCTGGACAGTTCGAGTGAGCAGGGCCTGCCAGTCGGTGGCCTGAAGGCAAGAGTAGAAGGTCCTGAGATGGGGGCCCTAGTTCCTGGGCTCATGCCAACCTCCCATCACACCTCATGCTAGCTGGGTTCTGGCCCCCCTTGGCCCTGACTTCTCACCCTGAAGAAAGGCTGTATCTTGATCTCCTCAGCATCCTGCTCACCTGCCCCCAGGCGCTTCTCTGGGCACTTCTGGAGGAGCTGGGAGAGAGGACCGTGTAGATGAAGGCATTCAGCTCCAGTGCTGCCTGGCTCCCAAGTACCCATGGTAGAGGGCATGTGAGCTGTCCATCCCAGCCCTGGGCCCGCCTGTGCTTACCTTCTGAATGAGCTCAAGCGCTTGTATAGACAGGAAGCGGGGATAAGAGGCAGCCTTGTTGACAATGCAGTCGAACACCTCCTCCTCAGTGTCTCCTGGGAATGGGCACTGTGGAGACAGGGGCTCAGCAGGGTCCAGGGGTCACCCCTTTCTGACCTGGAGGCCCCAGCAGCCCCAGCCCAGCACTCACCTCACCCACCAGCATCTCATAGAGCAGCACACCCAGGCCCCACCAGTCCACTGCCCTCGTGTAAGCCTCCTGGGTTAGCACCTCGGGAGCCAGAAACTCCGGGGTGCCACAGAAGGTGCTTGTCCGGTCCCCAAAGCCGATCCCTGCAAAACCAACATCTGCTTCATACCTGCTCACATTGACCTCTGGTTCCAAGAGTCACCAGCCAAGCTTTCTGACAGCAGAGCCTTATATGGCCAAGCTTACATGCCGGTGTCACACAGGAAAGAACCCAGTTAAGTCTCCAGCCCTGACCACTCTGCTTTTCCCTCTCTGCCAAGAACAAGTTGAGTTGGTCTTTTTTTAAGAGCCTCTGGAGCGAAAGGGCCAATGTGCCCTGCTGTTTCCTGGAATGAGGACCAGGGCAGGGGAACCAGGACATCAGTGGGGAGCAGACTGTTTGGGTGATACCACATGTTCACCACCTACCTGCCCAGGCTGGGTGGACACTGCTGGACATGGGACCTTGCACAGGCAGTACCCACCTTCTTTGCATAAGCCAAAGTCTGCGATCTTCAGAAACCCCTGGGCATCTAGTAGGAGGTTGTCCAATTTAAGGTCCCTAAGGGCAAGGGGGCAGGTCATAGAGGCTGAGAAAAACTGGGACCTAGAGAACAGCAACCCAAACCAAAGCACCATGGTGGGGAGCAACCATTACCCCTACGCGCCCCCACAAAAGTTACCTGTAAATGATCTTCTTTTCGTGTAAGAACTGCAGCCCCAGGACCACACAAGCCAAATAGAACCTTGGGGAGTGGGAGGCGGATGAGAGAGTTCAGGAATGCAGTGAGCAGGGTTGGAAGGCATGATGGCATGGCCTGGGGACCCCTTTGATGCCCTGGCCAGGTCAGGTGACAGAATGAAACAAGTCTCCTGCCAGGTTGGAAGACTCATCCTGACAACTGTCCTGAGGTTGACCCAAGGTCACGTGTACTAAAACCTGCCCTGTGCCAGCAGTCAATACTACTCGTGCTTATTTTTCAGATGAGGATCCGAGAGTCTAGGTAAGTGGCCTGCCCAAGGTCACACAGCTAGTGGCAAAGCTGATGTGGGAACCCAGGTCTTCCCCACTCCAGAGCTGGCCCTCTGGTGGGTTAAGATGAACAGTTGTAGCTTCCATTAGTTGTACACCTTCTGTTCCCATCCGTGTGATGGACAGTTTATAAATGTTCCTCTCATCTATACAACAGTCCCATGAAAGAGATAATATTGGTCCAATCCACAGCAGTAGCCCTATACAGTAGATACTACAGGCCCAATTCACAGCTACATAAACCAAGGCCCAGGGTCACAAACACAAGAGTTGAGAGCCAGGATATGAGCCAAGACCTCTCTCACTCCATGCTCTTCTGTTGATGGGTGACTGGAGGAAACAGGATGGAGGGGACTGGGTAGAGAGAAGCAAGGAAAGCTTACTGGTAAAAGCAGGGAAGAGGGATGGGAACCCACCGGGCCTGGGGCTCAGAGAAGACGTCCTCGTGGATCTGCATCATGAGATCTCCTCCAGGTGCAAACTCAGTGACGAAGCAGGTATGGCTGGAGGTCTGGAAACAGGCATCAAGGGAGAGCAGGAAAGGGTGCCCAGTGCGGCCCACAGCCTCCAGGATCCGCTTTTCACAATACAGGCTGCAGGGTAAGGTGTAGGTCTCAGGACAGGAAAAGCACCACAGGGTGCACCCAGCAACCTTCATGACACCTAGGGCTCACTGGATCCTCAAAGGGCCAGGTGGGTAGAGTGATGGCTTCTATAAATCTGAGCTCACTTAGATCACATAACCTGCCCACCATCAGTGCCCCCATTCTACAGATGAAGAAACAGGTTCAAAGAGAAAAGGAAACCTACTTAAAGGGCACACAGTTAATAACTGCAGGCACTAAAAAGAAAACCCAGACCTGGCTAGCCCCAGAGCCTGCACCCTCAACCTTAACAGGGTCATCTCTTACCTTCTAGATGCCCACAGTCCTAGCCCCAGCCATCTTAGGTGCTCTGGGGAAGGCACACACCCGCTACACACCTCTCGATCTCATCCCGGCAGAGCACCTCTTGCTTCTTCAATGCTTTAATGGCGTAGTATTTCCCCGTCCCCTTGAACTGGACCAGGAGGACCTGGGGGCAGAAAGCAGTAAACCCAGGTGGGCAGTGCAATGAAGCCGCCCCACTGGACTTATACTTCCCCCACTCGCTGCCCCCACCAAATCCCAGTGTCCTGCCCCTGCCTAAGTCTACTACCTTCCCAAAGTGCCCACGGCCCAGCACTGCCAAGCAACGGAAGTCCTGAAGTTGCGGGGGTTTCCTGCAAGAGAGAAGGCACAGGAAACCCCTAGGACAATGGCTGAGCCCCCACTAGAAGTCCCCCTCTAAACTCTCCAGGTCCAGTCCTGGGTTGTCCCCACCTATAGTACTCATGGGACAGGGGCTGGAGAACCCTGTAGGGTGAGTTGATCCTAGGGCAGCCATTTCCAAGAATGTGGGCTCAGTGAGTAAGAACCTGAGATTAAGCCAGTGATACATCAGGGAACATGGGAGTAGTGAATGAATGAGTATACAAATGGTCAGGTAAGGGAATAAATGTCACAACTGGGGCTACCTGGTGGGTGAGGCTGGGAGAGACGACTTCAGTCCTGTCCTGGGCTCTATGTGAGGGCGCTTGGTACACTGTGAAGGCAAAGAAGCTCAGGGTCCAACTGGGCTTCCTCCCTCCTCCCCCTAGCCAGGTCCTCCCAGCCTCAGCCCCCAGAAGATACAGCTCAGCCTTGTCCGTGCTCCTCACCGGAGTTTCCTCAGGAGTGGGCTCTCGGGGCAGGTAGATGCGCGGAGGCTTGGGTGGGGGCTTCGTCTCTTCTCCCAAAGGGGCTTTTCTAGGTGGGAAATTACTGTGGGGAGGGGACAGACACATGGCTAATGGAATGGTTGGCAGGGATGGATACACAGCCAAGCAGAGAGACAGACAGGACTGAGAAAGAAGGAACAATGGAGACTGAATGATGGACAGACGAAACCTGGAAAGAGATGGACATCACAGAAGAGCATGCAATTGGGCAAAGGTGGCTCCTCACCTGGGGGAGGCAGGGTCAGCAGTCCCCCGGGGTGTAGTTGGGGCCTGGGGGCAACCTCTAGGGGGGCTGATGGTGCTTGGGGAGTTGCAGGGGGGCAGCAGGTTCATGACCAACCGTGCCCAGGCCACCATGCTGAGGTTCATCTGGGAAGCCCTTAAGAAGTCCTGGCCTGAAGACCAAAGGAGGGGCTCAGTCCTGGGTCATCCCCAACAGCCCAGCCCGGCTCCTGCGCATACAACCCTCATCCCTTCTGCACCTCTGCGTTTAGAAAACACTCGTTTCTGCCTCTGCAGCCGAGGCCTCCTCTCAATGACGGGGTCACAGAAGGTCACCTGTGGGGGCAGGGGGCAGGGCTAGGATCAGTCCTCTCTGATCTCACTGCCATGGCACCTCTGCTTGGCCCCCCAATTGCCCAGTCTGTGCCCCTAATATCAATAAGTACAAGAGGCAGAAGGGCTCAGAGAGACCGTCTATGCCTTCGTCGGTCCCAGTGAGGAAATTGAGGAATCTATGCCTTCGTTGGTCCCAGTGAGGGCAATCAGGACAGGGATGTAGGTTCCCAAGACTCCTGTGTGGTGCCCTCTCTACTGCCCCCAGAGAAGGGGTGAGAATCCTGTGTCCTTGGAGACCTCCCTCTGGACCCCCACTTCCATACCTCTGCATGGGTGGGACACACAGCTCTGATGGACCAGGGACCTGCAAGGACAGAGGGCAGGAAGGGATGAGCACCTGGGCAAAGAGCAACCCCTGAGGTACCAGGCTGAGGGAGAGCTGGTGACAGGCATTGTCCAGGAAGTCCTCAAGCTTCAGGAAGGCCACACCACACAACTGCCGCCAGTCCCGCCAATGCACTCCAATCTCCAGCTCTCGGGCCTAAATTGGGAAAAGCCAGATTAGGGATAGAGTTGTAGAACCAGCCCTCACTTGGTCAGCCTTCTACTTCATGAACCAAGGGTACCCCTGAATTCACAAGGTCAGCTTCACCTGCTCCAGAGGGATGACAAAGGTCTGGTCCCAGGACTGGTTGGCCACTGGCCCCCAACCTGTCTGACCCACAACACGATTGTCCACCTTCAGCACCGCTAGCACTTCACCTGCAAAAGGCCAGAGGCGGGGCTCAGGTCAGGCTATGAGCAGAGTCCCTTGCTCTCCCCAAGTCCCCCAGGTATCTGCAGTCCCCTACTCACTGGCTAGCTCACCCACACCACGATGCTGCTTGGCCCTAGCCCGTAGCCAGCCCTCAGAGGGGCTCCCGGCTAGTGCAGCTGCTGGAGAACGCCCAGGCACAGATGTCAGTAGTTGCTCACAGCCCAGGAGGCGAACCTGCAGCGTCCCTGTGGGGAGGCACAGGTGGTGGTGTGTGTGGGAAGGTGCCATCCTCCATCACCACAATAGGTCCCAGGAAAGGCAGCTTCTCCCAGAGGTGGCTGAGCCCGGACCCTGCCCACATTAGCCTTGGCAGCCGCCTGGCATCCCCAGCACAGGGCATCTGCCACCCAGTCTTAGGCACCCTCCATGTGCTGAGGGCAGCAGGGGATGGTAGAGCCAAAGGAGTCTTAAACCTCAGCTCAGGCCACATAAAATCACAGGACATAATGAGATACACCGGGCTGAGGGCCTAGAACTTCGAGCAAAGAGCAGAAGGGCTGGCTCCTTGACCCACTTCCTCCCTGGGCCTTAGTTTCCCCACCTATACAGGGCAGATGAGTCCCAGCTCTGTCCCACTGCACACAATGGGTATAAAATGTGTGGGACTCAATTTAAGGGTCATTATAGCTGTGTCTCATAAGAAGTAGGAATCAAACAGCTTTTGAAGACATAAACTGAGTAACTGAGTCCAAGAGCAGCTGGATTTAGGGAGTCCAGGCCTGAGGGTGATATTCAGAGAGGCAGGTTCCCAGGGTAGGAGAAGCATCTTAGGAAGAAATGGGGTTTCTAGCCAGGAGACAGGATATGGGGTGTACCTATATATCTGAAACTCCAGGCACTGTTCCCTGTCTTTTCCAACTTGTCTAGCTGGACAACTCTCACATGTCCTTCAAGACCAAGCTCAGACACCATCTCCTCCAGGAAGCATTCTCTGATTCCCCGAAGCTAGGTGAGGGAACGTCTGTACTTCCCCTTCTCAGCTCCACTCACAGTGAAGTGTGGCCTGTTCTCCCCTCACTAATGCTCTGTACAGACAGGGACTGCACTGTCTAGTTCACACTATATCTCACTCAGGTGGAAAGCTCAGGCCTTCAAAGTTGCTGCTTTCAGACTGGGACACCCCTGCATTGCTGGTGGGACTGCAAAATGGTCCAACCTCTCTGGAAAGCAATATGGCGTTTCCTCAGAAGGTTGAAAATAGAAATACCTTATGATCCAGCAATTCCTCTACTTGGTATTTACCCACAAGAAAAACGAGCCACAATCCGAGAAGAAACGTGCACACCATTGTTCATCGCAGCACTATTTACAATAGCAAAAAGATGGAGGCAGCCAAAGTGCCCATCAACTGAAGAATGGATAAACAAACTGTGGTACATACACACAATGGAATACTACACTACCTTGAAGAACAAGGAAGCTGCAAGCCACCGCATAACATGGGTGAACCTTGAGGGCATTATGTTGAGTGAAATTAGTCAGTCACAAAAAGAAAAATACTGCATAGGACCACTACTGTAAAAGACTAAGGAAAAGAACCCATACTAAAGGGTGGAGGTGGAGGGGGACTCTTTGTTGATTATTGGGATGTTGGGGGTGGGTGAGGGGAGGGAAGGGAAGATGGAGCACAGGGCAGGGATTAGACACAGGATAGTTTGGGTGCTAGGGAGGGGGCAATATACAAGTAGGGAGAGGGGAATGGAAGAACAAAGCAGATGGGAGAACAATTAGGTGTCAATGGGCTAAGTGAGACATATAAATAATGATATATGCACAACCTGGGAACAACAGGTTTCTGGAATACAGAGATAGAACCATGGCTGGAATGTGGAAAAGGGGGGAATAATGTTAAGAAGCTTGTATGTCTTTTCAATCTTCGTTTTCCTTGCATTATATTGTAAAATAGACACTGGAGAGGGGAGAGAAAGGAATAGCAAAAAGCATCATCATAAAAAGCAACAATAAAAAAATAATAATAAGTTGCTGCTCTCAGATTATTTGTTGGTTGCAATTCAGCTGCTACTACACGGAGACAGAACTCAGCTCAGGATAAGAATGAATTTTCTAATTGTCCGAGTTGTCCAGGACTGGGAACCAAGGTCTCCAGGGCTTTGAGTTCCCCAACACTAGCATTTTAACCATTATTGTGGTTGCTGATTTAAATAATTTATTTAAATAATTTAAATAACAGTTATGCACGCTGTGCCAAATACTGTGTTTACCAATTCATGTGCAAGAACTCACTGAATCTTCACAGAAATCCTATGGGATAGGTGTTATTATCCCCATCTCACAGACAGGTAAACTAAGGTTCAGAGAGTGGATGTTAGTTAATCAAGGTCCCATAGCTAGTAGGTAGATGGAACTCTTCTCCAAAGTTCTTCCCCACTGTGGTCATGGTCCTCTGTGTATGCAACATGGGAAGAGCTCAGAAGGAGATGAGACTCCTGGTTACCTGTCAGGGTGGTGGGCTTCACAAGTGTCCCTGAAGGCTGAGGATTCCCAGGCACAGCAGTCTGCAGTTCCCGGGCCACACTACCACGCAGTGGGTGGGCAGGAGGCAGTCCCTCTAGCAGCTGCTCCAAGGCCAGGCGCAGAAGGTCCAGCTTCTGAGAGGACTCATGGAGCTGGACCTGAGCCTGCCGAGGAGACAGAGACAGGGCTGGCCCATGGAGCACAGGAGATGGGCACAGCAGCCCAAGCCACATTGAGAGCCCCCCCTTCCCCAATGTGGTCTGGGCAGAATGCTATGTCTCCTGTTTCCTCATTCACATTCACACAGACTCTCATTACTGTGGGGGTAGGAGCAAAGGGGTAATGGGAACAAGCCAACCCTTGGAGGGGAGAAGAGAAAAGAGAGGGCATAGTCTAACCTCGGCCAGTGCCTTTCGGTCCTGTGTTCGCCGGTTGCCCAGCAATTTCACCACATTCTTAGCACCTTCAGCCACAGCAGCTTCAATCCGAAGTCGATGCCGAAGCTCTTCCGCCAGCAATTCAGGACCTGGGGAAGAGGAAGCCAGCAGGATCCCTCTGGGTCCTCAGGCCCATGTCCTCTCTGCCCTGCCCATCCCTGCTTCTCAAGGCCTCACCTGGCTCAGGAGACACACTGGTCTCCAGACTGCTGATCTTCATCCTAAGTAGAGCCACCTTCAGCTGGCTGTCCCGAAGCATCTGCTGAGCAGCTGCCAGGATCTTCCTTTCCTATGGGGTGGCAATACATGCTCCACCAGATAAGGGACTGAAGGCAAGCCTCCCACGTCAGACCAAACCAGTGCTAGGGTCAAGTCTCCCCCACCAGATCAGGGTTGGTGTAAAGCCTTTCTCATCATAATCAGAGCCAGGGACAAACCTCTCCTATAACACATGAATTGGGTTGAGTTTCCATGATGCTGGAGGTGGGGACTGGGCTGTGCTTTCCCTCCCAGACTGGAGACATAGGCTGAATTCCCACATTAAATCGGTGTCATATTCTCTCTTCTAGAGTAGAGGTTAGCGTCAAATCTTCCCTACCAAGCTAAAATCTGGCCCTCTGTCTCCACTATCACGCTAAGTGTTAGGACTGTGTCTCTTTTGTCAGCTGAATTGCTTTTTCTTATAAGAATCAGTACTGGAGCTGCACCTCTCCTAATAACCTGAGAGTCATGCCTTTCCCATCAGATTAGAGGCTAGGGGTGTACTTCACCCATCACACGTCTTACCTTAGGGGTGCCACTGGCACATGTGTGGGTCATATTCTCAGCCCCCTGTTTTACTTTCAGCTCCACCTGCAACTGCCTCTGTAGAGCCTCCAGGTGCCGAGCCCTTGGTAGCTCTGCCCGCAGTTGGGGTCCTGAAGCCACAGGTTCTGTGCATAGAGAGTGTGGGGCACATAAAGCCCTGACCAGAGCCTACATCTCTCCTCTCCTTCTCCCCTCCTGAGGGGCACTGGCAGAGGAAACCCTGAGAGGCTCAGAGGAGGAAAGTAGACTGGTCAGGGTAAGGCCCAGGAGACAGCTTGGTCCAGTGCTTCCTGTCCTGAAGGGTGTGTTTGCATGCCTCACTCACCAGCCGGGCCGGCCCCATGGCTAGGCAACAGGATGCGGGCATGCAACTCCCGAAGCTCCCCATGCAGCTGCTCCAGGCGGCGATTAGAGGAACGCAGGAGCTGCTGCACGTGGCCCAGGTGGCGGCGGTCTGTGGCGACCCGCCTTAGATTCTCTACACCTTCCTTGATCTTCAGCTCTTTCTGGATGGCTCGGCGGATCAGCTCTTTCTCATCCTCTGGAGGCTGCTGGCGTGCTCCAGGCTGTAGAAGGCAGAAAAGTCACCCTGTGAGTCCCTCCCATCAGCTATAGAGAGAGAGAGAGGAGTGAACAGTACCCAGGAGCAACAGACACAGGGTTTGAGAAGCTGCTCTGATCTAAGAGTTCAGTACCTCTAAGTCAGATGGTACCTGAAAGGTCATTGATCCCACTCATGCATCTATCCTCTGCTATTCAGAAAAAGAAGAGTTAGGAGGAAAAAGACAGATAACGCTTGGATGGTTATTGAGGGGTGCCAAGTTGTCTTCAGAGTTTTCCGTTATATGACTCTTTCATCCTCAAAGCAGGCCCACAAGGTAGGTGCAGTTAGCTTATGGATGAGGAAATTGAGACATAGAAAAAGTAAAGTGGCTTGCCTAAGGTCACAACCCAAAAGGGATACCACCATCTCTTGGCCCCAGTTTCTCCCTGCCATCCACCTTTAATCTGGCTGGTTTCTTGGTATCTGGGAGGCCCGCTGCTGAAAAGGGTTGTTCCAAGATCATATGGAGAAGGCAGTGAGAAACCTGAGTTAAAAAAGGTCAGGGTTTGTTCCTCTGACACCCCAATGCCACAGGGAACAAAACAGAGGCACAGAGAGGAGCTGAGGGGAAAGCTGGGGGGCTCCTAGGGAAAGTAGGACGCTCTCTTACTACTTTATTCCAGGTTGGAGAAAAGAAGAGGAAAACCTCCTTCCCAGAGGCCATTTCAAACCTACCAGTGCCAAAGCTGACCTCAGCCTGGAGTAACTGGTGATGACTCCCCTAAACCCTCCCCATAGGTTCTTTCAGAGTCCCTTATGTTCCCCCCCCACCCCTTACCTTTCTCCTCTCCATCTCCTGAGATCCTGGAAGGGGTAGTCACCCCAATCTCAGGTCCCCCACCCCAGGCCTGTCTTGGGCCTGCTCGGCTGGCCTGGCTCTAGAAGGTAGGGGCGAGGCTCAGGAAATCCTTTGACCGCCCTAGGCGAGAGGGCCAGAGCCAAAGGCCTGAGCAAACAAAGATCCCATGGAGCTGGGGGCCCGGTCACTGGCGTCCTGAGTCACCAGTGCCGCTGCTGGGTGGAGGCTTGCAGGAAATCGGAAAATGTGTACAAGTCACCGCTGGAACAAGCAGCGGGATCCAGAGGAAAGGGGAAGGGGGGTGGTGGATGCAGTTCTGAGGGACCCCTAAGTAACTGTGGTAGGGGGATTCAAGTAGTCTCTGCCTAGAACACCTCAGCCTTGAACATTCCCTGTGGTCCTATCTGCTCAGCGCTGGGGCCCTACCTGATTCACACACGTCTTCCCCTCATTCTCATCTGCTCTGGACTAAGACACCTCCCCTTCCCTTATAAAAGATGCACACACAGCCTTGGCCCCTGTGCCCATGCGCACCAATAACTAGCTTTAGGCTGAAACCCTGCCGCCCTCCACGTTCAGGGCTGGAACCCTCTGCGTCTGCGTTCTGGGAAGTTCCACCAGGGTACTGGGCCAGAAGCGTCCCCTTTTGGAAGCTCTCTAGGCGCCTCCTATGCTCGGAGAACCCCGCAGGTGTGAAGATTGGCTTCCTCCTAGGAGACCCCTTCCACAGCCTGTGCACTCCTAGGACCCTTCTCTAAGTGCCCATATGAACCTCTTTTGTTTTCCCGACTAATTCCCATCGACCTTGGTGCCTCGTCTGAAATAATTTTAGAAAACTTTGGGGCCTCCATAGGGTGGCCCTGATTGCAGATTCAGACGTGCTCAAGGGTGGACCTGACGAGAGGCTCTGAATCACCTCGTTGCTGATACAGGGAAATTTCCTGGAGCATGAACGACTTAACCCGTGTTCAGGTTTTCACTGCTGTAGTGAGGCTCGCGGCACGAGCTAGAAGTGACGCGGGGAGGGGTAGAGGGCGCAGATTTAGGGGACGAGGTTTGTAGCTCAACCAGAGTTTTCCCTGTACCCTTTTAGTTCCCGCCCGCAGCCCGACATCTCCCGGAGCAGTTCACCTGCTGCAACGCCCCCTCCTCCATGGCGCCGCTCGGCCCCTCCTCTCCTCCTCTCCGGTTCCGGAAGCTCCGGCCCTTCTAGGACTTTCAAACTTGAAACTTCCCGGGAAGCGGCCCTGGAGCAGCGGGATCGGGCGCCCCCTCCCGAGACCTTGTGATTAGCGCCGCCTCTCGGCCGCTGCAGATCAACGCCCCAGAACCCACTCCTGAAATGCAAGGCCCCAACGACTCCCCAGAGTGGGATTTGGATCCTCTTCTGAGGCCCCAGCCATGGCTCAGCTCAGCGATTCCCGCCCCAGAACGGAAGACGCAGAAAGAGGCATTTCTTTGGCCCTGGTTCCTTAACACTGTCGTCCGGCACTCAAGAGAGGCGGACGAGGGTAATGAGGAAAGGCCCCATGGTATATTTCCTCAGTACAATGTTAAGTGCCGTTGAGTCGGTTCCGACCCATAGCGACCCTGTAGCGGGTTTCCAAGGAGCTACTGGTGAGCTTGAACCGCCAACCTTAATAGTTCAAACCAACGTTGCAGTCTAGCGAATTAACTTACAGCGCCACAACAGTACAATAGATCTTAAAAATAGGAGAATCAAGTGATCCTGAGCTGAATGGGTATGTGCCGTGGAGTTGGTTCTGACTCATAGCGACCCTGTTCAGGGTTTCCGAGGCTGTAAATCTTTACTGACGCATAAAACCTCATCTTTCTCCCGAGGAACAGCTGGTAGTTTCGAGCTGACCTTGAGGTTCACAGCCCGATTCGTAACCACTACGCCATTATCCATAATTCATATGTAAAAAAGACTAAAGCCAGAGAGCTGTTCATAGGCTTAAGATACCCTTAGAATCGAATTTGCAAGCCCCCACCCAATAGTGCAATCAAGCCAACCAGCCAGCCCAATGTTAATTAACATTTAAAAATACACTCATTTGACAATGAAATGTTGAGTGTTGCTTCTGGAAGCCAAACTGGTTACTCAATTCAGCTCTCCATCTCTAGAACAATTTATCTATACTCCCAGCAGCCAGGAAGCGGAATTAGGTGAAACAAGAACTCAAGATGGTTTTCCCAGCTTGTTCCAAAAGCTAAATTCCCAGGGTCTCCAGTCCCAGGCTGATGGAAGTCTGACCAGAGCTGCACCTGTGTGATGGCAATAATTAACGTGACTGATTTTTATGAAAACTGAAGTTGGTGCTCAACATCTAGACAGCAGTGCAAACCAACTCTCCAAATGACTGATTACTAAGACTGTCAGCATAATAGAAATGACTTCTTAGACAGTTATATAGGGTGTTTCCCCTTACAAACCTTTTGCTTACTAAAAACATTAAGTACAAACACCAATCAAGTTGAAACAGCTACTTTCAAACTCATTGTTCTAATTACAAAATGGCAGTCCTTTTCCTAAAACCTATTAAACTTCACAAGCACAGCCACATACTAATGGTCGCTGTTGAAGCTAATATTGTTCTCTGTAAGCAAACTGAATGGTTGTTCATCACTCTGGTCCAATGAACTTGTCCCAACTTTCAGCAAACGTTTTCGCCCTTTGCAACTGAATTCCATATTCACCAAGGCCAAAAAGGGTTTAACATCAAAATTATTGAGTATTAAAATTACATGTTTCTGGACCCAGTGAAGCCACATGTTATAAGGCAGTAAACTATCAAGAGCCAAGCAGCCTACTAGTGAAACAAATTTGTCAGCCAAATAAGACCAGGTTATCTGTGGACCGTTTCCATTTAAACTAGAATTTAAATGAAGAGTTGGGTCAACGGGGGCTCTGGGATGTTATGGAAGGTGAAAAAGCCAATTAAGTATTTTCTTTGAAATCAGATCATTGGAGAAAGTTAATTAAAAACTGCAAGAATTATCTGAACTGGAATATTCCTATAGGTTTTTGAACCAAGTATTATGGACAGAAATTACTATCTTTCTAATTCATCTAATTCTCCTTGCAAACTCAGCCATGTAACTATGCCATGCCTTCTTTCCACAGCCACTTTTTTGTTTTAAACTATGCTCATAGCAAAGGGGTTCTGAGTCACTAACCTTTACCAATAAACATTTGCCTGTATTTCCCTTGCAGTTGGGCAGAAAGTAACTTCAAAATTTAAGCAGTCTGGGTGGGACTGATTAAAGGATAGTGGATAATTGCTATCAGGACTCTAAGAGTTGGAAATGTTAAGGTTTTGTAGCAAAAGGAGGGGAGTGGCTGACCAGTCCCTGTGACTATCAAAGGACAAGAGTGTAGTGCAGGACACTACCTAAAACAGTGAGGCCAGAGATAGAGCCAGATACCATGAGGTGGGAGAGATGGAGCAGCTGGAAACCCTAAGCCTGGAGAAGGAGGAGCTGTATGCTGAGGACCAGGGGGCAAGCTTTAGGGGTGTACCATTTGGCAATTAAATGATAGGATGAATGAAAAACTAATATTCTCCCATGTAAACTACCACATAATTCACAATAAATAATACCAATCTCATTTATTAGTACTATGCAAATAACATTGGTGTTATAGGTTTGGCCATTTTCTTTTTATTTACCAACCCTAAGAGTCATAGTGTGGTGCAGCATAACAAAGTTGATTTGGACCACAAGGTCAGCAGTTCAAACTCACCAAACCAACTCCATGGTATTTAACCACCACCTGTTTATAAATTTTAAGTTTCCCCACCATCCTGCCCCCTCCCACCGTATAACGAAGGATGAAAGCCAAAAACTCACATAGCTTACCATCATCTAAACCCAAAACCAGATGAAATTTCTCTACAATGAGAATGACCCCAGTCAAAAAAAAAAAAAAACACTTTATGTTCCTTTATTGGAGCAAGATTCCTGACCAGTACAGTGATGTATTAACTAAGTATAGAGATGTGTGCAAAGAAATTACATACTACTCATCTAAACCATTTTTGTTACACGTAGTTGCCTCTTAATGGAATTGTTCCGTTTATAAAGCTTTATACATCAAAAGCTTTGAATTTGCCCAGGTTGGCCATTGATTGTTCTCTGAAAAAATGAAGTGGCATTGATTTAGCTACTATATTTTACAGCATTAAAAAAGATTATGCATTAAGTTAGATAGCTTCTCAAAATGACATTATATGCACAATGGCATTTAGTAGGCTCCATCATCTCACCCAGATTCACAAGTCTCATTTGGTAAAAATTTTTTTTTTTCTAGTTATGCTAGAGCTGGTACTGGAGACAAAGAGGTGCTCCTGAGTTTCTCACCACCAATACCAACTTACAACAAGCTAGACACATTAAGTGCCAGTGAAGACATGCCAGCAACTAACTGCCCTGCGCTGACTTGACATTAGAGCACCAGGTCTGATGGTGGTGGCAGGCACTGAAATCATGATTACATCCACATACATAAGGGCCCATATTTTAAATGTCAATTTGAGATAGAAGGCAATGATACACATACTGAGTTTTGCACAACCTAGTATTCCCCAATGTGAATTCTTTAAAAAAAAAGGCAAATTGTACCCAATGTTTTCCAGCTACAAAGTTTTTAATATTTGATTCAACTTCCTTTACTCAATCCACATAGCCCTGAGGTCATCCTGCAAAAGTGCATTATAAAAAATATGGAGTTATGGTGATAAAGTTTGACAATGATAAGTTATAAACAAGTCAAACTTGGGTATCTTTTAAGTTTATCTGTTCTGAGAGAAAAGCATCAAATCCTTTGTGTACACATTTAGTTTTATTGTAACAAAGCAACTTGTACACTTTTAACGTTTAAAACTGAGCATCATCTTTCCTTTCCAGTGAAAACAAAAAGAATTTTTAAAAATAAACAGGAACAAAATTACAATAGAGAATGTCAATTCCAAATAAGATCCTACAGGTTCTGCTGATTCTCCCATCGAGTGGCAGGGCTCAAGTCATCATTAGGAGAGAATTTTATTTTAAAAGTGTCATCTTAAACTGCAAGGATGTCTGTTAAACATCACAATTAAACATGCCAAAGGAGAAGCCATGTTGTCAAAATGCCCACTTAACCCACCCAAACATCTCAAACCCACCCTTTGCTGACCTTCTATAACCCCATTTTTTTTTTTAAGATTTTTTTTCTTTTTTTTTAAACAAGAGAAAGTAGACAGATACATGTTGGTAAATGCTAACTGTCCATATTCACATAGAGACACAGTGTAATCTCTGAGCCCAATATACAGAGAAAGGAGGAAAAAAGCTAGAATTCTATGCACTACTACACAGGGGCCTAGCACCCTCCAGCTTCCAGCAGAGCGAAGGGAGCAGAAGGTTTGTTTTTTTTTTCCCACAGAGCACGGTGGTGTGTTGATTCCATAGTTGTTGAAACAGGAAGGGATAAAAATTAATTTGGGAACAGAAAGGGGTAGAGATTCTTTTCCCACTGTATCTGCTCAAGATATTCCCCCCACCCCCAAAATAAATTGAGAATCATGGTGTAAAGGAGAGAAAAAGAGACCTCAAGAACAGGGCGACTGAGCACAAGAGGGGAAAAAGAAAAGAAAAAGAAGAAAAAAAAAAAAAAGACTGCAACTTGCTCCCAGGGACTGAAGAAAATTAAAAAAAAAAAAAAGGTTGGAATCCATCAGTGTTCTTATTAGTCATCTTCTCCTTCATCCTCCTGTAAGAAAAGTGGGCATTAATTAATCAAGTTTGAAGTCCAAGACTATTTGCTAGTTTTCATATGATACACAGAACAATATGACACAATTAAAGGATACCCTGTCAATTTTCTGAACCAGACTATTAATCTGCATAACGTCTAGGTATAAAGACCTAGTGCTATTGTTTCAGATAAATTAGTTAACTTTTCAGCACTAATCACGTACAATATTTCAAATCAACCAAACTAAAAAAATTAAACCATTCAAGAACTGTAGTTTTAAGATTTTTATTTGCAGTATTTTCCAGAATTTAACCAGATGGTGTCCCTAGCACTTTAACCAAATACTCACTAGGGAAAACTAGTCCTGAGTAGCCATAAATATCAACACCAGAAAAACTGAATGACTAAAATGATAATCAAAATTTGATTGATGTTGAACAAAAGACTTCTCTTTTCTACAAGTCCTCGTCCAAAAGAGTTCTGGGTCAGCTTCATTATACAGTATATACAAAATCCCAAATAGTTACACAAGCAACAGAATTCTTTTTAAGAATTAGTTCAAACTCCTAATGAGTATCAAGATTTTGGTCTTTACTCAACTTAGCAAAATTTCCTTTTACCTCTCCTTCCTCTCCCTCATCATCATCTTCATCTTCTTCTCCTTCATCTTCATCCCCTTCTTCGTCAATATCTTCCAAACCTTCTTCTTCTTCATCATCATCATCATCTTCTTCTCCTTCCCCTTCTTCATCATCCATATCAGGAACCTTAAAAAAAAAAAAAAAAAAATCAACCACCACCAAGAATTACATTAAGAACATTTTCCGTCAAATCAGCCAAGAGCAACCTTGTATGAACTTTGCTAGTATATTTTAAACACACATACACAAGAACATTTCCAACTCACCAAATAGTACTGTAATGGATTTGGCCAAATATCATCTTTGATAACCTCTCCTAACTCATCTGCACCTGCATCAGAATGATCAGTAAACCAAGTAAAAAAGCTCTCTGGTTCTTCATGCTGCCTCTTCCTGCTGGCTTTATTCTGTGTTTGACTTGAGCGTTTCGTCAAATCCTAAATGAAGATGAAAATAATTTGAGAAAGGATCTTTGTTAACATTTAACCTTTTCTCCAAAAAGCAGAACAATACAGCTATCAGGATGGTATCAATACTCTTATCATCATACAAGAACTTAAAATATACAATGGATCAAAAACAATTCTAAAATTCTACGCCCTCAAATTTTATGAGTTTTTACTAAAGAGAAAGTACCAACAATTAACTTGGTTTTTAAAATCAAATTATTGTTGTAAGTCGTGTAGTCTGTTCTGACTCATAGTGACCCTATACAAGGTTTCCAAGAAGTAGCTGGTGAACTTGAACCGCAGACCTTGTGGTTTAAACCGACTTTACAATCTAGTACATTAGCCCACAGTTAAGTCCATTAAAAAAATAAAACAAAGCACAACAATATAAATATAATTATGGCTTTTATCTTTAAATGCAAACAAATAGATTTTGGGCAATAACTAATCATTTAGAGACCAATCACCAATAGAGAAACTGCCAAAATTTAATCTGATTCAAACCATCTTGTATTATAATTTATTAACAACAGATCTGTTGTCAGTTCTGACTTAGAGCAACCCTGCATAGGACTTTCTGAGGAGCAGCTGGTGGGTTTGAACCTGACCTTGTAGTTAACAATCGGGTGCTTATCCTATAGCACATGACACTAGGTATTGCACTTGGCTTCACCAAACTACAGTTTCTAATTAAAAAAAAAGTTTTTGTATTTATAACACTTTACTGATTCCTCAAAACCGTACCTTTCCAGATTTCCATTTGATTTCAGTTGATTTTGAGGATGGATCACCACTCTCATTCAGATGAAATTCTTTGGAGAGAACTTTATTTTCGAAGTAAGGATTTTCATCAAAATACTGCAATAAGTGATTTTAGGGTGAGAAATCAATACATGCAAACAGGTCTTCTATTCATAACTCTAGTTAGTTGTCATAGTGGTAAACCAAACAGAATTACTGATACTTACAAAATCTATTCTGTAACCTGATTTAATATCTTCAAATTCTGTCACTTCAACTCTGGTCAAATAATGCAGTGCCTCTTCATCCTCCTCCCCAAGCAACGCAGACACTAAACCAACAAATTACAAGTCAAATTTTTAACTTGCAAACATAACTACTGACTTAACTCTTTTTCAAAATATCTCAGATTGGTAACATCCTTGTGGTTTCATAAATCCATTAACTGTTAAATACTTTAGATAGAGTATCCGAGCTGTTACCATCATATCAACATCTCAGAGTTCCCAGTTAGTATCAAAAGTGACTTGAGTTGATTCCTGAATCATAGCAACCCCTCTACAGTGTTTCCTAGTTGGTCTGAACTGTTGACGTTGTAGTTACAAGTCCAGTACTTATCCTACAGCACCAACACTAGGACTCCAACTAGATTACAGTAGAATTCTTAATTTTAAGGCCTTTTTTCATTCTGAGTATTTTAAATTTCAGCATGCAAAGCAGCATGCCAGACAAAGCCTCACCAGAATCCCTCTCCACACTTATATCAGTTTCTATTTGTACTAATATTCTGCAGTCCACTTGGAGGAGAGGAGCATACCTTGTGGATGGTTGACAAATGTTGTTACCCAAAAGTTTGGAATTTTGGCGATCAATTCTGACCTCTTCTGAAAGAATGGTTGGCGGAGTTTGTTATATTTCTGTTCTACTTTCAAAATCTCCTCACTGGCTTGTTCATTAAGTCTGAAGCAAATGAAAACACACATTGACAGTGATGGGATTTCACAACTATAAAACCCAGTTGAGTCCACTGTAAATCAGTACTTTTATCAGTGCAAAGTGCCTACTTATAATAACTAAATGGTCTAATTTCTTATAACTTAAGAAATTTCAAGTCAAGCATAAGATGATGATTTGCTATAAGTAATACAACCATCTTTCTCTTAAACACTCAATAAATGCAGTTCTTGACTTAAAACTGCTTATTTGGAACACTTTGCTAACAATGTATATTTGCTTCACCAACTGTTACCAGGTCAACTTCAACTTCTGGTCAAGTAACAAAGTTATAAATCAAGTCAGGGCAACACTGATACCATAATACTGAACTACTTATTAGAAATCCACACACTACAATTTTGACAATTTGTAGCTTTTGAAAGCAAATCCAAACTTGGCAAAAATCAATGTATCTTTATCCATATTTTTGGTGGTTGTACAAATTGTTTCATAATGAACACCACAGTATTTCCAAACCAGTTCTAAGTATCTCTTGTCTAGCAAATACAGATTCAGTTGACCATAGTTTCAGAGACCACTAAAGCCGTTAGTTGCATCTCAGAAAACTCCTCTCCAAAGTAAATTAAGGAAAAAATTTACCTGTCTATTTCATTTTGTACTTCATCAATATGTTCAATTGCTTCCTGCTGTTCTTTTTCTGCAAGAAAAAGTTGCATAAAGATCAATACTAATTAGAAAATAAATTTAATGACTTTACCTTAAACAATTATGGTACAAAGATTTATCTAGTTTTCCTGATGTAACACTGTCCGCGATATGAATTATAACTCAATAAAGCTGTTATAAAAACAGTCTACTACAAGGCATACTCTCCACGTGTTCATGCATTCAGTTGACAAATTACTTTTTAATTAGTCTTTCAAATAAAGCTATCTAACTTGTCTACGGTAGAAAATATTTTACTGTTGTATTTAACGGTTCCTGCACAGAAAAAAGACAATCTACCAAAGTTTCTATTACGGAAAATTCTTGAGGTATATTATTTATATCACAGATGTAACCGAAGTTACAAGTAGCGAGCCAGAATACAGAAACTAACCCCATGACAATGAGGAACCACCCCTAGTCAAAATAACTTTTCCCAAAAAGTTGAAGAGTCTGCGCAATATCTATCAAAATTAAGGCAGACATACCTACGAAGGCAGATGCTGCACCACTTAGCAATCGTAAACAGTCCTCCACCCCCACCTTTCTTAGACTATGATCAGCCCCGAGATTTCTATCTGACCTTTCTTTCTCATCTCCCCGCCACCAAACTCAGGCGGGCGGCTGTTTTCAAATGTGGCCCACCCAAATGTGTAGCACTTACTTGTACGGAGCAACTGCTAAGTTAGAAAACTACGAGAGAAGGAGGGGAGTCGAAGCAAAGGGGGTGGTGCTACGGAAAAGATGCCCTTTTTCCTCTAGATTAGGGCAGCAAAACCTACCAGCCCAAGTGGGCGTGAAAGAGACCGATCGGGCGGCTCACTTCCGGCCCTCAGCGCGGGGTTTGTAGCCCCCCTACCGCGAAAGTCTTTCCAGAAAAGGTTACAATGCTTTTCTACAGACGTCTGCCAGCCCGTGCCGCCGCCGCCCGCCTGGGTGAGCACCCCACGTGGGGAGAGCGCCAGGGCCCGGTCAGAGCATCCTCCCAGCCGCCAGGGCCCCGAGTGCCGCCGGCCGCGTGCTTCCCCCGCGCACCCCCTCCGCCCGGGCCGCGCCGGAGCCT
>NW_006408532.1:7692434-7707619 GCF_000296735.1 Chrysochloris asiatica | reverse complement strand
CGGCCCCCGACCTCGCCTCCTCCTCACCTGAGGTCTCGTCGGCCCCGTCGTGGTTGGAGTTGAGCTCCTTTTTACTGACTTTGGCCGCCGGCGCCGACATGGTGCTGCTCCGCGGTGGGGGGGGAGCGGGGAGGGGGGAGAGAAGGGAAGGCGAAGGGGACGGGCAGGCGGCTTCCCCTCACGCCACACGCGCGGGCGCTCGCTCGGTCCGGCCGCCTCCTCCCGGCGCTCGCTCTCCCTCCCCCTGGCTCGCTCTCGCTGCCCTCTCGGCCTGACGACGAGGGAGGGGCTAGAGCAACGCGCCGGGCCCCGGCCGGGCCTCCTGCTTACGAAAGGGAGGCGGCGGCGGCAGCGGTAGCGGGCGGGCAGGCGGCTGGGCACCCTCACTCACGCTCCGCGCTTTAGCTCGCTGCTCGCTCTCCCCAGCCGCCTCCTCCTCCACCTCCTCCTCACGGCGAGGGGCGGGCTGCAGGGCGCAGGCGCGCCAGGCCCCGCGCGCACGCCCCGCCCCCGACCAGAGAGGCTCGCGCCGCCTCTCCATTGGCTGGGTCACCAGGACGAGGGGGCGGAGACGCGGAGAGGAGACACAAGGCCTAGCGAAGAGGCGGGAGGAAGGAACGCCGCGACGTACAGGGCCGGCCCCCCGCGCTGCGCTCCCCTCCCCCCGCTTTCCCCTTCTCCAGCCCGACCCGGGACATTTGCGAGCTACGAGCGCGGCGGCCCAGGGGGCGGGGCTTTGCCCGACTGCGCGCGGGCCCCACAGAGGGCGCGTCACGTGGTGGCGGAGCGGCTTCCCTTCTCCGCGGGGTGGCGCGGGGTACCGGGGAGAGGAGTATTCGCAGCCCCCCAAAAGTGCAGGCCTCGTAGTAACTGTGTTTCACATCCGGGCCTAATGGGAGACGGAAATTCACCCGCCCAGGGATACTACTGAGGCACTGCAGGGCCACCGTTTTTGTGAAGGGAAGAAGGACGCACCTCCATCCTATTTTTCTAATGGGGAAGCCACTCTTCTGACTGAAATTAAGGTCCATTTTGTAAAGCCGGAAGCTGCTTTGCTCACACATAGGACCATTTCTTTGGTTTTAGTCTAAACCCTTTCTAGCAGACTAAGTGAACTAGGATCCGTCACTGTCTCTCGCTTGCTGTTCAATTATAAAATTCCAAACAGGCTAGCAAATGGCAATATTTTGTCAGTGGGAATGTGGATGCCCTCTGAAGACAGGGAGGTGCCTCAATCAACCGCGGACCTTTTGACCTAGCTCAGCGCCTAGCCTAAAGTTTGCAAAAAACCCTATACTGAATGCAAATGCTAGTCTACGTTATAAGCGTGCAAGTTCCACAACTGCCCAATTGGGTAGGCAGTATTTTTACCACGTCAAATGGAGTTACATTCCTGAGCCTTGAAACATTAAGTAGGAACAATGCATTTGTGTTTAAATAATGTTTTCCAGGTAATGCAGATAAACCTGGTTATATCTTCTCCCTCAGACACCCAAGACATGGACCACAAAAACACTCAAATCTTGCCCTTGTGCATCCAGAATGCTTGTTCCAGTTTGAAACACTGACCTTGTGGTTCCAAGACTAGTGCTTATCCTACAGTGCCATACCAGGCGTTGGGAGATGGATTAGACACCCTCCCCTCCTGTTTTACTATCAGGTCTTAAAGTGCAGGCTGTTTTTTAATGTTCAAGATAGTCTATAGTGGGTGATCAATAAATGGCATAACTAACATCTGTAAGCCAAGAATACAGTCATGGCTAGAAAATACAAAGTCTTCATTAAGAATTAAGGATTAGAATTAATCTAATCCTTCCCCCACCATGTCTCCCATCTGAATCCAATTTAATTCATACCTATCCCAATTAAACAACTTTTGAAGGAAAAATAATTTGCACCAGTGATAAACAATCAGCTCTGCAGGGGTTAAAAAGACGTGGATTTGTAACACTTTCTGATTTTAATGGTGTAAATACTCTCATGGTGGGCAATTTCAATTTGCCATCCTTGTGATATCACTGAACAGAGTTGGAAAGAAAATAATACCACAATCTGCTCTCAAGAGCAAAACCTAACACCCCACTGAAGCTTGTACCATGGGCCACAGGATGTGATTAAGTGCTTGACAGGAATTTCCTCATTAAAAGTGTTGTTATTATGTTAAGTGCCATCTTGTCACAGCAATACTATATAGGGTTTCAGACCTTGCAGTTAGCAGTCCAGTGCTTATCCTATGGCACCACACCAGGACTCTATTTAAACATTGTTAAGTGCAGAGTCAGTTCTGATGCATAGCGACCCTGTATAGTGTTTCTGAGGAGCGGCTGGTGAGTTTGAACCATCAACCATGTGGTTTAAACTGCCCTTGTTTATCTTACAGAGCCACACCTGCACATTAATATTCACATTTCATAAATAAAGAAACTATACTTTGATACAATACAGAACCATGATTCCAAACCAGGATAGTGGATGAAAATGCACTTGCCTTAAGACTGTGTTTTTCAATTTTTGTGGCATGAATGACCTACAGTAAGAGATACATTTTACATTATGACCCCATTCCCATCAGTACACAAAACAATACAAAGTATGATATTATGCTGTAATTTTCTATTCGATTATTTTAAATGCTGGTTGCACCTCACTAAACTGATTTCATGACCCACTAGTGGGCTATGTTGGTCATGAAACTCAGGAAAAGCCCTTGGCTGAGGTCTGCTGCTTTAATGCACAAAGCCTACTCATAGGTTGGTACCAATAGCCCCTAGCATCTCCTGCATGCTTGACCTACCTGTGTTTACCAAGTATCTACAGAGACCCCAGTGAATCTTGTAATGCTTTCAGATGGACCTCAAGGCTTCCCTCCAAACACCCTAACTCTTAGAACCATCCCTGCTCCTCTCCCTTCCTGACTTTTCCCCATGAGCACTTCTCAAAATGAACACAAGGAGCACTTCAGGAAGTAGAAAAGAGAAAGCAAAAGGGCTGAAATTTCAGTTTGGATTTTGCATTCTCTCCTTGGCATCTCACCTTGTTATCAAAATTCCTCCCTCTCCTCCCCTTCCCACCTGGTTTTGAAAAGGCAACCCCTGCAGGTTGAAACACAGAGATGCAAAACGCAAAGCCCTGAGCACTGACCAGGAAAACTTAGCCAGGATGCTGTTGAACACAACCACTCTCTCCCCAACACATACAAATCTCTTTTGAGCCTCCTTTTTCTGATCTGTAGAAGGGGGATTACCATTGCATGGTGCTGTTGTGAACTGCTAGAGAAATAGGTGCTTCTATTAGAACTGAATCAAGCAGATCACCTATGCTTGAAATATCTCAGAGGAACTATGACTTTACCTTCCAATCTCTTCCAGTCCTGCTAATTCTCCCAGGGAGCTAAATGGAAGGAGGCTATGGAAGTTGAGTTACATTTTGCTACTCATAAGCAGGAAACAAACAGTCTCTAGGTCATGGAAACAACTAAAGAGCTTAACTGCTTGCTAGCCTAAAGGCTGAAGGTTCAAGTCAACCCAGAAATGCCTCAAAAGAAAGTCCTGGCATTCAATTTCCAAAAACAAGTCATGGAAAGTCCTATGGAGCAGTTCTAGTCCAAGACACATGGAGCTGCCATGAGTGGAGTGAATTGCACGGTAATTAATACTGATTTAAGGAGGAAGGAACTCACCGCCTATCTAAGAGCACTGTTTATGCTCCAGAGTCCCTGTCCAAGTGTTTTATTTACATTTCAGTCTCACAGCAAGTCAAAGAGATAGGTACAATGGAACCCCATTTTGTGGAAGAGAGAAGCACAGTTAAGTTGCTTGCTGGCAAGGTCACAGTCAGACAGCCAAGTTTCAGCAGTCCAGCTTGCCCACACTAGGATGGACATCAACAGAGCAGGGATGTTGAAAAGTAAACAACTTGCTGATATCACTCAGCAAGTCCCCAGGAGCATTGAGAGAAGGACTCCTTATCCAGTGCTCCTTTGACAAGTATGGGCCCAGTCTGCTCTCTGCCTTCAAAATCACATGTTCTAGGCCATGCCTTTCAGGCTGCTTTCCTGCCTTCTTATTGTGCCGTGGAGTTATCCTGACTTATAATGACCCTATATAGGGTTTCCAAGGAGTGGCTGGTGAGTTTGAACCAACGACATTGCAATTCAAACCTACCTTGCAGTCCAATGCATTATCCTGCAGCGCCCCACCAGGACTCCTGCCTTATAGCTGTCTAAACTCAACTTTCCAGAAGGCCCCACCATATTCTCACTATGTCCAAAACCAAAACCCAATTCATACAGACCCTAAAAGACAGTAGAAATGCCCCCATAGCGTTTCCAAAGCTAAAATCTTTATGGACGCCGACTGCCACACACCTCAGAGGAGCTGGTTGGTTTGAACCACCAACCTTTGCTTAGTCAAGTGCTTAGCCACTATGCCACCAGGGTTCCTCCCACTCTCTCTATCAGGGAGACCTAATCACCAAAACAACTTTGGAAACACAGTGCTGAGTTCAGTCTAATGAAGGGAGGGAAGAATGAAGTAAGACGACATAAAATCAACAATTACAGTGTAATGATATAAAGGCTGCAATAGGATCACTCTATAGTCACTGCAAGGGCAAAAGGGGGCTCCTAACCAAGGATCTGTGGCTCAAAGGAGAATGAATGCCTGCAAGGAATGAGTTTTCAGCAGAGAGCTGGAGAGCAAGGAGGATGTGGGCAGGTAGGGGAGGGGAGTGATGCAAGCATAAGGAAGACAGGTATCCAGGCCACACAGTGAAAGACGGCTCTGGAAGGTAAGAACAGCTTAAGGGAGCGTGTGAAGCTGGAAGGAGGGGGGTGGTGGTCAGAGGGTGTAGGCAGGGCCTGGCCCTGGAATTCTCATCTTTACCTGGAGGGCAGTGGGGGTGGGGGGACAGTTGGGAAGGGTTTTAAGCCAGTGAGTCATGTGACCAACTTTACTCAGGCTGAATGGGAGGAGGAGGAAACTGGAAGCAAAATGAGGAGGTGATGGCAGGAATCTGAGCCAGAGTTACTGGCGGGCAGCTGTGGCAGGAAGTAAGTGGGTATGAAAGGTATTGAGGAGGTAGAACCACTGGGAATTGGGGATTTGACTAGGTGCAGAGGGATGACAGAGAAGGAGTCACCCCAGCCTCAGGGTGGCAAAGTGACGCCACTTATTATGACAAGAAACCCCAGAAGAATAGGTTTTGGTGATGGGGAGATGGGTTCGTGGTGCTGGAGTAGCACTGGGGTCTTCGATGTACTCCCATGTGTTCCTGGGATCTCTCTCTTTCTGTTCCTCGCACAAACCTAATCCACTCTCCCAAAGTTCAAAACCCTCCAAGGAAGTTTGGAGTCACATTTTCAGAGGCATGGGGTGGGGGAGGGAATCACATATAATCAACCCTTGCGAATCTTTTAAATCCCCAATAAAGTATAGTCCAGGAACATACCTCCCTTTGGCAAATTCAGAGAGGCTGAAGTCTCCTGCAGCTTAGGTTTCTTCATTTGAGGCAGGAGCAAAGACGAACGTTTGGGGGCCATGCTGCAAGCAGAGTCCAAGAAGGCGAAAGAGGAGTTGCTTGCCGGGAAAAAGCTTGGAGAATTGAGACTGCACCAGTTTAAATCTGCTCTGAAAACGCCCCGCCTTGAGGGGATATTTACATGACATTAGGACGGGCTCAGCCCCTGCTTTTTTTCCCAGCCTTATCTCTTCCTAGTCCCTACACCCACCCTCCAATCAGGATAAACTCCTTTTAGTTGTAACCTGCACTTCTCTGCTGGATGCCTTGGTTTTAAGTTAGGACTTTTTGTGGGGAAGAGTTCTGTTCTCTGACGGAACCTCAAGGTCTAGGACATGGAACAACAGCATCCACTCCTGCCCTTTTTCAAATTCCTGAGGTAGGCAGTCCTTCCCTCACTGAGAACTTGTCTTCTCCTTTTTTTACCTTTGGTCTCCAGGACACACATGCTGTTGCCTCATCTCAGTCTAGAATGTTTTTTTTTCCTCTCTCTCTCACCTACACACACACACACACACACACACACACACACATGAATACCTAACTCCTTCCCAACTTCCATGTCTCATTTTCTCTTTTTCACTCAATACTTACTGAGTAAGTAGTTTTCATATGAAAATTCTTGTTAAAGATAATGGCAGATTTAAGGTTGAATTGAACATGGTCCATAATTCATTGAATAACTGAGGTATGTAAGGTTTAATTTGACTCAAACAAATATTTAATTTTTCACATTTTCCCAAGAGAATTGCTATTAAAATTCATGTTAACTCAAAATGAACATTTGGATGACAGAATTCCCTGTCACCCTGACTGGTACAAACAGTTAAGTGCTGGGCTGCTCACAAAGTTGGTGGTTCAAAACCTGTCCATCCAGAGGTATTTCAGAAGAAGCACTCTGCTTCTGAAAGGTCATGGTCCTGAGAATCCTGAATGGTTGTGCTCTGAAGGAGCTGGTCTAATTTTTTGGTAATCAAGAGTTGCAACATGTAGGAACTGTTGAATTGGTGTATGTTTTTGCTGCATATATTCTCCACAACAACAAAATAAATACAATTACGTTTTTTAAAAAAGCAGTTACAAAGTAAAGATGTGATTTTGATGACTAAGATCCAAGCCATGGTCTTTCCAATTGTCTCATATATGTGTGAAAGCAGAACAATGGAAAGGGAAAACAGAATAATTTATATATTTAAATTGTGATGTTGTACTTCACAAAGACAATGTTTTATATCCTACTATGGTGAGTAGGTAGAGTCCTGGTGTGGCGCTGTGGGTTAATGCGGCAGACTGCAAAGCCGTTTGAACTGCAAGGTCAGCAGTTCAAGCTCACAGCTGCTCCTCGGAAACCCTAGACAGGGTCGCTATGGGTCGGAATCGACTCAATGGCACTTAACAACAACAATGGTGAGTAGGGGCTAAATCTAGCAAGCTACTACTATCCAAGATGTAACTATTAGTCTTTCCCTGTTCTAAGCAAAGAGGAGTGAAAAAAAAATCAAAGATGCTTGGAAACGGTAAGTCCAAAGAACTGATGGACCACACAAACCTTAACCACCACAACACTGAGGCCATCACTAGCTACCACTGGCCCATCCCCTGACAAGGATCACGATAGAAGGTCCTGAATAGAGTGGGAGAAAAATGTGGAACAAAATTAAAAAACCGTTAAAAAGACCAGGATTACTCATCTAATAGAGACTGATGCAACCCCCAGGACTACGGTCCTTAGTCACCTTTCAAAGCTTGGAACTGAACTCATTCATCCCTGTAGCACACCTTTTAACTAAATGATAGATCCATAAAGTGAGCAATAATACCAAGGAGGTATATACTACTTAGAACAATTAACCAAAGGAGATCAAAAGGACAGTATTCCTCTAGGGATAAAGCTTAGAAGGCAGGAAGGGATGGAAAAGAAGGAAGACTGGAAATGGGAAACAGGAAGAAATTGGGAAGAGTTGCTATATTGTGGGGATTGTAATCAATGTCGTGAAACAAAATGTGTATGAATTATGGAACGGAAAATCAATTTGTTCTGTAACTTTCACTGAAATCACAACAAAAAGTTGAACAACATCAAAAACTAATTTTTATGTTGTTGTGTGCCTTCAAATCAGTTCTGACTCATAGCCACCTTGTATAGGGTTTCCGAGGATAGGCTGTTAAGTTTGAACCACTGACCTAGCAGTTCAAACCGGTGTTGCGGTCCAGTGCTTACCTTAGGGCACTGCACCAGGACCCCAACTGTTATATTAGAAAAGAATTGAACATACTGTGTTTTTGTCAGAAAAACAAACAAATCAGTCTTAGAAAAAAATACAACACCAAATTGGTGTATATTTTGCTGTAGGTATCTCTCAAAGGCACTTAACAACAACAACAACATACTCAACAATAATAGCAAAATAAATAAAATCTAACTTAAATAAATAAGTAAAACCAGAATACTCCATAGAATGAGACTTTGCCTTACTTTGGACAGATCATCAAGATAGACCCATAGAGATCAATAGCTAGAAAAGGTGAAAGTGAGAGAGGCCTGCAGTGAGGTAGATCGACACAATGGCTACCAAAACAATAAACTCTAACATAGTGACCATCATGAATATGGTGCAGGACATGACTTTTATAGCTAAGAATGATATAGACACATACCATTCTTCTATTCATAAGATCACTATGAGTCAGAGCTAATTCAACAGTGACAACAAAAACAACAATCAAGAATTACAAAACAGGGAAAGCAGGTATCTCTGACAAGACTTGAAGCATCCCATCCACTGATTCTTCATTTAGAATTGGCAAATAGATAGGAAATGTAACAGAAGACTAGAAGGCTAAACTTATATGAATCCTTGGAAGCTTCTTTTTGGGGGTTACAAATCTCATTGCTATTTGGGGTCTATCAGGTATTAAGGCAAGCAATTGGAGCTAACAAGAGCTAGTGGAAAGGTTGTTGTTGTTAGGTGACCTTGAGTCAGTTCAGACTCATATAGACCATAGCACAAAAGACTAGAACACTTCACAATGCCGCCTTCACAATGGTTGTTATGTCTGAGCCCATTGCTGCAGGCACTTTGTCAATCCATTTCATTTAGGGTCTTCCTCTTTTTCACTGACTCTCCACTTTACCTCTTCTCCAGGGCATCACAAATAACGTCCAAAGTACATGACACAAAATCTCTCTATCCTTGTCTCTAAGGGGCATTCCAACTGTACTTCTTCTAAGACAGATTCGTTTTTTTCTTCCGGCAGTCCATGATACTTTCAATATTCTTCACCAACACCATAATTCAAATGCATCAATTCTTTGCTGGTCTTCCTTATTCATTGTTCAATGTTTACATACACATGAAGCAATTGAAACCATCATGACTTGAGTCAGGTACATCCTAGTCCTTGAAGTGAATCTTTGCTCTTTAAAACTTTGAAGAGGTCTTTTGCAGCAGATTTACCCAATGCAATATGCCACTTGATTTCTTTACTGCTGCTTCCATGAGCAATAATTGTGGATCCAAGCAAAATGAAATCCATACAACAGCAAACTTTTCTCCAATTATCATGATGTTTATTGTTCCAGTTGTGAGGATTTTTGTTTTCTTTAAATTGAGTTATAATTCATACTGGAGGCTGTGGTCTTGATCTTCATCAGCAAGTGTTTCCTGGCTTTCAACAACCAAGGTTGTATTATCTGCATATCACAGGTTGTTTATGGTCCTTCCCCCAATCATGATGCTGTAGTCCAGCTTCTCAAATTATTTGTTCAGCATACAAACTGAATAAATATAGTGAAAGTATGCAACCCTGACACACAACTTTCCTGATTTTAAACCTTGCAGTATCCCCTTGTTCTGTTTGAACAACTGCCTCTCAGTCTATGTATAGGTTCCACATGAGCACAATGAAGTGTTCTGGAATTCCCATCCTTCGCAATGTTATCCATAGTTTGTTATGACCCATACAGTTGAATGCCTTTGCATAGTCTATAAAATACGAGTAAACATCTTTCTGGTATTCTCTGCTTTCAGCCAATGTCCATCTGACATCAGCAGTGATGTCTCTTGGGCCAAGTTCTGGATTCTGAACCTGGCTTGAATTTTAGCAGCTCCCATTTACAAGGACTATTTTTTTTTTTTTTTAAAGTTTTTATTGTGAATTGAGTGATAGTTTACATGGGGGAACATCAGCTCATTTCATTGCAATGATTACAATCCCCTGAATGCTTCATCACTCAACATTATTGCTTCTATGCCCTCTGGAATTTTTGGGGGGATATGCACCAAAACACTCAGGAATATATAATAATAATTCAAACAACCAAAGGGCACACCCCCGGCCACCAGCAAACATCCCCTCTCCCTCCATGAGTCTAGAATCCTCAGATGCTGTCTCTCCATGTCATCATTTCTGCCTCCATCTCTGGCATTTGCCAGTACTTTTACAACCATTTTTTCATTATCTTCTGTAAAATTTTACTTGGATGTAATATTAATGATATTGGTCAATAATTTCTGGATTCTGTAGGGTCATAAATGTTATATCTTCCAGTCAGTTGGCCAGAGAGATGGCTTCCAAAATTTTTGGTAGAGAGTACGGAGTGCTTTCAGTGTTATGTCAATTTATTGAAGCATTTCAATTAGTATTTCATCCATTTCTGGAACTTTGTTTTTTGCTAATGCCTTTAGTGTAGTTCGGACTTCATATTTCAGTACCATCAGTTCTTGATCATATGTTACTTTCTGAAATGGTTGAACCAATTTTTTTTAGTATAGTGTTTCTGTGTATTCCTTCTGTCTACTTTTGATGTTTCCTGTATCATTCAATATTTTGCCCACAGAATCCAATATTTCAACTTGAGGCTTGAATTTTTTCTTCAGTTCTTTCATCTTGAGAAATGCTGAGCATGTTCTTCCCTTTTGGTTTTCTAACTCTAGGTCTTTGTTCATTTATTATAATAGTTTACTTTGTCTTCTTGAGCTGCCCCTCGAAATTTTTTGTTTGACTCTTTTACATAATCATTTTTTCCATTTGCTTTAGTATTGCTAATGTCCAATGGATCTTGGCTGAAAGCAGAGAATATAAAAAAGATGTTTGCCTGTGCTTTATTGACTATGCAAAGGCTTTTGATTGTGTGGATCATGACAAACTATGGACAATATTGCAAAGTATGAGTATTCCGGAACACTTAATTCTGCTCATGAGGAATCTGTACATGGACCCAGAGGCAGTTGTTCAAACAGAACATGGGAACACTGGATTGTGTAAAATTAAGAAAGGTGTACGACAAGATTGTATTCTATCACCATACTTATTCAACCTGTATGCTGAGCAAATAATCTGAGAAGCTGGGTTATATGAAGAAAAACGTGGCATCAGGATTGGAGGAAGACTCATTAACAACCTGTGATATGCAGAAGATACAACCTTGCTTGCTGAAAGTGAAGAGGACTTAAAATATTTACTGATGAAGATCAAAGAGCACAGCCTTCAGTATAGATTGCATCTCAATGTAAAGAAAACAAAAATCCTTACCACTGGACCAATAAACAACATTCTTATCAACAGAGAAAAGATTGAAGTTGTTAAGGACTTCATTTGTCTTGGATCAACTATCAACACTGACAGAAGTAGCAGTCAAGAAATCAAATGACACATTGCATTAGGCAAATCTGCTGCACAAAACCTTTTTAAAGTGTTGAAGAGCAAAGATGTTAGCTTGAGGACTAAGGTGGGCCTGACCCAAGCCATGGTATTTTCAGTAACCTCATATACATGTGAAAGTTGGACAGTAAATAAGGAAGACCATAGAAGGCTTGATGCTTTTGAGTTATGGTGTTAGAGGAGAATATTGAAAGGGCTGTGGGCTGTCCATAGAACCAACAGGTCTGTGTTGGAAGAAGTGCAGCCAGAATGCTCCTTGGAGGCCAAGCTGGTCAAACTTCGTCTCTCATACTTTGGGCATATTGTCAGGAGGGACCAGTCACAGGAGAAGGATATCATGTTTGGTAAGGTGGACGATCAGAGAAAAAGAGGAAGACCCCCAGCAAGATGGATTGGACAAGTGGCAGCAACAATGGGCTCAAGCATCGCGACAATAGTAAGGTTGGCCCAGGATCGGGCAGTGTTTCATGCTGCTGTGCATAAGGTCGCTATGAGTCCGCACCGACTTGATGACACCTAACAATAACAACTCTATGTTTAAGAGCAAGTTTCAGAGTCTCTTCTGACATCCACTTTGGTCTTTTCTTTCTTTTCTGTCTTTTTAATGACTTTGTTTTCTTCATGTATTATGTACTTAATGTCATTCCACAACTCATCTGATCTTTAGTTATTAGTGTTCAATATGTCAAATCTGTTCTTATGGTAATCTCTAAATTTAAGTGGGATATACTCAAGGTCATATTTTGGGTCTCACATAAATTCAGGTTGAATCAAGTCCTGGAGGCCAAAGTACAACCTTGAGTGGAAAGGTTGATGGTTCAATCTGAAAAATTGTGTGTCAGGGTCTACCAAAACAAAAACCTGACTGTATATACTCAATAGAGATGCATGCATGCATATGCATACATTTGTGCAATGAGTGAATATGTACAAAAATGTTCATAGTAACAAGATTCATAAAATACCAAATCTGGAAATAAGACAAATATCTATCAACAATAGCATTGTGGGCTGTTCACATGAAGGAGCACTATAAAGCAATAAAAATGTATAGCCTATTGCTTCATGAAATTATATGAATGAAGCCTACAAACAAACATAATGTTAAGTAGAACACACATAATAGTATGCATTGGATGTCTAAAGTACAAATCCAGGCAAAACTAATGTGTACTGTGATAAGTTCAGTGTGTTCTTACCCTTGCACTGGGGGATACAATTCAGCTGGAAGGGAGCATGAGGTTCTGGTTTCTGGACTGGGGCTGGTTACATGGATAGGTTTGGTTTGTGTGTACATGTTGTGCTAGAGAAGGGCATGGGTGATTCAATGACAGAAATCTCATCTTCCAGGTGGGAAACCAAGGTTCAATTCAGAGCAAATGCACCTAATGTACACCCCCCACCCAGAGTCTCAGTAGAGGATAGCATGTTGCTATGATGCTGAACAGATATCAACAAAGCTTCCAGACTTAGACTAGGAAGAAAAGCCTACGATGTACTTCTGAAAAATAAGTCAATAAAAAGCCATATAAATCACAAGGGTTTGATCATGTAGGGATGGTACAAAGCTAGACAATGTTTACTTCCGTTGTGCATGGATTTATCATAAATCAGGGACTGACTGACTGAGGGACTGAACAGCAACTAACTACAACAGAGCCCACCCTCCCAGGTCCCCCCACCACCAAATTCCACCAATGCTTACGAAAAGAATCTATGAACCCTGCATTGCTAGATTTTTGTTTTATTTTCAGGAGTCAGAGATACAATTTTTTAATGTGAAATCTCTGGCTTTTTAAAAATTGGCAGCTAATTAAACTTTTCAAAAAGCTTAGTGTGGGCCAAACAAAACATGTCCCCAGCACATTTTCAGTTTATAGACCACAAGTTTGCAACTTTTGAGATAGTAAGATTTTCTTTTCTTTTGTTCTTTTTTCCCCATTTGTTTTCTTTGTCAGTTTTTGAGGGACTTTCAGCTCTGTTTTTAGTTGGCATTGTGTCCCTTCCAAAACATGTGTCAATTTGACTAGGTCATGATTCTCAGTATTATGTAATTATCTTCCATTTTGTGATCTGATGTAATTGCGCTATATATTGTAAATCCTAACCTCTATGATGTTAATGAGGAAGGATTAGAGGCAGTTATGTTAGGGAGGAGAGCCCTGGTGTGGGGTTGTGGGTTAATGTGCCAGACTGCAAAGTTGTTTGAACTGCAAGGTCAGCGGCTCAAGCTCACCAGCTGTTCCTAGGAAACCCTATACAGGGTTGCTATGGGTTGGAACCGACTCAACGGCACTTCACAACAACATTAGTGAGGCAGAATACAATCTATAGGATTAGGTTGTATCTTGAGTCAATGTCTTCTAAAGTATAAAAGAGATTAAACAAGTGAGCAGAGATTGAAAGGACCCAGCTACCACCAAGAAAAAGCCAAGAGCAGAGTGTACCTTTTGGGCCCAGAGTACCTGCATTGAGAAACTCCTAGAGTCAGCAGAAGACTGATGTCAAGACACACGGAGTTCTCCAAGGAATGTCAGGCCTCCAGATGTTCAAAGTAGACAAAGACCTTCCTTCAGAGACAACAGAGAGAGAAAGTCATCCCGAAGAACTGGTACCTACCAAAATGTGAGAGATTACATTTTTCTTTGTTAAAGCTGTCTACTTGTAATATTTCTTTTACTGCAGCCCTAGTAACTAAGACAGGCTTCTTTCGACGCAGTTTGAAGGTTATAGTTTGGGCCTAAAAAAAACAACCATTTCCATCAAGTCAGTTTTGTGAGGTCAAGAGTTGTGAGGTCATAAGGAAAGCAAGTTAAAGCTAGAACCCAGATTCTCGACCACCTTATCACAGGAGGAACTTTGTAAACAACCCAAGCTTTAGTATTTCCATCTGTAAAATGGATGGTAAAAATCCCTGCCTGTTTGTTTTATTAAAAGAGTACCTGTTGTTGCTGTTGTTAAGTGCCATTGAGTCGATTCTGACACATAGCGACACTGTATGGGGTTTCCAAGTAGCAGCTGGTAAGCTTGAACCACCAATCTTGCAGTTCAAACGACTTTGCAGTCTGACACATTAGCCCACAGCGCCACACCAGGACTCCAAAGGAGTACCTGCTATTGTTGCTGTTGTTGTTAAGTGCCATAGAGTCAGGTTCTGACCCATATTGACCTTGTATAGGGTTTCCAAGGAAGACCTGGTAAATCTGTAACCCCAGCTACTAGAGGACTTTACATTTGAAGACACAAATTTTATTTGATTGCCACCAGAAATTGTCCAAAAGCCAAATGGGAAGCAAAAAAGAAAATTGCATTTATGCTGTAAAATGGGAGATGACAAAACTTCAAACCACAAAACAGGTGTCCAGACTGCTAAAAGCAGTAAAGAAGGAACAGGATGTTTGCAGGAAGAGCCTGAGAGAAGACAAATGCCCTGGCCTCAAGTTTCTGAGTCAGCGAAGGATGCTTCCAGAAGGTGAGGGGAGTGCTCATATCTCTAGCTGGTAGCAGCCAAAACCAGGTATAGTACTGACAGGTACGTAGTCTGGACTTAGTCTCTTCCTACAATCAAAGGAGACAGGACTAATAGAGAAGTTTCCCCCAAGAGCTTTACAAACAATCCAAGTGCAAATTAGAACTACTTAGTTAATCTATTGTTTTAACTCCGCAATTTGTCCCCCAAACCAGAGGTTTGAAAACACCATGAGTGTGCACAGAGGATGGAGGAGAGGCCTCTCCTTGCTAGAGGAAGTACAAATAGATGCAATAATCACAGAATTTATAAAAAATTCAAAAGCATATACCCTTGACCTAGAAATTCCCCTTCTAGGAATTTATTCTACAGAATCCTTGCACAGCAGAGAGATGGCACCTGTACAAGGGAATTCATTGCAACATTGTTTATAAAAGCAAACAATTGGAAGCAAAAGCAATCGAGTTGAACTTCCTTGGGGAGGTGGGAACAAAGGATACATCCATACCTTGGAATGTTTTGCAGCCACAAAAAA
>NW_006408532.1:7686632-7692334 GCF_000296735.1 Chrysochloris asiatica | reverse complement strand
ATTTGTGTTTACCATTTGTGTAAAAAGATAGAAAAGTAAAAACATATTCACTTCTTATATACCAGAATACTTACTTGTGCTCAAGTACATAGACCAAGAGTCAGTGTTCAAACAATACAAGGGGATATTGCATGGTTTAAAATCAGGAAAAGTGTGTGTTAGGGCATTGGCAAAGAACAAAGCTCCAGGAATTGATGGAATACAAATTGAAATCTTTCAACAAATTGATGAAACACTGGAGGCACTCCACTCACTAATCTGTGTCAAGAAATTTGGAAGACAGCTATCTGGCTAACTGATTGGAAGAGATCCATATTTGTGCCCATTCCAAAGAGACGTGAGCCAATGGAAAGTGAAAATCATTGAACAATATCATTCATATCACATAGAAGCAAAATTTTGCTAAAGATAATTTTTAAATGATTGCAACAGTACATTGACAGGGAACTGCCAAAGGTTCAAGCCAGATGCAGATGAGGACTTGGAATGAGAGATATCATTGCTGATGTCAGATGGATCTTGGTTGAAAGCATAGAATGCCAGAAAGATGTTTATCTATGCTTTATTGACTCCTCAAAGGCTTTTGACTATGCAGATCATGACAACATTATGAAGAATGAGTATTCCAGAGCACATAAATTTGATCATGAGGTACCTAATACATAGACCAAAAAACAGTCTTTAGAACAGAACAAGGAGACACTGAATGGTTTAAAATCAGTAAAGGTGTGTGTCAGGGTTGTATTCTTTCTCCATATTTATTCAAGCTGTATGCTGAGCAAATAATCTGAGAAACTGGATTATATGAAGAAGAACATGGCATCAGAATTAGAGGAAGAATCTTTAACAATCTATGACATGCAGATGATGCAACCTTGCCTGCTGAAAGCAAAGAGGACTTAAAATATTTACTGATGAAAATCATAGACCACAGCCTTCTGTGTGGGTTACATTTCAATGTAAAGAAAACAAAAATCCTCACCATTGGACCAATAAATCACATCATGATAAATGAAGAAAAGATTGAAGTTGTCAAAGACTTCATTTTGCCTGGATCCACCAGCAACACTCACAGAAGCAGTGGTCAAGAAATCTAATGATGTATTGCTTTAGGCCAATCTTCTGCACAAGGCTGCTTTAAAGTATTCAAGAGCACAGATGTCAGTTTGAGGACTACAGTGCACCTGACCAAAGCCATAATATTTTCAATCGCCTCATATGCATGTGAAAGTTGGACAATGAATGAGGAACCTTTGAAGTATTGTTGCATTCAAGTTGTGGTGTTAGAGAAGAATATTAAAGGTATTGTGGACTGCCAGAAGAACAAACAAATCTGTGTTGGACGAAGTACTATAAAAATTCTCCTTAGAAGCCAAAATGGCCAAACTTTGTCTCTCATACTTTGGAGATATTATCAGGAGGGACCAGTCCCTAGAGAAGGACATTATGCTTGGTCAGCAAAAAAGCAGGAGACCCCCAATGATATAGATTGGCACAGTGGCAGCAGCAATGGGCTCAAGTGTAGCAGCAATTGTGAGGATGACGCAAGACCAACTGGTGTTTTGTTGTGTTGTGCATCAGGTCACTATGGGTCGAAAATGTCTTGATGGTACCTAACAACAACAAGAAGCCTCTGTATGTTGTTGTTAAGTGCCATCGAGTCGGTTCCAACCCATAGCAACCCTGTATAGGGTTTCCGAGGAGCAACTGGTGAGCTTGAACTGCCGACCTTAAAGTTCAAACGGCTTTGCAGTTTGGCACATTAACCCACAGCACCACACAGAGTATAACTGCTCCACAGGGTTTCCAAGGCTATAAACCTTTAAGTTTAAGGAGCTCTGGTAGCGTAGTGTTACAAATCGGGCTGCAAACTTCATGGTCAGTAGTTCAAAACTACCAGCTGTTCCCTGGGAGAAAGATGAGGCTTTCTGCTCCCGTAAAGATTTACAGCTTCAGAAACCCTATACAGGGTCACTATGAGTTGGAGCCAACTCCACGGCACATCACAACAACAATAAAACCTTTATAGAAAGAAGCAGACTTCCACATCTTTCTTCATGGAGTAACTGGTGGGTGTGAACCACTGACCTTTTGGTTAGGGTCTAAGTGCTTTAACCACTTAGGTCTCCTTTTCCTCTACAGCTTTCAAAATGTTAACATCCTGGATTCCCAGCGGTGTTATAAGGCAACTGTAGCAATCTGCTTCATTCCAGAATGGTTTGTCGGTCAAGATGGGACAAGGGGAATGATCTCCTTCTACATCACCCAAAAGCTGACAGGCCTCTTGAGGGGGTGGGATGTTTTGTAACTCTGTTCTCTCTGGGGAACAGAAATGTTAAAAACATCCTGATGTCTAGTTATCTGTGAGCACACAGGATGACTCTTACTTGCTACCATATATTGATAATCAAGAAAACCCTATGGGACAATTCTACTCTGTCACATGGCATTGCTTTGTGTGGGAATCATCTTCAAAGTACCTAACAACAATAACTGAGCTGTATGTGAGGCATTTACCCATTGCCTCGCTGTAGAGTCATAATTCTAACTCATAGTGACCTTATAGGATACAGTAGAACTGCCCTCAGGGTTTTTCAAGGATTTTATCTTTATGGGAAGGAACTCTGGTAGCATTGTGGTTACAAATTAGACTGCTAACCTCAAGGTCAGCATTTCGAAACTACCAGCTGTTCCATGGGAGAAAGATGAGGCTCTCTGCTCCTGTAAAGATTTATAGCCTCAGAAACCCATGCAGGGTCCCTATGAGTCGGAACCAACTCTACAGCACTCTACCACCACCACCAATCTTTATGGGGCGTCCTGGTGTGGCGCTGTGGGTTAATGCGCTGGACTGCAAAGTCGGTTTGAACTGCAAGGTTGGCAGTTCGAGCTCACCAGTCACTCCTCAGAAACCCTACACAGGGTCACTATAGGTTGGAACCAACTCAACAGCACTTAACAACAACAACAACAACAACAGTCTTTATGGAAGCAGACTGTCACAGCTTTTCCCACGGACACTGATGGGTTTGAACTGATAACCTTTCATTTTGCAGCTGAGTGCTTAACCACTGTGCCACCAGGGCCCCAGAATGAGACACTTATTAAACATTATGTCTTTGATCTCTCCTAGCCAGGATAGTACAAACTATAACTTAATTTTACAGTTGAGAGAATCAACGTTTATACCAAACCAAATAGAGTCAAGCTTAGAGGTGAATTGACCAAAAAATCAAAGGGCTAAGAGTAGAGGGGAGTCCCAGGTGGTACAAACAGTCAATCCCTTGACTACTAGTTGAAAAGATTGAAAAACAGGCCAGGTTATGTGCTTCTGAAAGGTCACAGCCTTACAGATCCTACAGAACACACTTCTACTTTGTACACATGGGGTCTCTTAAGTCAGAATCCATTTAGCAACAACAACAACTGAAGTAGAGAAGTTAGGATTCCAATTCTGACTCGTCTACATCACCTCGGCCCTAATGTGACGCAACAGATTGCTCCCTAAAGCCTGAAGGCCAAGCCATTCCCAAGTGCACCAAGGATTTGGCTGTGCAGAGAGTGTCTCTGAGAGTCCTATAACCACAGGAGATCATCTCTGAGAGAGCCCTGGCCATCTCCTGGTAGATTTCCTTCTTATTTCTCAGCACAGAGCTAGAGCCCTAAGGACACTGGCCACTTGATTCCTCTTTATTCGCCTTCATACTGTACTGTGGCTTTTTCCAAACCAACTGCCATTAAGTCCATTCCAATTCTTAGTGACCCTATACATGGTTTCTGAAACTGTAAATCTCTGCAGGAACACTCATTAAAAAGTTTTACTAGCATTTTAATTAACATGTATAAAATTAAAATAAACAACAACAAAAAAGGAAATGCAAGTATCCCATCACTTTGAGACAGAAACTACTAATATAATCTGTGGATTTCTGGTGTGGTGCTATGGATCAGCACCGGACTTCAAACTACAAGGTTGGCAGTTCAAACCCACCAGTCATTCCTTGAAAACCCTATACAGGGTCGCTATGACCTGTGTAGCTACTCCATGGAGAAAGATGTAGTAGTCTGCTTCTGTCTATAAAGGTTTACAGCCTTGGAAACCCTGTGAGGCAGTTATACTCTGTCCTGTGAGTCAGAACTGACTTGACAGCACTTAATAACAATAATATAATCCATAAGTCATATAACTTGCATGTTGCTGTTAAGTTGGCTCCGACCCTTAGTGATCCTGTATAGGGTTTTCAAGGAGCAGCTAGTGAGCTTAAACCACCAACCTTGAGGTTCAAACCAACTTTGTAGTCCAGCGCATTAACCCAGAGTGTGACACCAGGATTCCACAAAACCCTGAGCTTGCCTTAGAACACCTGCATTACCATTTGACAGGTGTACCTCCCCAGTCAGACTCCTCACCTGGCACTGTCCCCGAGCAGGTCACACCCAACAGACATGTGGCAGGGCATTCGCGTTTGGCACCAGAAGCAAGAGCTCCTCAGGGTTCACCCCCACTTACTGTGAAAAAACTGTATATTCTTGTACTTTTTAAAAATGGTGATTATAAAACTTTTTAAATCTAAATTTTTCCATTCACAATTTTTTTAAAACATCTTTTCACTCTGTTATATATTCTTCTGTGACACATAGTTTTCTGTTGTTAGGTGTGTTGAGTTGACGCCTACTCATTGCAACTCTGTATGACAGAGTAGAACTGCTCCATGGGGTTTTCTTGGCTGGCTTAACACTGTAGGATAAGCACTGGACCGCAGGTCTGTTTTAATCACAAGGTAGGCAGATCATGCTCACCAGCCTCTTCTTGGAAACCCTATAAAGGATTTCTATGAGTTGGAACTTTTTTATGAGAGTAGATAGTCAGATATTTCTCCCATGGAACTGCTGGATGGATTCAAACCACCAACCTTTTAGCCCAGCACTGGCTCCAGTAGGGTTGATGTCACCAGTGCAGTAATTTAGGGTATCCCCCTCCCCTCATGGACCTCCTCCCATACCAGACCACACAGAGACTTCAGTAAATTATTTAAAACTTGTTACTGTGATTTGAGCAGTTTTACATTCAGCAAATCATATACTTGGCTTCATTACAATAACTGTAATCCCCTCCATGTACCAACAATTAGCCATACTTACCTCTATTGACTTTAACTACTGCAGTCTGCCCTGTGTGTTCCACTACTTTCATCTTTCCTTGGCTGGCTATTTTCCCTCTTGAATGTAAATAATGCCTGCCCTGTCACCATATTAACATTGTCTACCCTCTAGTCTATGAATACTTTCCCCTCACTGTCGCCCTATAACCGTCATTAATGATATCTTTTATTAAGAAAACCTTTTCTTAAATTTTTTACAACATTGGTCTCATATATTATTTGTCCTTTTGTGATTCACTAATTTAACTCAACTCCAGATTTATCCATGTTGTGAGGTGTTTAATAAATTCATAATTATTCTTCAACATTGTGTAATATTCTAAAGTGTGTATGTACCAACATTTGTTTAATCATTCTTCTGTTTATGGGCATTTAGGTTGTCTTTATATTTTGATGTGTCTCTTGTAGACAGCATATTGAAGGATCTTGTTTTCTTATCCATTCTGTTCTCTGTCTCTGACTGGTGCATTTATTCCACTTATATTCAGTGTAATTATCAATAGGTATGAATTGATTGTTGTCATTTTGCTATGCATTTTT
>NW_006408532.1:7677608-7683727 GCF_000296735.1 Chrysochloris asiatica | reverse complement strand
AGTCACCAGAATGGAGGTGCACAGACAGCAAGGGACCAATGAACAGATACCAAAAGAAAAGAATGTCCACACCTTTATCTCCACGGTTCTGCCAGGCGTCTGTGGCCACTGCGATCCTTCCCCTGCTTAGTCTCACCCAAGATGGTGGCTCCTGGAGCAGCTGAGCGTCCTGGACCAGAAAGCAATGGATTTCTTGCTTCTGCCACAAATTCCCCCAGCTGTAAGCTTTCCAACCTTCTAAATATTCCTTTATATGTGGTTCAGAGTACTGGGACCAGCCCCTGAGCCTGCTTGGTTGGATATTCTGTGTTGTTGCTGATGCGAGCTCCTTACAGCACTTCCACCCAATCCGACATCTTGTTTGTTCTCTCCTCTTTTTTTATTTTGATGTGCAAGTGTACTAATTTTCTTTGAGGTTGTCCTGTCATTTATTAATTTTTTTTCCTGTTTAAAACAGCATGTTTTATCTTGAAATCTACTTGACTTCCTAGCCATTTGGATGTTCTGTATCTACATTATACCCTCTTTTTGCTTTGTAGTTGATTTCAATATAAATTAATATTCCTGCTTCCCTATTTTCAGTCTTGCAAGTTTGTTTTACTTTAAATATTTCTATATCAGGAAGATAGTAGAAGAATTGATGTTTTTGAGGTATGGTGTTGGAGGAGAGTATTGAAACTACCATGGGCTGCCAAAAGAACCAATAGATCTGTTTTGGAAGAAGGGCTGCCAGAGTGCTCCTTAGAGGCCAAGATGGCTAAACTTCGTCTCTCATACTTTGGACATATTGTCAGGAGCGACCAGTCGCTGGAGAAGGATATCATGTTTGGTAAGGTGGAGGGTCAAAGAAAAAGAAGGAGACCCCCAATGAGATGGCTTGGCCAAGTGGCAGCATCGATGGACTCAAGCGTGGCAACGGTAGTGAGGTTGGCCTAGGATCGGGCAGTGTTTCATTCTGTTGTGCGTAGGGCCACTACAGTTCAATCTGTAAAACATGGGATTGCACAGGACTAGGCAATGTTTCTACTCAAATATGGTATAATTTAACTAAGTTTCCACAATGGAAATTTAAGATGCCATTTGGTTATTATAGGCAATATTCTTTGTAGCTTAATCTCTTAGAATATAATTCTAGAATTGTAATTATTGAGTGAAAAATTTAAGATAGTGAGAGTTGTTTTAAGATGTTACCAAATTGTTCGGCTATTCCACGCAATATATAATGGGTTTTATAATGCAGTGTTTGTGCATATTGCATTGAGCCCATCCCCATTCCTTGAACATCATATTTGATAGATGCAAAATTATATCTCAGAGTTGGTATTACTGATGACAGTGAACAGATTTTTATATGCTTCTTGACTGATTATATATTTCATCTTTTCTAAAATTGTTCATTCATACCGGCATTTGCCAATTTTTGTTGGGCTGTGTCTTTATTAATATAAGTATACTTTATATATTTAAGCAAATAAGCATTTTCGCTCTCTTTTTTTTAAACTTTATTGTGAACTGAGTGAAAGTTTACAGAATAGATCATTAGTTTTACAGTCAACAAATCACATACTTCCTTTAATTTCAATGATTGCAATTTCCTTCATGTAAAATCAGTTATCCCACTTCCTCCTTCTGATTCTTATTTCCATTTACCTTCTTTCCCAACCCTTCTGAATTTTGTCCTTATGGAAATGCTGCCCTTTTGATCTTGAGTGGTTGATCTTTCCATGGTGAGCATACCTTATAGTGTTGTTGTTGTCCCCCCCAATAATGACAATTAAGCCACTAGGGTCAGTTCAGTGTCAGACCTGAAGCATGACTGAGGGCCATAGTCTTGGGTTCCTCTAAACTCTTTGTTACCAGTAAGCCTGGTCTTTTTTATAATCTTGATTTTTTTTTCTACATTTTCTTCCACTCTATCCAGGACTTTCTAATGTGCTCCGTTTCAGAACAGTTGAGAGTGGTAGACAGGCACTATCTAGCTCTTCTGGTCTCAGGGTTTTGGAGACTGATGTTCATGTGTTCTATCAACCCACTAGACTAATTGGTTCCAAACATCTACATCCTCACTCTTCTTTCCTCTGCACAGGGAAAGATCAACAGCTGCACATAAGCATTCACTCTTGTGTATTGCAAAATCTTTTTTCCTCAGTTACTATTTGCTTCTCATGTGTACTTACTAATTTTGGTATATTTGGACTCACAAAAATCTTTTATTTTGACTTAATCAAAGTTCTTGATCATTTCTTTCTTTCTTTCTTTTTTCCAAGTGGTTATTCTCTTTGGTGATGCTGAGAGAGACTTCTCTATTTATAGATGATATAAATAACTGCCTGGGTTTTCTTCTTGTGTTGGTATGTCTTCCTTTTTAACATTACACTTTCTAACATTTTTGAATTCATTTTCGAGTATGATGTAAGGTAGGGGTACACTTTGATTTTCCCCCCAAATAGTTGGTCAGTTAGCCCAACACATTTGTTTTTCACTAAATATTTATTGAGTTAAGTAGTTTTCACATGAAAACTCGTATTAAAGGTGATAGCAAATTCAAAGTTGAATTGAGCATGATCCATCATTCACTAAATAACTGAGTTTCATAAGGTTTAATTAGACCCAAATAACTATTTAACATATCACATTTTCCCGGTAGAACTGGTGCTAAAATTCATAATGTTATCAAAAGAAAAACTGAAATTGACATATTGAGGAGAAATGTTATTTATATAGAAACATTTATTTTCATTCATTCATTTAATATTCATCAATTGTCTAATACATGTCAGATGTTCTACAAACAAAATACAGATAATAATATAAGGCCTTAATGATGAACTGAGACAGCATTAAGTAGTGTGCACTGTGACTGTCATGGGGAAGAAGATTCTAGACAGAGAAAATATAGAGCAAAGCCTCAGTGTTCTAGGAGAAACAAGGAGACCAGGTGAATGGAATGGGGTATAAGCTTAGAGGTATCAAAGGTTTTAGTCTTGTTGGATTTGTGGGATGAGATGTGGTCTCTAGATTTTTCTGTATTGGGTATAAAAAGTTCAAAGATAATCAAGATATGCTTGTGTCTTTAATGATATAATTTAATGTCAAAAGCTTTAATAATCATAAGCAATGTTCCATAGGACTTAAGAAAATGGAACTAGTAAACTTATTGGCAGAAATCAGAGCAGGTGGTGCTTAAGTTGGGTCATGAGTCAATAATATTAAGGGTCACAGGGTTTCTTTTTGGAATGATAAAAATGTTCTTAAATTAATTGTGGTGATGGTTGCACAATACTGCAAATAGATTTAAAATCATTGAATGGGTGAAGTGTGTGTTATATGAAGTATTAAATATTAAAAAAATTATAAAAAGAAAGATTGAGTCAGAGATCCAAGCAAAATGGGAAGATGGACATTCAGACAGAGCGAGGTTTTAATTTGGAAACAATTTTTGTGAGATTTATTTTCTCTTTGTGAGATGAGAGTTTAGCTATGTAGCAAATTAGTTTTCCTTTTTGAACCCCTGTTTTTATAGTCTGTATAATGGGGATTATGTCTTGAAATGATGAATATCTTGTTACTTTTCATCCATTATCTATCTGTTGTTGTTGTTAGTTTTCATCCAGTTAGTTCCGACTCCTAGTAACCCTATGTGGCAGAGTATAACTGCCCCATGGGCTTTTTTCGGCTGTAATCTTTATGGACTCCATAAAGTCCTGGTGTGGCTTCATAGGATAAGCACTGGAACACAAGGTAGGTTTGAATCACAAAATCAGTGGTTGAAACTCACCAGCCACTCCTGGGAAACCGGATACAGGGTCGCTACGAGTCAGAACTGACTCAACAGCACTTAACAACAGCAACAACAATCTTTATAGGGGAGTATGGTGGCTCCATAGAATAAGCAATGGAACTACAAGGTCTATAGTTCAAGCCCGCCGTCCGCTCTACAGGAGAAAAATGAGACTTTCTGCTCCTGCAAAGATTTTAAAAGCCTCGGACACCCTATACAAGGTCGCTGAATTGGAACCAACTCAATGACACTTAACAAAAACAAGCTCTAGGAGGAGTTCTAGTCAGACACATTCATCTTCAGGAGTCCCCAAACAAAGCCCTAGGCTTGGAGTAGATCCTGATTCTTAGTGGCCCTGTAAGACAAGGTAGAATGGCTCCACAGGGTATCTAAGGTTGTCAGTCTTTAGGGAAGTAGGCCATCACATCTTTCTCCCTAGGAGCGGCCGGTGGGTTCAAACAGTTGACCTTTTGGTTAGTAGCTCAGGACTTAGCCACTGGGTCATCCATCTTTCCACAAGGAGTTGTTCTCATATGCTGTCAAGTTGGTGCCGACATATAGTGACACAGAATGACTCTGTATAGGGTTTCCAAAGCTGTAAATCTTTATGGAATCAGAAAACTTCATCTTTCTCCCACAGAGCAGCTAGTAGTTTTGAACTACTGACCTGTGGTTAGCAATCCAGTGCTTATCCTACAGTGCCACCAGGGCTCCATGTTGTGGTGGTTGTGAGCTGTTGAGTTGGTTCCAATTCATAGCAACCCTATATCTGGTTTGTGAGGCTCTATATGTTTATGGGAACACAAAGTCCCATCTTTTTCCCATGGAATGTCTGGTGGGCTGGAACTGCTGACCTTGTGATTAACCGAAGGCAAAACCCACTATACCACCAGGGCTCCCTCCAGGTCTCCTTGTTATTGTTGTTGTTAAGTGCCTGTCAAGTCGGTTTAGACACATAGTGACCTTGTATAGGATTTCTGAGGAGCAGCTGATGGATTTGAACAGCCATTTCTGAGGTGAGTTGTTAAATGCCGTTGAGTCAGTTCCGACCCTTAGTGACCCTGTATAGGGTTTCTGAGAAGCAGCTGGTGAGCTTGAACCACCAACCTTGCAGTTCAAAGGACTTTGCAGTCTGGTGCATTAACCCACAGCGCCACACCAGGACTCCTAGTCCAGTGCTTATCTGGTGCTCCTTAGGCACAGTAAATCATGTTATCCATATTTCTAAAAGTCAGTCAATGAAAATCTTATGGATCACAACAATCCATGGAATGGTACAGGACCCAAAAGCATTTTCTTCCATGAGCTGGGGGGCAGCTAAGAACAATAACAACCATGAGTGGGCACTGGCTTGGCACAGGTAACCCGGGATGAAGGAGACAGTGGTACCAGCCCACAGTAAAGTGATAATACTTCAGAGCACAAAGTGACCTGAAACAGTGAACACAATAACCAGTAAAAGAGAGCCCTGCCCTACCAGGGCTGCATTGGAGAGTAACAAGGAAAGCCTCTTTCAATCAAGTCTTCAGGGATGGTCAGTCTGAGGAGAAAATATCCAACCTCAGACTTACAAGATAAAAAGGAATCAAATCCTTACAAAGCTGGTAGACAAGTCTTAAGGTTGAAGAAACTGACACAGAGAAAGAGACAGGAAGAACACAAGGTGACCTAGTGACTGCACAAAAGAGCCAAGATTGGAAATTCAGTGACCCTAATGCCAAAGTCAAACAACATTGCCATAACTGTTCATGTTCTTTCATTCCCTTCTTCCCCGTAGGGTCTCATACACAGCAGATTCTCAATAAAAATCTGCTCTTACTTAATCCTTGAAAGACAGGTGACTAGGAGCCATTGAGGCTCAGCCTAGAGCCAAGCCAGTGAGATTTGAAGAATTTAGCTTTCTGGGCCCCAGTTGGGAGAGTGGGTAAGATATGCAACAAAGAGTTTTACCCTATTGTCCTTGCCTTCCTTCCTGGCCAGGATCTGCAAATCCAGCTCTGACAAAGCTGCTTAATGAGTTTATTAAGGGCTCTTTTGTTTTCCCATCCACTTTTGAGCTGGGACCTTCCAGGGGTAGGGCTCTGAGTGGTGGAGGCAAAGGCTAGGGGTGGGAAGAGGAAGGGGAGTGTGGGGGTGGGGTGGGTAGAGCCAGGAGAAAGTCTTGCATCCTGGAGGGATTGGAATTTCTTCTCAAATGTTACCTCCTCCAAGTCTTTCTTACCTGCTCTGGATAAAACAGTTATCCCCAGCCAGTCTTATCCTTTTCTGTCCCCTCTTCTGCTTAATTTTTTCCCAGTGCTTGGCATATGTTGTTGATTTCATACCTGTATAGGGTTTC
>NW_006408532.1:7669839-7677223 GCF_000296735.1 Chrysochloris asiatica | reverse complement strand
TGACCTTGTAGTTCAAAGGGACTTTGTGGTCCAGTGTTTTACCCTACAGTGCCACACCAGAACTCCATATGTTGTTGTTGTTGTTAAGTGCCTTAGAGTTGGCTCCGACTCATAATGACCCTGTATAGGGTTTCAGAAGGAGCTCTGGTAGTGTAGTGCTTATGAGTCAGGTGCTAACCTCAAGGTCTGCAGTTTGAAACTACCAGGGGTTCTGTGGGAGAAAGATGATGCTTTCTGCTCCCATAAAAATTTATAGCCTTAGAAACCCTATACAGGGTCACTATGGGTCAGAACCGACTTAACAGCACTTAACAACAGCAACAACAACATAGGGTTTCTGACGAGTAGTTGAGTTTGAACTGCCAACCTTGTGCTTGCAGTCCAGTGCTTATCCTACAGCACCACACCAGGAATCTAGAGCTCTACATGTTGTTGTTAGCTGTACAATTGTTGTTGTTGTTAGGTGCCATCAAGTCGGTACGAACTCATAGTGACCTTACGCACAGCAGAACGAAACACTGGCCGATCCTGGGCCAACCTCACTATTGTTGCCACGCAGTACAGTAGTAGACATTTCATCAATATTTGTTACATTAAACATTTGTGTTCGTCATATAAGAGGCATGGTGTTGCTATCCTTTCCTTCCCACCCACCCTGCCGTGGGGAGCAATCCCTTGTTGGAATGATTTTGCTTCTCTCAAGTCTCTGAGTAGTGCAACCAGTTGAGCACTTGGCTAATTAATAGAAAGATTGATGGTTCAAACCTAGCCTGAAGCACTTCAGAAGAAAGTCCAGGCAATCTGTTTACAAAAGTTCACAGCGTTGAAAACCCCATGGAGCACAGTTCTACGCTGACATACATGGGATCATGGGATTGCCATGAGCTGTGATCATCGGGATTGCAATTGGCTATGCTTCTTCCACACACTTTTCATCCTGTCATTATTTATTTGTATAAGTCAATTCCTAGAATATGAATTCCAAGGAAGTAGGACTGCTCTGTGGTGTAGCCCCCTTTAGATAACAGTGTCTGACAGTTAAAAAAAAAAAAAAAAATCCTGTTGCTATGGAGTTGATTCCAACTCATGGCAATCCCATGATGTCAGAGTATCTGTGGTGGTGGTTATGTGCCGTGGAGTCGGTTCCGACTCATAGTGACCCTCGACAGGGTTTCCGAGTCTGTAAATCTTTAAGGGAACAGAAAGACTCATCTTTCTCCTGAGGAACAGCTGGTAGTTTTGAACTGCTGACCTTGAGGTTTGCAGCCTGATTCATAACCACTATGCCACCAGAGCTCCCTAGAGTATATATTGTTGTTGTTGTGTTATGTGCCGTGGAGTCGGTTCCGACTCATAGTGACCCTGTACAGGGTTTCCGAGGCTGTAAATCTTTACGGGAGCAAAAAGCCTCTTCTTTCTCCCGCAGAACAGCTGGTAGTTTCGAACTGCCGACCTTGCGGTTCGCAGCCCTATTCGTAACCACTACGCTACCAGAGCTCCTTTATGTAGCTATATGTAATATATATAATAAGTTTCAGGTCTTTCTTCTGATGTACCTCTAGGTGAACTGAAACCTCAACCTTTTTGTTAGCAGCCAAGTGCGCTAACCTTTTGCACCAACTAGAGATTCCTGACAAATATTGTTAAGTGCTGTCGAGTCATTTCTGACCCATAACGACCCTGTATAGGGTTTCTGAGGAGCAGCTGGTGAGCTTGAGCCACCAACCTTGCAGTTCAAACCAGCTTTGCAGGCTGAAGCATTAACTCACAGCGCCACACCAGGACCCCTGACAAATATTGTTGTTGTTAAGTGCCATCTAGTTGATTCTGATCCATAGTGACCCTGTATAGGGTTTCTGAGGAGCAGCTGGTGAGCTTGAACCGCCAACCTTGCAGTTCAAACGACTTTGCAAATATTAGGCTCAGGGAATTGCTTGCCTAGAGAATGAGTAGATAAATGTAGGGCTGCTCAGGGCATCCCAGGGCCAAGTTGGGAAGTCAACCTTTGAAACTTGAAGGTAAAATTGACTGACCGAACACCTTAGGATTTTCATTGTCCAAACAGTTGTGAGGGAGGAGGGGTTGACTATGCTCTTATTTTGCTAATACTAACTTTACTCTAAATAGTTATGGGGTTTCTCTTGGCTAAATTGTTCTTGTAGCTGTGGGTTAATGCGCTGACTGCAAGGTCAGTTTGAACTGCCCACAAGGATGGTGGTTCAAGTTCACCAGCCACTTTGCGGAAATTCTATACAGGGTCGCTAAGAGTCAGAACGGACTCAACTGCACTTAACAACAACAGCAACAACCTTCAGAACACAAAAGAGTCAGCAGGTTCCCAGAGCCAACCTCAGAGCTCTAGAGGCTGTGGTGGATGGAGATGTGGGATAAAGCACTGGACCACAAAGTTGGTTTGAACAAGGTCAGCGGTTAAAACCCACAAGCCGCTCCTCAGAAAACCCTAGACAGAGTTGCTATATGTCGGAACTAACTCAACAACAACATTGTTCATGTTCTACTCTGCACTCTGCAGCCAGGCATTTTAGAATGCATAAATCTAAGTCACTTCCCTGCTAAAATCCTTTCCACACTTTCCTAGTATCCTGGTGATAAAGTCCAAACTCCTTATCACTGTCAGAGTGCTAGGGAGCCATTCAAGGGTTTTCAGCAAAGACGGAATGGCTTAACCAGATTTATGTATCTCATATACCTGCATGATCTGTTCCCAAGGAACCCTGGTATTATAGTGGATTGTGAGCTAAGGTGCTAACCTTAAGGTCAACAGTAGGAATTCACCAGTTGTTCCTTTGGAGAAAGATGAGGCTTCCACTCCCATAAAGATTTATAGTCTTAGAAGTCCTATACAGGGGTGCTATGAGTCAGAACCCACTGGATGATGCAACACCACCACCATGATCTGTTCCCTGTCTGCCAACCTTGTTGAAGGCATCATGTTCTCCCTTCGCGGCTCCCTTCTTATCTTTACCCTCAAGTCCTCTTTGAGTGGCTGACTTCTCTTACTTCAAACCTCAGCTCTCCTTCTAGAGGCTCTTCCTGAACTTCACCTGTATCCCTGTTCATCACCAGAGCAGCCTGGCTCTATTATAACTATAGAATACTTGTCTATCTGTCTTGTACAACTGTAAGCTGGTTGAGAACAGAAACCATCTCAGTACCCAGAACCTACCACAGTGCCTAGTAACTTGGGGAGGGAGGACCACTCTTATTTATATGGCATATGTTTTTGTTAAGTGCCTTCAAGTCAGTTCCAACTCATAGAGACCCTGTATAGGGTACCTGAGGCTGAAAATTTTTGCAGGAGCCAAAAGCCTGATCTTTCTCGGGGTGGGCGGTGGGCTTGAACTGCTGACCTTGTGGCTCACAGTCCAGTGCTTATTATACAGCACCATCGTGCTCTTCATATGGCATGTTGTTAGGTGCCATTGATTCATTTTCAACTCATAGTGACCCTGTATAGGGCTTCCGAGGAACGTTTGGTGAGTTTGAACCGCTGACTTTGTGGTTCGAACCAACCTTTCAGTCCAGTGCTAATCCTACAGTCTACTCCGAGACTTCCCATATGGTGTATACATATATGTATATATTTATATAGAGAGGAGCATGGTGGCTCTCTGGGATAAGCACTGGACTGCTAACTACAAGGTAGGCAGTTTGAGCCTAGCAGTTACTCTGCCAGAGAAAAATGAGAATTTCTGCTCCTGCAAAGATTTGTTCTTGTTGTTGTTAAGTGCCATCAAGTCAGTTCTGACTCATAGTGACCATGTATAGTGTTTCTGAGGAGCAGTTGGTGGGTTTGAACCACTAACCTTGCAGTTCAAATGAACCTTGTGGTCCAATGCTTATCCTACAGAGCCACATCAGGACTCACAGCCTTGGAAATCCTGTACAGGGTTGCTATAAGTTGGAACTGACTAGATGCCCTGGTGGTGCTGTGGGTTAGGTGTTGGGCTGCTAACCAAAAGGTTGACAGTTCAAACCCACTAGCCACTCCTTGGAAGAAAGATGAGGCTGTCTGCTCCCATAGAGATTTACAGTCCACTTACAGTTGTTATGAATCAGAATTTATTCAATGGCAGTGGGTTTAGTTTGTTTGTTTTGGCATATGTAGATATATGAGCAAGAAAAATAGTATTGCTACAAAATCATATGAAGCTTTGTTAAACAAATATAGCAAAATGTAGAGCTATCATTTCTTACCATTTCCTCCATCTAGTTCTATACACTTCTGAAGGTGGTGTTACCATCACTTTAACTCTTCCCTGAGTAATTGTGTGCTGTTTGATTTACACCATGTCAAAACAGCAGTTTTGCTATCCTTGAAGGACTCAGATGGTGTTCCTTTGAAATGTTCTTTGAGTTTTGGGAACAAAAAGAAGTCTGAAGGGGCAAGATCAGGGTTATAGGTGGATTGGGTAAGGTTTCCCAATGAAATTTTTGTAGGACAACCATTGCTACCCTTGAAGAATGAGCAAGTGTATTGACGAAACAGGAAAAACATTCCTTGGCACAACTTTCCTGGCCTTTTTCTTACCAATGAAGTTTTTATTTTTCTTAAAACTTCGTAATTAGTCTCCATGATTGACCATTGTCCTTCAAGAAAATCTACTAATATTATCCCTTTGGATTCTCAAAAAAAAAAAAAAACTAACCCAAAAATACAGTTATTATAAACTTCTGAGCTGACCTCTATGCCTTGAATTTAACTGACCGGTATATCCCATCAGAAGTTACTGTTTTGATTGGATCTCTTTTTGAGGACACCTTAAAGAGAGAACTTGTCTGTAACTATGATGAACTAGAACTCTAGTAGCAATACTTTTTGACTTACTCTCATATATATGAAATGTACTGAGAATCTAACCTGTGCCTGGTGTTATCCAGGCCTAATTCTTTACGTATTGTAAGACACAGCCTTCCTTTGTGAGGTCTCCCTGATCCCTTATGGAATTGCTGGTAAGAATAACATTGAATAATTTGCAAGTATTAAATACTGGTAACATAGTAGGCAATACTTTGTATGCTTCCTATGTGTTAATTCACTCACTCTTATTTCAATAGGAGTTTTTAAATTAGGCAATCCTGGGTTCTAATATAATATCATAAGGAGCTCTGGTAGCGTAGTGGTTATGAATTGGGCTGCGAACTACAAGGTGAGCAGTTCGAAACTACCAGCTGTTCCGCAGGAGAAAGATGAGGCTTTCTGTTCCTGTAAAGATTTACAGCCTCGGAAACCCTGTTTAGGGTCACTATGGGTCAGAACCTACCCGACGGCACTTAACAACAACAATAACAATATAATATCTACCACTTAGTTATATGTGACCTTGGGCAAGTCACTCATAGTTTCTGAGTCTTTGTTCTTTCCTATATCTGTGAAATATGGGTAAATAATAATACTGATCCATCATAATATTGTGAAGATTCATGCACATGATGAGAATTCCACGTATTAGTAGTAACAGTTGTTGTTAAGTGTTGTTGAGTCGCTTCCCACTCATCTTTGTTCTTGTTAAGTGCCTTTGAGTTGGTTCCAACCCATAGCTATCCACCCTGTATAGGGTTTCCAAGGAGCAGCTGGTGAGTTTGAATCACCGACCTTGTGTGTGGTTCAAATCAACCTTGTGGTCCAGTGCTTTATCACACCAGGACTCCAGTAATAACAGAAGGTATTATTACTATGGAAGGAGCTCTGGTAGGGTTACCAGAGTTGGGCTGCTAACTTCAAGGTAAGCAGTTCAAAACTACCAGAGGTTTTGCAGGAGAAAGATGAGGTTTTCTGCTCCCTTAAAGATTTACAAGCCTCGGAAATCCTATACAGGGTCACTTTGAGTCAGAATCAACTTCATGGCACATAACCAACCAACCAACCATTGTTATTATCCAGTCCTGGTTTGGCACTGTAGGATAAAGCACTGGGCCACAAGATTGGTTTGAACCACAAGAGTGGCAGTTCAAAGTCACCAATTGCTCCTCAGAAACACTATACAAGGTCACTATGAATTGGTTTCAACTTGATGGCACTTAACAACAACAATTATTATTATGATACTACAAACTATAATTATTTCTTTCACCTTTGTTCTGTGGTATTGGCATATAAATATTGTTCAGTAGTAGAACTAGATATTCCTAAAATAATTGCCATCACTATTTTAAAACAGGGTTGCTTTCTTTTGTAGGATCTCACAAGAGCCTCCTTGAAAGCATTTGAATACTTTTTGACCACATGTTAACTAGACTTTTGTGTAGTGGGCTAATAATAATAAGTAGGAAATCTCCAGGAAAAGGCATCTGTCTTGCCAGCGTGCCAGGCACGGTACTGGGCTCTGGGGATAGTTTGGTTCCCCCTGTGTTGATGGAGCTGATCTATAGGAGTAAAGACAGGTATTAACACATTGTTAATTACAGGTGTGATGAGTGCCCAGAGGAAGAGAGGAACACAATTCCCTGAGAGTCAGTAATAACAGGGGCTTCTTATCTGGTCCTCTGAGGCAATAGCACTTTCTAAAGAGTTTGAAAGCTGAGGAAGACAGAGGACTGGTAGGAGCTTCTTAGATAGAGGAACTTATGTGGAGGTTAGAGGTCAGGAAGGCAGGAGAAGTTTGGCCTGCTGTCATAGTAATCTGGGATGGACTGGTGCAACTAATTGTTGCTTTGAAGTGGCAGAGAAACAAGGCTGGAGAAACACTGAGGACTATTTCTTGCCTAGCTGGTGCTTCTAAGTAAGTAAGCCCGCTCTCCCCTTCAACCTCCTCCTCCCTGGCACATATACTAACCTGTTCAAGTCTCCCACCCTGGAAACCTTTCTCCTACTGTCCTGCACTCAAGGTATAATACTTTCATCTCTACAGTACAGCTAAGCTATTCATTCCTTTCTTCTTCTGTTCATTCTTTTCTTTTCAGAAAAACCGAAATCTGCTGAGTTGATTCTTACTCATAGTGACCCAATAGAACAGAGAATTGCCCTATGGGGATTGCAACCCTGTAATCTTTATGGAAGCCACCTGCCTGCCACTTCTCCAGCTGAACAATTGGTGGGTTTGAACCAAAGTTAGCTAGCGACTGAGTCTATAACCACTGTCCTGTCAGGGATCCTATTTACAAATAAAGTACATAAAAGTTCAACACCAGAAAGAGAGAAAAACAACATTTTAATTATCCAGAGACAACTGCTATTAAATTTTGCATCTATCCTTTAAATTTTTCTAAGTCCTGGTGTGGTGCTGTAGGATAAGCACTCAACTGCTAACTATAAGGTCAGCAGTTCAAACCCACCAGCAGCTCTTCAGAAACTGTATACAGACAGTGTCTTTATGAATTGAACTGACTCAACAACACATAACAATAATAACAACTATATAAT
>NW_006408532.1:7663705-7668924 GCF_000296735.1 Chrysochloris asiatica | reverse complement strand
GTAAAGATTTACAGCCTCAGAAACCCTGTGCAAGGTCACTATGAGTCAGAGCCAACTCCACGGTACTTAACAACAACATTCAGTGGTATTTAGTACGTTTACAATGTTGTGCAATCCCCACCTCTATCTAGTTCCAGAATATTTTTATCACCCACAAAAAAAAGCCCATCCATAGTCACTCCTTATTTCTCTCTCTTTGCAGCCCAGGTAACCCCTTAGTGTGGGATTACCCAATAAGCAAGGTAAATACAGGTTTGTGCTTATTTACTAACCTGTAGTGAACAATTTCACATTTTTTCACCACACCAAAGGTTCTGTTTCTAGGTCTAACTGACGTCTGTCTCTCACTAACCTCTCAGCACCTTCCTATAGAATAAAAGCCTCTTCAAATTTATAATTCCTGATAGACATGGAGTACCCAGCAAGCAAGTTAACTACGGACTTACTTATACTTAGGTAGTGAACAATTTCACATCAAAGATGTGGTAAAACTCTTGTGAAATTGTTCATTACAAATTAGTAGGTAAGCACAAGTAATCATGTGCTTACCTTGCTTCTTGGGTAATCCACCCCTGCAACCAGTAATCTACTTTCAGTTTACTTGGGTTTGCATATTCTGGACATTTCATATAAATGGGAGCATTCAATATTTGTCCTTTTGTGTCTAGCTTCTTTCATTTTCTTTTATAATGTCATCAAAGTTCATCTATATCTTCTTTAATACTTTAAAGAGGTCTGTATTGTAGCTTGCATCAGCACTTCATTTTTAAAATTATATTTCATTGCTGTATAAAACATATATAACAAACATTTGCCATTTTAACAGTTTTAAATTGTATCAGTCAGTGACACAAAACATTTGTTAAAAGAATACAAGATACACTGTGTTAAAAGAATACAAGATACACTGTACCTCCCCCCCCACCAATACACACACACACCTTGTCATCAGCACACAGTCCCTCTCCCTCTCTGTGTCTAGAGTCCCTAGCCGCTCCATCTCTCCACATCATCTCCACGTCATTGTCTCTGCCTCCATCTCTGGCATCACTGTTTCTCTGGGTAGGGTCCTGCACTCCGCTCTTCACCCTTAATGGTCCCAGGGACCTCTGCTCGCAAACTGCATAGTCAATAACTCCCCTCCTTTTACTACAAAACATCCACCTTTACATTTCCAACCCTCACAATCAGTCCTGATAACAATTATTCACCATTGTACCACAAGGGACCTATCCCCATCTCTTTTCATTAGCCCTGCCCAGACAGATTGGATACTACTCAGTGAAGAGTCTACCTTCCTCTGCTCCCTCTGGATCTAGGCTCCCTCTTGAAAGCTTGTAAGCCAGTCACTTCTTGCCTTTGTAGGTATCTCCCACCCCTCATTTTGGGCAGCCAATGTCTAAGTTGCCCATCCCTGTCTACTCTGTATATGGAGGGGGTGGGAATGATACTCGCTGTAAAGATTTGTTCCCTCTTTTGAGCTACTGCATCCATAGGTGTAGGTCAAGTTCATCAAATTGTATGAGATTACTCTTTTCCCCCCCTCTTCTTTCTTCTTTTAATTGAGCTCTGATCATCCAGTCATTGAAGCCAGGTTGAGTGGGTATTATCTACAAGTGTGGGTGTTCTTATGCATATGCCCTCTCTTCTTATCAGCTGGACTCTTCACTCTCCACTTTGGTCCTCTGTGGCTATGTCACTGACTCTGGGCCCAAGAGTCCCCAGGTCTTGCCACACTGCTGGTCAACCAGGTCTCCACCTGGGTTTACAGGAGTCTTTTGAATGTTATAAATCTTAGCTCGCAGCTTCATTGTATACAGCAACACTTTTAATGTCAACATTAAATCCTATACCATGTATCAGAGGCGAGCAAAAGTCCATTCATTCTCAAATATTTAGTGAACACCTATTGGGTTCCAGGCCTTTGTTTGGATGTTAAAGCTGACTATAGTATCTTACTTGTTGTTGTTGTTAAGTGCTGTCGAGTTGATTTTACCCATAGCGACCCTGTATAGGGTTTCCGAGGAGCAGCTGGTGAGCTTGAACCGCCAACCTTGCAGTTCAAATGGGCTTTGCAGTCTGACGCATTGACACTCAGCACCACACCAGGACTCTACTATCTTATAAGAGTAATACTAGTATAATAGTAAGATACTACTATTATACTAGTATTATTATTATTGTTACTATTTATTGTTGTTGAGGATATGTACAACAACATACACCAATTTAAGTTTTTACATGTACAGTTCAGTGACATTGATTACATTCATCAAGTTGTAAAACCATTCTTACCCTCCTTTTCTGGGTTGGTCTTCCCTCATTAGCATATACTCATTGCCCCCTAAACTTTCCATATAATATTTTGAGTTGCTATTGTCAATTTGATCCCATGTAGGTTTTTTTTAAAAAACTTTTTATTATAAATTGGATGAATGTTTACAGAGCAGATTAATTTTCCATTCAACAATTCATATACATTATGTTTCATGTCATTGATTGCAATCCCTATAAAAGAATTTTTCCCACTTTCTCCCTGTGTTTTCTGCTTCCATTCATTCCTCTTTCTTCCCTAACCCTTTGAACCTTGTCCTTGGGTAAATGTTGCCTTTTGGATCTATAATGGTTGATTATTCTAAGGTATGTGTGCCTCACTAGCATTACTGTTCCCCTTATAGACCTGTCCATTGTTTGGCTGAATACTGAGCCACAAGGGTGAGTTCATTTCCAGAACTGAATGACAACTTGTCTTGGGGGTTTCATCAGTCTCTGTTTGACCAGTAAATTTGGTCTTTTTGATGTTTTTGAGTTTAGTACCATATTTTTCTTTCACTCTATCCAGGATCTTCTAACATGATGCCTTTTTGAGCAGTTAGTAATGGTAACTGGGTACCATCTACCATCAGTTCTTCTGGTCTCAGTGTCATGGAGACTGATGTTTACATGGTCCATTTGTCTACTAGACTAATTGTTTCCATGTGACTTTTTATTTTCATCACTCTTCTTTAATCTGGACAGGGAGAGACTAATAATTGTACTTTAGATGGTCATACATAAGCCTTTAAGACCCCAATAGCTACTCACCAATACAAGTTTGTAGAACATTATCTTTGTGGACTATGTTATGCCAATTGGCCCTGGTGTCTCCTGAGACTATGGTCCTGAGCCCCTTGGCCCAATGACTCATTCCCAATGTGTATGGGTTCATCTAACTTTGGGTTCATCTAACAAGTTTTCATAACTTTGCCCATATGTTCCACCACATCCACGGATATATTTGCAGAATAGGTAAAACCTACCAAAAATTACTACCATTGAGTTGATTCCAACTCACAGGGATCCGGATCCTATAGTGCAGAGGAGAACTACTCCTTTGTGTTTCAAAGACTATAAATCTTTACATGAGCAAATTAAAGGAACAGCTGGTGGGTTCGAACTGCTGACCTTTTGGTTAGCAGGCCAATGCAAAACCCACCATGCCACTAGTGCTCCTGCATAGGTAAATACATATGTAGAAATATTCATGGATATAGTTCCATTCTCCCAGGAAGAGTGCAAGAGTTAAAGGCAACAGGGGTAAATACTGTTGCATACACAATCCTGCAGTTACCAGTGGATGCATAGATAGACATGCAGACTGAATGAGTGTGAGAGGGAAAGTGGGAGTATATCAAATTAGGTTTGACCAATTTGCATGTACACCCACTTCCCGTGTTTCTTGTTAAGTGCCTTTGAGTTGATTAACACTCATGGCAACTTTATATAGGGTTTCTGAGGAATGGCTGGTGGGTTTGAACTACTGACTTTGTGGTTCAAATCAATCCTGCAGTCTAGTGCTTATCCTACAAAGGTTCACCAGGACTTCCTGTGTTTAGGTTCATAATAATGGCCATTGCTTTTTCTATCTCAACCCTATATAGTCTGACTTTTGTCTCCAAGTCTTGGTGTGGTGCTGTGGGTTAATGTGCCAGACTGCAAAGCTGTTTGAACTGCAAGGACGGCAGTTCAAGCTCACCAGTGGCTCCTCGGAAACCCTATACAGGATCACTATGAGTTGGAACTGACTCGACAGCACTTAACAACTCCAATGATAGCAGTCTGCCACTGTAGGATAAGCATGGAACTGCTAATCATAAGGTGAGCAATCCTAACCTCAGAAACCCTATGCAGGGTTGTTATGAGTTGAAACAGACTCAATGGCATTTAACAACTCCAATGTGTAATCAATGAGTTGCCAAGACTTCATTTTGTTTGGATCCGCAATCAACACTCTGGGAAGTGGCAGTCAGGAAATCAAATGATGTATCACATTAGGCAAATCTGCTGCAGAAGATCTCTTTAAAGTATTAAAGAACATATCAGTTTGAGGACTAAGGTGTGCATGACCCAACCCATAGTATTTTCTTTTCCTTTCTCATCTTTTAAAAAAACTTATTGTGAACTGAATGACTGTTTACAGAGCCGATTATCAGTTTTACATTCAGAAAATTATATACCTTACTTCATTACAATGATTGTGTTCTCCTTCATGTACCTTCAGTTAACAGTATTTACCTCTATTCACTTTAACTATTGTATTCTTCCGTGTCTCCTGCTATATTTATCTTTTCTCTGCTAACTTCCTTCTTGTTTATTGCCTGCCCTGACACCATGTTAACATGTGTCTACCCTCTAGCCTATAAATGATTTTCCTTCTCCTTCCCCCGCCCCATAACTCTCATAGATTGTTTCTTTTATAAAGATAACCTTTTCTTAACTATTTACAACATTGGTCACAACAATGTTTGGTTTGAATTACAAGGTTAGTGGTTCAAATTTATCAGCCACTCCTCAAAATCCCTGCTTAGGGTCGCTATGAGTTGGAAATGACTGGAGGGCACTTAACAACAACAACTCAGCATAATGTCCTCCAGGTTTGTCTATGTCTGTGACGTGTTTCCCAGATTTATTATTATTTTTCAATGTTGCTTAGCATTCCATTTGTGCATGTGAGTTTGTTTAACCACTCTTCTGTTAATGGCTACTTAGGCTGTCTCCATCTTTTTGATGTGTCTCTTGTAGACCACATATTAAAGAATCCTGTTTTCTCATCTACTCTGTTCTCCCCTTCTCTCTTTTTTTTTAAATAAATGTTTTATTGTGAATTGTGTGATAGTTTACATGGGAGAACATTAGTTTTACATTCATTCTATCATACATCGTTTCATTGCCATAGTTAC
>NW_006408532.1:7650703-7663040 GCF_000296735.1 Chrysochloris asiatica | reverse complement strand
AGTCATTGAAGACAGGTCAAGTGGGTATCATCTGCAAGTGTGGGTGTTCTTGCATCTGTCTACCCTCTTTTTATTGGCTGGCTGCCCCGCTCTCCATTCTAGTCCTCTGTGGCTGTGTCATTGACTCTGAGCCCATGAGTCCCCAGGTCTTGCCTCGCTGCTGGCCGACCAGGTCTCCTCCACCTGGATTCACAGTAGTCTGCTGAACGATGTAGGACTGAGCTCACCGCTTCATTGATGTTCTTTGGTCACTTCCCCTTAACAGTGACGTGCTCTCCCCTTCTCTTGACTGGTACATTCAATCCATCTACATTCAGCGCAACTATTGACAGGTATGAATTGATTGCTGTCATTTTGCTATGTGTGATTTTGTGTGTGTGTTGTTTTGCTGTAAAAGAAAGTTTTATTGTTTTCATTTGTTCCTTGGGTTGGGAGAGAGAAGCTCCAGGATGGTGTAGATGCTACCTCTGTGGCTGGAGGGAATTTTCAGGCAGAAGGTCTGCGGAGGGCAGTCGAATGCTGAAGGCCCCTCACAGGTTGTGGGGCTCTGCAGGTTCTTTCCTTGTCAAGTTTGAGGGTAAACATCTCAATAGTTATTTGTCTAGCCCTGCCTGGGGGCCAGCCACCCTGTGGAGGTTGGTCAGGTGGCTGCCCTTCTTGAGAATTTTCACCTCCTTGTTGAGAAAATGGTTCTCCAGAAAGTCATAGAGGTGGGGGTTGGTGTGGGTAAAATCCACAGCGTGCAGACCCAGAAGGGACTGGTTCAGGTTCTCCTCCAGGGCCAGGGTGGCTTCCTTGGCGTCCATGGTTCTTCCCCAATCATCTTGAGATGGCTTCTGCACATCCTGGATGACAGCTGACTGCCACGCTGCTTTTGCACTTTCAAGGGATGCTCGGTACCCTTGCACTTCTCCTTCATCAATTCTATGAAGAAGTGTCCCATGCCTTCCAAGGCCAAACTATCTCGATTAAAATAAAAGCCCAAAAGAGAGGCAGGTGTAAGAAGCCTGCAGATGCTTGACACCAGCCTCCACTTTAAGAGGAATAATTTTGTTGGATCTGAGAGTTCATGGCTGGTTCAGAATTTGGAGCTAACCACACAAAAAAAGTGTTTAGCTGGTCCCAGAAATGAGATGGCTTAGAAAATAGTGCTGGAGAAGATACTGCACTGAAAGAGAAGGTGAGAGGTGATCTGCGCCTGGAGTCCGTAGGTTTGTTCTGCCCGAACACTGTTGAAGTAAAACTGTTGATCCACAGGACTGCTGGGTGAGCTTTGTGTATTTTTTTGTCTGGAGCTGCTGGTTTTCTTGTTCATAATTTTCTGCGCAGAGTTCATTTGTATTTGTGGATTTTCTTTTCATTTTATTTTCTGCTGTGTTAATGTTTACTAAATCTTTCTGTTCAGGTGTGTTAATTTTCAGTGTAAATTACAGGTTACCTTATTATTTATTAAATTTCTTCCCTATTTAAAGCAGTCTGTTTTATCCTGAAATCTATTTTACTTCCTTGCCAATTGGAAGTTCTGTATCTATACTATGCACTCTTTTTACTTTGTAGTTGACTTCATTATAAATTGATACATCTGGTTCCCTATTTTCAGTCTTGTAGGTTTGCTTTACTTTAAATACTTCTATATCTGGATTGGGAGTCCTGGTGTGGTGCTGTGGGTTAATGAACCAGATTGCAAAGCCATCTGAACAGCAAGGTCATTGGTGTATGCTCCTTGGAAACCCTATACAGGGTTGCTATGGGTTGTAACTGAATCGACCGCACTTAACAACAATATCTGGATTGAGTTCTGGGTGTTGTTGTCATGTATTGTAATCTCAGGCTGTTGTCTGCCTATTGTTGGTTCTCAGTTCAAAGAATATCCTATAGAATTTGTTGTGAAGTTGGTCTGGTCATTATAAATTCCTTTAGTTCATATTTGTTAGGAAATGTCCTAATTTTCGCTGTCATATTTGAGGGACAGCTTTGCTGGGTATATGATTCTTGGTTGGCACTTTTTTCTTTCAGTTTTCTATATGTCACCCATTGCTTTCTTACCTGTATGCTTTCTGCTGATAAATCAGAAGTTAGTTTTATTGGTTTTCCTTTGTAGATAACTTTTCGTTTTCCCGAGCTGCTTTCAGGATTCTTTCCTTGTCTTTGGTTTTAGAAAATTTGATTATAATATGTGTTGGTGATACTTTTTTGGGATCTATCCTATTTGGGTTTCATTTAACATCTTCTCATCTTTCATGATATTAGGGAAGGTTTCTTCCATTAACTTTTTGACAATTTTCTCTGTGCTTTTTATTGTCTCTTCCTGTTCTAGAATTCCATAAGTTGTTCCTCTTCATGGTGTCCCACATAACTCTTAGGCTTTCTTCAGATTTTTTTTCCCATTCTTTTTAAAAAATTATTATTATTGTTGTTCTTCTAGCATATTAATATTGAAAGATTTACCTTCAAATTCACTAATTCAAGCTTCCATTGATTTGAATCTACTCCATTGCCCTTTCACTGTGTTGTCTGTTTCTGAAATCTTAGATTTAATCTTCTGGATTTCAAATTGCAGGTTTTGTATTGTTTCAAATTTTGCATTTATTTTTTCTGTGTGTTCTTGAATTCTTCTAAAGTTTCTTCTATGTTCTCTTTGCTTTCCATTATCTTTCTGTCAATCCTTTGAAAATATCTAAGTATCATTCTTTTGAATTCTTTTAAAATTATTTTCATTGTATTTTCTTCCTCAGAAACATTTTCTGGTTCTGCATCTTGGTCATTTGTTTGAGCCATTTTCTCTTTTGTGTGTGTGAGCTAAAATTGTCTGATGTCTCTGGGGAATTGTGGGGTTGTCTTATTTGTATTTAAGTAATGATTGTATGTTGAATTGTTCTTAGGCTCTCATCAACTCTCTCCTGTCGGTGTAGTTTGAGAATGCAAGTGTGTACACTGTTCTGGTTCACTGTTCCTGCACCACAGTTTAGAGATGGTTTAGCTGGTGTTGGCTCCTGTGTATCATTGATCACATAGTATAGGAGTTGGTATTGGTTCTTACCCTGTGGATGGAGCTACAGTGGGTACAGTTGTGGATGGGTTGCATGATATGAACATGGTTGTTATCTCCTTTTGAGTAGAAAGATAAAACTCCTCCCATATACACACAGGAATCCTGGTGTGGCACTGTGGGTTAATGCGCCAGAGTGCAAAGCCATTTGAACTGTAAGGTCGGTGGTTCAAGCTCACCAGCTGCTCCTCGGAAACCCTATACAGGGTCGCTATGGGTCAGAATCGACTTGACAGCACTTCACAACAAGACAACAATATACACACAAGAAAACAAAATAGAATATGCAAACAAGGAACCAACAATGAAAAAAGAAAATAACAAAGAGAAGAAAGAATTACTAAAAGGCAATCAGAAAAAAAGAATAGATAAGTATAAAGACAAAAGAAGGACAGAGAAATGGAGCTATAGAAGAGAAAAATAAGAGAGAAAATTAAAAAGAATACCACTTAACAATAAATAAAAAGAGAAAAGAAGGACAGAAAAGTGGAGCTACAGGAGAGGAAATAAGAGGAAGGAAAAAAAACCAGAAAAAACAGCGAGAGGGAAGTTGAAAAGATCAAAAGGGGAAAAAGAAGAGAGGAAATGAGAAGCAGAAAGGAAAAACTAAAGCAGCAATAGAAAGAATAAAATTCAAGGGAATAGAAAAAGAAGAAGAAGGAGAAGAAAAAAACACAATGAAACAGAAAACAAACAGATCCCTAAAACAAAACAAAGAACAGTTCAGCTGTTGTACCTGGAGAAGAAGAAATTCTGGGTTGCTCCTGAAAGGCAAGGAGCTCATGAGGTGAGTGAGGAAGTGATGCGACAGCAGAGTTCCTGGCCCTAGATGGAGTTCCTATTGGCCTCTGTATTTATCTATGTTCAGGGCACTCAATACACTCAGTACTCCAGAAGTAGTTCGTGGAGGCCCTTGAAGGAGCTGGTTTCAGTATCTGTTAGGATAATGGAGCAGCTGAGGGCAGGGTGACTGGTTAAATGCCGGTCTGGAGACTCTGCAGGTTCTGTAGGTCTGGGGCAGAGTCTGTCTAAATGCAGGTACCAAAGCGGTGCACCAAAGGGGTTGGTTCAGCAGGCCTCAGATCCCAAACACATGGTTCAGGACTGCTGGAGAGCTAGGTCTCTGCTCGGGATGGATGAGGGTGGGAACTAGCCACCCCTCTGGTAACCAAGAGAGTGTGGGAGCAAAAATAAGGAATTGTACCTTTCCTGTCATCTTGTGACTCTCCTTTGCCAGGTTTCCTTCTGTTTCCAAAGCTGTTCTCAAGTTACTAGTGCTGTGTCTGGCAGGCTGTTCACCAGTCAGTCTTCCTCTCTTACTGTCCCTGCTCAGCTTCTCCTCCCAGCAAGGACTCAATCCACTTCTCTAACCTTTCCCCTGAAGTTCAAGGTTCTCAAATTTTCATCTGTGTCTGTTTCATTTGGTTGCTTGTATATTTGTTGTAGAGGTTCTGTGGAGTGAGTCTATTTAGTTGCCATCTTGCTGAAAGTCTCCCAACTCTCTGTATTTTCAACTGCCTCATATGCATGGAAAAGTTGGACAATGATTAAGGAAGACTGTAGAAGAATTGATATGTTTGAGTTATGTTGTTGAAGAATGTTAGAAGTACCATGGATTGCAGAAGAACAAACAAATCTATGTTGAAAGAAGTATACCCAGAGTACGTCTTAGAAGCCAGGATGATGAGACTTTGTCTCTCATATTTTGTACATGTTATCAGAAGGGATCAGTCCCTGGAGAAGAACATCATGCTTGGTAAAGTGGAGGGTCAGCAAAAAAGAGGAAGACCCCTCAAGTAGATGGATTGATACAGTAGCAGCTGCAGCAATGGGCTCAAGCATAACAATTGGGAGGATGGTGCAGGGCTGGGCAGTTTCCTTCTGTTGTACACAGGGTCTGTGAGACAGAAGCAACTCAGTTTTACCTAAAAACAACACTTCAGTGAAATGATTCAGTCCATGGGCTACTAGATATCACTCAAAATGTTAATTTCATTCATCTCTTTTCTGGTCTTATCTTCACCTGCTCTGAAATTTGAATTAGGTTAAGGTGGTCAGCTGCCATCAAAGGGGCTGGTAATTGAAATTTAGGTGCTGGCAGTTTGCTTCCATGATGGACACAGCAATGGATTTGTAAGAGACCACCCTTCTCTTCCCAAAGTACTCTCCTTTCTTGGTCAGGTAAAGCAGGTCTAGCCTACAGTCATTTTTCAACTAGGTAACCAAGGCCCAGAGAAGTATCAAGCCTGTTAAAAAAGACATAACACATTCAAATCCAGAACTTTCACTTCCACAGCCTTGAGCTTCTTTTTTTGAATCCTTGGTAATGTTTCCAAATTCTTCTAGTGTTAGGAGGGCCTCACAAGGAGAATTTTGTCTAGTTCTACTTTCTATAAAGACATATCTGCTGCATTCCATTCTTTCCATGTTGCTAATCTAATCTGTTTTCTTGGCCTTGGCAGGAACAGGGTCCTAATGAGGAGAACTCCGTGGTAAGCTTGTGCACAGGGGCCCGCAAATGGGCATGTTTCCATCTATGAGAGTTCAGGAACAGGAGGACTGGGCCCATAGGACCTGGCTGGGATTCCTACTGAGAGACTAAGAATAGCGCTTTGAAGTCAGGCAGTCCTTCTGGTTAGTCTTAAGCAAGTATGACTTCAGCTGTAGTGGATGACTGGGAACTGTTATTTTTCTGACCACCAGCACATATACACATGTGAAATGTGTATAAATATTAGTTGGCTTCTTCAGGGCATCATTGTGAGAATTTAATAAAACAAGCATGCATAAAGGTTTGGGTTTTTTGCCTGATGCACAACAGGTACTCAATAATTGGAAAGTATTTGATTCTTCAGTTTCAATTTAACAAACATTTCCCTTTTTTTTTGTATACAACTTCATTTAGGCTTCAGGTATTTAACCATACTTGGAATTCACATATATTTTTAATCACCATTCTATTGAGACAAAAATTCAGAACCAGATGGAAACGACGTGGCTTCCAGGAGGCAGCGAATAACAGTTACCCAGGCTAGGATTAGATCAGGAACTTCAGCTGGTTTTGTACCCTCAGGGCCCTGCATCCTCGTCTCTGCGCCTGGCTGCTCAGCGCCATCTTTGAGCCTGGCACTAGCGTCTTACTCCCGTGCTTGTCTCTACCAAAGAATATCTGAGCCCATCCCAAGCGAGTCTTTTAGGGGACAAAATATCTGAGGCTGATAAAGCTGTGGAACCAGTCAAAAAAACAAAGAAAAAAATCATTCCTCTCTTTCCCTAGGGCCATGAAAGGGCAACTGTGACCAATTTAAAAATGGCGCCACCAGCCTCAACTCCGATCTTGCGTTCCCAGAGTCGTGAGAGACGTGAGGGTCACGTCGGCGTGCGCCTTGGAGAGTGGGCGGTACAGTCTCCAAGACAACCTGCGTGCGGCCCCGGCGGCTTTATCCTGCAGTGAGCGCAGGGACTGAAGCACTGGCGACTCGCGGAGCTGCGAGCGGCGAGGGGCCCGGACGGCCCGGGCCATTGCAAGACGAGACCCTCGGTGTGGTGTCGGTGCCCTCCCAGTGGAGGGGCATCCAGGGCACCCGCGGGGAGACGGTGAGGGAGCGAGCCTGGTGGGAGGCGACACTGACGGGAGGTTGGGGGCCGCCATGCATCCACTGGGCTGGGTTCTGACGTCCCACCGTTTTTGTATGCTTTCGTCAAAGGGTTGGTTTCCAGTCTTTTAACAACAACAAAAAGTTCTTTTTTAAAAACAAAAAACAAACTTCCTCAGTGTTTTGGAAGAATTTGTGGGAATAACAGGTTTTAGGCATTTCAAGCTAACCTTTCAGTTTTTGAAAAAAAAAAAACTACCAAACTCCATCTAATGTCTACTCAAACCTGTTTTCTAGTTTAATCAAAAGTACGTGAAACTGCTCTGTGGTGTGAAGAGGGGCTCATCTACTGGCTGCTAGCATTCTAGAACTCGGTGAAAAAGCCACTGTGATAAGTGCATATGAGAAAAATGCACACAGGATCAATTGCTAACTCTAATTCTAACCCTAATTATTATTGTTGTTAGTGCCCTAGTGTTGGTTCCGACTCTTAGTACAGTTTCTGAGGAGCGTCTGGTGGGTTTGAACCGCTGAATTTGAACAGCGCCACGCCATGGAGTCGGTATTGACTCATAGCAACCCTGCCTAGGGTTTCCAAGGAGAAGCTGGTGTGTTGAAACCACCAACCCTATAGTTCAAACCGATCTTCCGGTCCAGTTCTTATACGGCAGCGCCCCACCAGGACTCTCATCTAATTAGTATTTATGGGATTTTTCTGTGTGGGCTTCTGGTGGGCTTTTTTTCATGTGCGCTTTTTTTCTGGTTGCTGTTGGCTAAGTGGATACCTGGGCCAGAATGGCTCTGGTAAAGTGAGTGGATGGTAAGTGCAAAGGCCTTTAGACTGGGGCACATTTGCCCTGTTTAAGGAGGCAGGAGGAGCTGGAGTGGATGGAGAGATGGTGACAGTGGCCACGGGTGAGGTCGGAGAAGCAGATAAGTAGGTTCCCAGCTTTGGCTTTTCCTCTGCGTGAAATACGGGCTTTGCAGGATGTTGCACTTTTATTTCTTAAAAGAAAGTGAGTCTTAGCTTGCCACATAGGTGGTAGACCTGCAGGGTGCTCAAATCCTCCCAACTCTTCTGAGGGTTTCTCTGAAGTCTTGGAGAGATTGAGAGAGAGAGAGAGAGGGAGATTGAGATCAGGTTTCTTGCTTCAGGCCAATTAGTGTCCAGGTTGAAAACCAAAATTTGATCGGGCCTCAAAGCACTTCTCACTTCACCATGCTGTATAAAATGGAGTTCTAGTGTGGTGCTGCAGGCTAATGCGCTGGACTGCCAGGTGGGTTTGGACTGCAAACTCACCAACTGCTCCTCAGAAACCCTATACTGGGTCCCTATGAGAGGAAACTGACTCAACAGCACTCAACAACAACAATCTAAAGCAAAGGATCCTGGTGGTGCAGTGGGTAAATGCTTGACTGCTCACCACAGGCCAGTCTTTCAAACTCACCAGCCCCTCCAAGGGAAGCTGATGTGGCAGTCAGCTTCCTTACAGATTTATAATCTTGGGGACCTTATGGGGCAGTTCTTTGTCATATAAGGTCACTATGAGTTAGAATTGACTTATAAATTTTTTTATTTAAGGTTTTTATTGTGGATTGGTGAAAGTTTACAGGGCATATTATCAGTTTTACATTCAACAAATCATACACCTTGTTTCATTACAATGATTATAATCCCCTCCATGTGTCATCAGTTAACAGTATTTCTCTCTATCCACTTTAGCTTTTTAAAAACAAACAAACAAACAACCCACTCAGGCATATATAATAATTTGCATCTCCAAAAGGCACATTCTGCAAGTCTGCCTCCTGGCCACCAGCTCTTAGTCCTTCTCTTCTTAGTCCATGAGTCTAGAGTCCTCAGCCACTCCTCCTTTCCATGCCCCCATCTCTGCCTCCATCTCTGGTGCTGCTGCTTCTCTGGATAAGGTCCTGCATTCTGCTTGTGCGCCTCTCTCGATGATCCTAGGGTCCTCTGTTTCTGGACTGTAAAATTAACCACTCCCCTGTTTTTGTTACAAAACTTCTACCTTTACAATTGTGACAGTCGCAATTAGTCATGATAACAATTATTCACTGTTGAATCTTACAAATCTTATTCCCATCTACAAGATGACAGCTATTCAGTGGGGACTCTTTCTTTCCCCCCATACTCTTAAACTAAACTCCCTCTTAAAACTTTGTAAGTCAGTCACTTTGTGCCTTTATTGCCCCTCATTTTAGGTAGCCATTGTCTAAGTTGCCCGTCTCTATCTGCCTTGTGTACAGAGGGGATAGCATTGATACTTGATGTGAAGACTCTTTCCCTCTCTGTTGGTGTTTAGAGTAACTACCGCTCTGAGTATAGGTCAGGTTCATCAAATTGAAGCCATTTATCCTTGTTTCCCTTATTAAAAAAAACAAAAACAAAAAAAACCTCCCCCCCTTCAATCTTTCTCTAGTCGAGTTCTGATTATTGAGCCACCAAGGCTAGGTCAAAAGGGTACTGTTTGCAAGTTTGGGTGTTCTTGTGCATCTCCCCTCACTTCGTATCAGCTGGATGCTTCACTCTCAGCTCTAGCCCTCTGTGGCTAAGTCCTTGTCCATGGGCTCAAGTGTCCTCAGGTCTCACCACACTTTGGACCAACCAGCCCTTCCTCTTCTTAGAATTGACTTATTGACAATTGGTTTTGGGTTTTTTTTGTTGTTGTTTAATCAAAAGCAAAGTGCTTTATCCCATAGTGCCACACCAGACTCTGTAAGAATTCACATATTATTGTTGTTAAATGGCATCGAGTCAGTTCTGACCCATAGTGACCCTGTATAGAGTTTCTGAGGAGTAACTGGTAAGCTTGAACTGCTAACCTTGTGGTTCAAACTGACTTTGCAGTCCAGCGCATTAACCCACAAGGCCACACCAGTACTGTTAGACTTGCTAGGTACTATCAAGCCGGTTTTGACTCATAGCAATCCAGTTTAGTATTTCCAAGGTTGTAAATCTCTATGACATTTTCGGTAGCTTCACATGCAAGTAAAAACTGGACAATGAATAAGAAAGACCATAGATGAATTGATGCATTTTAGATAATAGTGTTGGACAGGAATATTAAAAGTAACATGGACTGCCAGAAGAACAAACAAATCTGTGTTGGAAGATTCAAATTTTAGAAGACTCCAGAATGGAAACTGCTGGTTAGTTTAGCTCCTTTTTTGGCAGGGAGGGGATAGGGAATTAGATTGAAACTTTTTTTTTTTTGGTAGATATTTAGGCAAGCAGCCCTAGTGGCATAGTGGGTTACACATTGGGCTGGTAACTTCAAGGTCAGCGGTTCGAATCCACCAACAGCTCTACAGTAGAAAGAAGAGGCTTTCTGCTCTGTAAAGATTTACAGTCTCAGAAACCTTGTGTAGACAGAGTCGCTATGAATCTGAACTGACTTAATAGCACACAGCAGATATGTAGGCATACCTCATTTTATTGCCCTTTGAGATACATTTTTTACAAATTGAAAGCTTGAAGAAACTATGTGTTGTTTTTCAAAGAGCACATGTACACTTTGTGTCTCTGTGTCACATTTTGGCAAGTCTCACAATGTTTCAAACTGTTTCATAACACTATTGCACACCTAATAGATGGCAGAATAGCTAAACTAAAAGTCTGGTGACTCACTTTATTGCAATACCCACTTGGATACAATGATCTGGAACTGAAATCTGAAGTCTCTCCATGGTCTGCCTGTACAGTTGAATGAACCTGTGAGAGTCCAAACTTGAAACTTGACCAACTTCCTTGTTTTCCAGGTCTCACTAGTTTTCTGTCTTTGAGAGGATGCAGTTTTTATACTACTTTTCTATCACCTTGAGTGGGTAATACTTGCATTTTTTGCTTCTCTGACAGGTATTACTCTTGCACAGATTCTGGCTTTTGCAGTTTTAACTTTGAGGGGTTTTTTAACTTTTTCTCATACTTGGGGTATAAAAGATGATTTACTTGAACCATACCCTTTCCTGTCTTACTTTTGCTAAGTGCTGTCCAGTTGGTTCTAACATAGGGACCCTGTCTAGGGTTTCTGAGAAGTGGTTGGTGAGTTTGACCTGGCGACATTGTGGTTCAAATAACCTTGTGGTCTAGTCCTTATGCTATAGTGCCACACCAGGACTCCCTGTCTTATTCAGTGAGGGACAAATTTTTTGTTTTAAGACTATTACAGGGGCCAGAAAAAACTGGTTAGGTTGCCTTTTCCAAATTAACTTTTTTCTTTTTATAGAAGTAATCCATATCCAAGTTTTTAAAAAATCTGGATAGACATTAAAGTGGAAATAAAAATCACCCTCCAACCTCATTTGCTAACTTTGGCTTTGGATTTATCTAACTTTGTTCATTTGTATTTAAAAACATATTTTTGATTATTCAAATAAATATTTATATTGCCACGTGTTCATTTGCTTTTTTCTACAAAAAAATGAAACCACATTGTACATAACATTTTGTACGCCTACTTTTTTCACAATGCATTTAAAATTCATGTTTAAAATGTTTTATTCTTTTTTTTTTTAAATGAGCCTCTTTTGATGAGTGGTTGTTTCCATCTCTTTATTGTCAACAGTCCTTGTGAAGTTCTTTTGGAGAAGTCAAACATTGATCTTTGCTTAGCATCTGTAGCAGTGCAGCACTGGACTGTGTTTGCATGTTTCAGTGATGGACTTAAAAAAAAAGGATATTAGTGGTCTTTGACCTGACTTAACTTCTGTCATCTCCTGATTTGTTCACAGAGGGAAAGGGAATTGAGAGTTGGGAGACTTGGGTTTATGTGACCTTGGGCCAGTCATGGCATCTCTTCTGCAAAGTGGGTATTCTAACACTTTTTGTGGGATTAAATTAGATGACTGATTTTTTAAAAAAGCAGTTGGAAAGCATAGTGTTGTGAAAGTAGAAGGGGTTCAGAGTCCAGCTGTCTGAGATAGACGGTTCCTCATGTCTCCTTATCCAGCCATCCACTGTCTCTCCCACATGACAAACAATGTCCTGGAGAGTTGAAAAGTAAGGATGCCTGGGTTCCGCATCCTTCTAGAGATTGCCTCGATTCGTGTATGGTCTGACCCTGGAATCTGGTTTGGTAAAAGCTCCCCAATTGATTCACTTGTTAAGTGCCCTGGAGTCAAACTCAGTGACCCTGTATAGCAGGGGTGGGAAACATTTGTCCCCGTATGTATAAGGCCTGCAAAATCATTTGGTCTAGCCCTTCCAAGGCAACGCATTTCCATTTATCACGTTGTTGTTAAGTGAAGTCGAGTCAATTCTGATGCATAATGACCCTGTATAAGGTTTCCAAGAGTAGCTGGTAGATATGAACTGGTGACCTTGTGGTTTGCAGTTTGGTGCTGATTCTTGCAGCGCCACACTAGGAGTCCAGCCATTACATTGGTGATAGTGGTGGTTTGTGCCATGGAATCAGTTCTGACTCATAGTTTCTGACCCTGTATAGAGATACCATTGCAGATGTCCAATGGATCTTGGCTGAAAGCAGAGAATATCAGAAGGATGTTTACCTATGCTTTTTTGACTACAAGAAGGCTTTTGATTGTGTGGATCATGACAAGCTATGGACAACATTGAGAAATATGAGTATTCCAGAACACTTAATTGTACTTCTGAGAAATCTGTACCTGGACCAAGAGGCAGTTGTCTGAACAGAGCATGGGAACACTGAAT
>NW_006408532.1:7648675-7649788 GCF_000296735.1 Chrysochloris asiatica | reverse complement strand
GTTCTGACTCGATGGCACCTGACAACAACAATAGGGTTTCTGAGGCTGTAAATCTTTACAGGAGCAAAAAGCTTCATCTTTTTCCTGCGTAACAGCTGGTAGTTTTGAACTGCTGACCTTGAGGTTAGCAGCCTGACTCATAACCACTATGAGTTAATTAAATGTTTGACCAAATATAGCAGACAATTTTTTAAGTTGATAATTTTGTATGGCCTGGGAATAATGTTGGAAATTTTGGCAAAAAAAGGTTCCCCACTCCTGCTGTATAGGGTTTCCAGAGAGCAACTGGTAGGTTTGAAACACCAACCTTGAGGTTAGCAGTCCAGTGCTTGTCCTATAGTGCCACACCATGATTGTGAGTGTGACACTGTCTCTGTTAAGTGCCATCGAGTCGGTTCTGACCCATAGTGACCCTGTATAGGGTTTCCAAGGAGCTCTCAAAATACACAAGTTGCATTCCCTGCCCTCAGGGAGCTAAGAGTCCTAAGGAGACAGCCATGAATGTCAAGAATTCACCCCAGATTCTTGCTTTAGAAACATAACTGCTGGAAACAGATGCTTTCTGTTAACGTTTCTAAACTTTGCAACTGACTAGAATCGTGGTACGGCACTGTAGTATAAGCACCCAACAGCTAATATGGCAAGATTGGCAGTTCAAACCCACCAGCCACTTCTCAGAAGAAAGATGAAGCTCTCTGTGTCTCTAAAAATTTAGTCTTGGAAACCTTTTACAGAATAGTTATGATGGCAGTGGGTGTGTTTCTTAAAGGCACCCAGGAAATTCTGAATTGAATAATTTTGTGTGTGTCCTTTTATCCCACATGCTTCTGTAGAGTCTTTCCCCTTTTGCTATGAATAAAATTTAGTTGCCTAGCTTCTTGACTTTGGAGGGAGACTAGAGGCCTTACTTCCTCAACCTTTCTGGCACCTTTCTGGCCTCAGCGGGTTCTGCAGTATATGGCACCCTCTGCTGGAGAATATTTGTCTTTAACCTATGGTCTGACCTTTTATTTCTGCTCTAATCTTAATTACTTCTTTTCTTTTGGTTTCTGTAGATTCCCTCTGTTGGTCTGTTTCTAATTGTTGTAGATGCTGTGTTAATGTGTTAATTTT
>NW_006408532.1:7639165-7648575 GCF_000296735.1 Chrysochloris asiatica | reverse complement strand
TTCCTTATTTTTCTCAACTCCATTGTAAAGTGTTTTTGAAACATTTTATAATCATTTTTCTGAATTCCTTTTCAGGCATTTGCAAGGCCTGCCCTCCTTCCAGAATGTAGTCCAGGTCTACCGCTAGGTCATCTGTCTCAGATATTTCATCTTGTTTTTAGACATGTGTTGATATGGTCATCTGCTTTTGGTTTTTGGACATGTTTAGTGTTTATCTGTGGCCTTAATACTTAATTTAGTATGTGTTTTGGTATTTTTTTATGCTTTCTGATTGCTTCCAGTTAGATGTGATCAGGATGTGGGCTTCCCTTTCACTCTTCTTATTGCTTAACTCAGAGTAACTTTCACAGGTGTTGTCTGCCTCTCTGGTATATGGCAATCGGTATTGGTTCTTGCCTGGGTTTTGGTGTTTTATAAAGTGTGATTGTAGCTTGACTATATGGCAGCAGCTGCTGACTCTTCTTGGGTAATATAGGGAGAGAAAGAGTCCCCCAAAGGTAGAAGGGGGAGCATAAAACAGCAAAACAGCACCAGCAAAGAAAACACAAGAAAAAACCCCAAAAACCTAGACTGAATACTGCAGTCTGTAATCACAGAAAAGGAAGAGGAGGGATAGAAGAAGAAGAAGAAAAAAATCTTTAGCCTAATATGAGTATGACTTTAATGTCCTTTCTTCAGCTACTTGCTTTCAAAGCCCTTGAGAGATTTCAAGATGCCAGTGTTGGTTGTTTTGCTATACCTCAGGCTTTAATTTAATTTTTGGTCTGTTTTGTTTTTAAACTTTCTGTCCCTCTCTACAACCCTGTTCTGGCCTTTCCTGTATTTAAAAAAGAAAAACAAAAATAAAACGTTCAGGGCCTGTTCTTGGGCTGAGTATCTGTGTGCATGCGTGGCAGAAGAACCCACCAGTGGTGAGGGTGGGGGCTGCCCACTCAGGCATCCCCCCCCCCCAGTCACTAGAATGGAGGTGTACAAACAGTGGGGTGGGACTATGACCAGATGCCAAAAAAAAAAAAAGAAAATCAGAACAAAGCAAAACTGACAAAATGTATTGTCCACCTTTGCTCCAAGGTTCCCGTGGCGTTTTCCTGTGGTGTTTCTGCTCCCCCGCTTGGTGTTGCCATTTGGTCTCGTCCAAGTGTCGGCTCTGGGCCTCCAAGCCCAGCAGATTGAAAAGTACACAAGTTCTTACTTCAGCTTCAAGTTCCACTAGGTATAAGCCCTCAAACTTTTAAAATAGTCTTAGCTATGTGATTCCGAGTTTTGGAGCTTTACCCTGGATCTGCTTTGCCTGGTATTTTGTGGTATGGCTGACAGTGAACTTCACTGCACCTCCACTCTAGCCGCCATCATGTCCCACCTCCCAGGTCTGACCTTTTAGAGATTTTCAAAGGAGAATGAAATCTGTGGTTCTCTACCTCTGTGTTTGCTAGATATTTTTGATACTAGATTTGTCTCAGTGCACATGCAAAGGAAGTAAAAGATGCCAAAATAGCTGGCAGTAATTACAGCACTGTTGGATTCCTAGGGTAGCACTGTAGGATCAGCATTGGACTGCGAATCACAAGGTTTGTAGTTCAAACCCATTGCTGCTCCTTGGAAGCACTATATAGGATCTCTATGAGTTGGAACCGACTCAGTGGCACTTAACAACAACACTTAACAGCACTAATCTTGCTATGTGGCGCTGTAGGATAAGCCCTGGACTGGAAGGTCTGTTTGAACCTCCACGTTGGCGCTTCAAATCCACTAGCCGCTCCTTGGAAAACCTATGCAGTGTCGCTATGAGTTGGAACAGACTTAATGGCACTTAACAACAGTAATAATCACAGCACAAAGGTGGCTGTGGTATAACAGAGTCTCCCAGCTTCATGAAAATATCTAACGACTGCCCTCTTCTCAATTGCCTTTGAGCTCCTAGCCATTCGTAGAGCAGCTGTTTGCTGCCCTCATACAGTTAGAGGCAAGTTCAACTAGAAGAAGGGGCCCTGATGACACTGTAGTATAAGCACTGGGCTGCTTACCACACGGTTGGCAGTTCGAACCCACCAGCCACTCTGTGGGAGAAAGATGAGGCTTTCTTCTCCTGTAAAGGTTTACAGTTTCAGAAATCTTATACACAGTTGCTGTGAGTCGGCAGTGACTCAGTGGCAGTAGTTCATCTACCAGGAGATTGTACCTTGGTGTTGGTTCAGTGTCACTTCACATTTCTTAGATAGTCACCCATCACATCACACATCTCATTCAGGACATTTACATCATGCTGTCTGCTCAGTAGCCGTCCCTCAGAATGTGCTCACCTTTTTTTTTTTTGGCACACCCACTCAGGTTTTCTACGTGCTGATAAAGAGCTGCTGAACTGGGGGGTGGTCATTGTTGCCCTCATTATACCAAAGTATTCATCAGGTGCATACAGGATGGAAGGGAAGGGAGGACTTCAGAGGGAAGGAACTGAAGGCGGAGGAGAAATTTTGAGAAGGAGCATCCTGGGCTCCTGAAGGGAAGTGGCAAGGTAATGAGTCACCCCCAGAGGATCTCGTAGTGTCCCTTTGGTGGGTTCTCCTTTTGCAGGTTTCCTCAGCTTTTGAGGAGGAGCTCTGCTCCACCCCAGGTGGAACCCTGCCCCACAGAGTAGAGAAGATGAGAAAGTCGGACATTGATCTTTGCTTAGCATTTGTAGCATTGCAGCATTGGACTGTATTTTTGTTTGCATGTTTCAGTGATGGGCTTTAAAAAAGATATTAGTAGTCTTTGACTTGACTTAACTTCTGTCGTCTCCTGATTTGTTCACAGTAGGAAAGGGATTGAGAGTTGGGAGACTTGCGTTGTGTGGCCTTGGGCTAGTCATTGAATCTCTTCTGCAGAATGGGTATTCTTGTGGAATTAAATGAGATTACTGATTTAGAAAAATCATTTGGAAAGCTAGGCATGGAATTAAAGAAGAGGCCTTAGATGCGAGGGGCCCTGGGCCTGAAACCCAAACCAAACTTGTTTCTGTTGAGTAATTTCCAACTCAGTGAGACCTCATGTGTTACAGAGTAAAACTCTAAAGGGTTCACTTGGCCATCCTGGTGTAGGGCTGCAGATTAGTGTGCTGGACTGTAAGGTCGGTTTGCTGCTCCTCAAACCCTTTACAGGTCACCATGAGTCAGAACAACTTGATGGCACTTAACAACAACAGTCTTTATGGAAGCAGATTACTTGGTCTGCTACTCTAGAGGCTGCCGAGTGGATACAGACTGCCAATGTTTTTTAGGTAAGTGGTGGTGGAGGTGGACGTTTGCCATCGAGTCAGTTCCAATTCATAGCAAGCTTGTGTAGTGTTTCCAAGGCTGTAAATCGTTACAGGAGCAGAAAGCCTCTTCTGTCTCCTGTAGAGCCAACTAGTAGATTCGAGCTGCTGACCTTGCAGTTAGCAGCTCAGCTCATAATGCACTCTGTTAACAGGGCCCTTTTTTTAGATTAGTAGTTAGTTGCGTGCAAAGGAGCTTGGTGGTGCAGCGGTTTGGACTCAGTAGCTGCTCTGCCCATGGGAAAAAGATGTGGCAGTTTGCTACTCTCAAGGTTGTTGTTAAGTGCCATCGAGTCAGTTCTGATTCATAGTGGCCTTGTATAAAGTTTCTGAGGAGAGCCTGGTGGGTTTGAACCGACGACCTTGTGGTAATTAGTATAGTGCTTATCCTTCAGCACCACATCAGGACTCCTCTGTAAAGATTATAGCCTTAGAAACCAAATGGGACAATCTGTCCTGCCCTAGAAGGTTACTGTGAGTTGGAATTGACTTAGAGAAGGGTTTTTAGTTGGGTACAAATGTTTGGGCCACCCAGTCACTTTCCTGGGGCCTAGAAAGCATACACATGAGGGGCCTGACTACATCAGGGGTTCAGAGTGTGGTCGCCACACATACAGCATCAGCTGGCGTATGATAGCTGAGTGTATCAGGTTCCACCTCAGATGTGCTGCATCAGAAGCTCTGTATGTGGTGGGGAAGAGACAGCATTTGTGTTTTAACTAGCTCTCTAAGTGAGTCTGAGGTCCTGGTCCACTCTGGAGTCAAGTGTGCCAGTTCAGGTTGGTCGGGAGGATGAAAGGGAATCTGGGTTCACTTAGCCCAGAGACTGGCTCCAAGTAAGTGCTCCATTTCTGGTGCTGAGCAGGGAACATAACCTTTAGCAACATACCATTCTAGGCCTACAAACACAAACACACTGTGTGGTACTGTATTTCTTTAATTGTAGGCCATCCCTCTCACTCCCCCGCCCCCATCTCTTTTGTTGTTGTTTAGTGTTGTTAAATCATAGGATTCCTATATAGGGTTTCCAAGAAGCAGCTGGTGGGTTTGAATTGCAGACCTTGTGGCTATCCTATAGTACCACACCATGACTCCCAACCCATTTTAGCAGATCTTATATCCTGGTGTGGCACTGTGGGTTAATGCGCTGGATTGCAAAGTCTATTTGAACTGCAAGGGTGGCAGTTCAAGCTTACCTAGGGGCTACTCCTTGGAAACTCTATACAGGGTCGCTGTGGGTTGAAACCCACTTGACGGGACTTAACAATAGCAACATAGAGGGTTATATGTCACAATTGACATGTATAGTTAATATAGATTTGTCCTGAAGAGCTATTACTAAAGAATTGGTTGGTTTTATAATCACCACATTATAGAATCAAGGAAATCCAGAATGTATATGTTTTAATGAGACAATGACTGCTTTAGATAGGTATATAGGGGAGACAACACTAGTGAGGTTTACTCACCATGGAATGGTCATCCATTGGAGATCAAAAGGGCAACATTTGCCTAAGGACAAAGTTAAGAAAGGTTGGGAAGGAGGATGGAATGGAAATAAGAACCAGAGGGAGGAAGTGGGATAACTGTTGTTACTGGGAGCGGATTGCAGTCATTGAAATGAAACAAAGTATTTGATTTGTTGAATGTAAAACCGATGATTTGTTCTAGAAACCTTCATTCCATTCACAATAAAAGTCCCCAACCCCTGAAAAAAAAACCTCTGGTTGTACTTATGACTGTGAAATTTGTCCACCCCATAATGACATCTCATGAATAGGTTTTTCTGGCTGGACAGTTTCTGACTGAATCACTGGTATTTACTAAGGAGACACTAGCATCATCTGTTCAAGCTTTCAGGCTGAAGGCAAAAAAACACTCAGGCCTCTCACAAGCACATTCCTGGGTCCACTGTGGCAGTGGAGTGCTGGGTTGAGTGGGTTGTCTCTGTATTCAGTGAGATCATTTCGTCTGCCCTGACAAGTGCCAGCCCTTTCAGAAAGCTGTTACTTTGGAAGTCTGGGAGTCTGTTGGGCCATCTTCGGCATTGGGTAAGGACAATTTGATAGCAATAACAGAAACCAGTGTCACTTAAGGCAGCAGAAGTATCTCAGGAAGCTTAGTGTAGCAGGTATGGTTGGTCCTGAGAAAAGGGAGAGACCAGGTTCTGGAAGGCATGGGTGGCTTGCTTTATCTCCTAGCTCTGCTGTTCTCACACATTCTCTTGAGCCTGCCTCTGCTGATTGGTTTTCTCTGCTTGCTTCTGCCCACCTTGTGGAGCCTGGCTGAAGCCTGTGAAGCCCCCAGATTTGCATATGTTAGCTCTAGGCATATACACACTAACTTGTTGAGATTATCTCAATTCTTAATTTCCATGAGAGAGTGCTATTGGCTCAGCCTGAGTTAGTGTCCACTTCTCATCCAACTCATACCCATGGTCTGGATGTGGGTAAAACATGGCAGCTGGGACCCAACTGTGTTGTGGGGTCCAGCCTGTGACTTGAATAAGAGGATTTTGAGAAAGGGACCTTTCTAGGGTGGGTAGAATTCTCCAGAAGGCATACCTCCCCTCTTTGGACCCCAATTTCTTTCATCAGTACCATGCAGAGTTAGTTAAAAAGCCTCTTCCTGAGGGAGAAAGATTTGGCAGTCTGCTTCCATCAAGATTTACAGCCTTGAAAAGCTTTATCTATGGAGCAGTTCCACTTTTGTCCTCCTTGACCTATAGAGTCGGAATCAGTTTGATGATAGTGAGAATTTACCTTAATTAGCAAGTAGGGGCCTGCTGTGGCGCTACAGGATAATGCGCTGGACCACAAGGTTGGCAGTTCAATCCCGTCCTCCCCAGCTGCTTCTCCTTGGAAACCCTATACGTGGTTGCTATGGGTCAGAACTGACTCAATGGCACTTAACAAGAAACAACAAAGACATATTAAGAAAAATCCCTAAAAATGGTTAGTGGAGTGAGATCTTGATCTTCAGTGGTTATTGTTGCTGTGGTTATGATTTTACGTTCATTTTTGCATTTAGTAACATCCTAGAAACATTGTTCTGCATTCCTAGGATGTGTTTCAGGCCAGGATTTTATAGTGTTTAGAAGAGAACGTTGATTTAGGAGGCAATGTAGTGTAATGGTTAAGATGTGGTGTCGCTATCAGTTGGAACCAACTCGACTGCACTTAACAACAACAGTAACCTTGTTTCTAGGGCCCTGGTGTGGTGCTGTAGGATAAGTACTGGGCTGCTAACTGCGCTAACCACAATCAACAGTTCAAACCCACCAGCCACTTTCAGAAACCCTGTAGGGTCACTATGAGTTGGAACTGACTAAATGGCACACAACAACTGCAACCACCATGTAAGCTCTTTAGGCACAGGAATGAATCTTTCTGATTTTGTTTACTCCTGTATCCTAAGTGTGGCACTATAGGATACAAACTCGACCACAAGGTCTGTTTGAACCATAAGGTTTGATTCAAACTCACCAGCTGCTCCTAGGAAACCCTATACAGGGTTGCTATGAGTCAGAACTGACTCAAAGGCACTTAACAACAACATCCTAAGTACCCACAACAGAGATGGGCAAGTAGATGTTCAGGGAATAAAGGAACACCTACTGTGTGCCAAATACCATGCTAAGAGCCCAGGTAGAGAGCACATGGGGGACTGACTAACAGAGTAGCACCTGAAGGTGAGGATGGGGTGCACATGTGGAGAACACAACATTTTAAAGAGTGCTGCCCCTGTGTGGGGTTGGCTACCTTGCCCAGGCTCACTAGGAGACAGCCAGGCTGGCCCCCTCCTCTCTCTTGCACTTTTCCCCTCTCCCCAGCTTGAGTGAGCTAGTGGATCTAGGAACTTGTCATTGGCTTGTGAGTTCAGGTGCTGAAGGAGTGGCCAAATGAGAGTTATGTCAACCTGACCACAGTGACAATCCCAGCCCAAAAGTCTTCATCTGGCAAAGATGGGCCATCTCCGTGAGAAAGGGCAGCAGATATCTCCTTCCTAAATCCGAGGTCTGTAGCTGTTCCCCCTGAGCAGGGGGAAAGCAAGTAGAGATAGATGGCAAGGTGAGTAGAACGGGCTGCTGGGGAGCAGTCTGACCTCCACCCCCTCCACCCCCCACTGTCCCATCACAGACTCGTGTTTCTCTTGATCACAGAGGCACTTTGAAAGATAACCCACTCCAGAGCTGTCTGCCAAATGAATAGGGAGAAGCTGGGACGAGTTACGCGATGGCTGGGTCTGAGATTCTTCCAGTTTGCTGGCTAAGATGGCTACACTGGCTGTAAGGTGACAGGATTCTTAATGCACTTCTCACTGAAGAAGACACACAAATCGCCAAAAAGTACACGAAAAGATCACCATCCTTAGTCCCTATTGTTTTTTTTTTTAAAGAAGTTAAATAACCTTTATTTTAGGGTCAGTTATAGCCACAAAAGGTTACATTTATTCTACTATTTCTATCTTTTTTTTTTAATCAAGATAAACAGTAATAAAGAAAATGTTTTATAATTAAGCTAGCCATTCCATAATCAAGCTATTTTTGGGATCTCAGGTGTAAAGGAGAAAACAACATGAAATGATGCACATACTTCAGTTTCTATAGGACTATGCTATGATTTTCTTTAAAACAAACAAACAAAAAACTATGACAAGCATTGTGGGGACAGGCAAACAAGAAACTCTGAAAATCTAGCTAGTGCTCACAGGGAAAGACTCTTCCACTTCTCTTTTGCTAATTTTTGCATCCCAATGGCAACAGTAATTAGGTTGGCCCAGGATCAGGCAGTGTTTCCTTCTGCTGTGCATAAGGTTGCTATGAGTAGGTTCCGACTCTATGGCACCTAACAACAACAATTCACTCTACTTCCCATCAGTAGCCCAGAGAGGTTGTCATTTCTGCTCCCTAAAGCAGAGATAAAAGCCCTGACTTTGTCTTGGTTTAAACAGTTGATCCTAAGGATGTTGTTGTTGTTGTTATGTGCCGCGGAGTCAGTTCCGACTCATAACGACCCTGTACAGGGTTTCCAAGGCTGTAAATCTTTACGGGAGCAGAACGCCTCATCTTTCTCCTGCAGAACAGCTGGTAGTTTCAAACTGCTGACCCCGATTTGTAACCACTATGCTACCAGAGCTCCTTGGATCCTAAGGATAGTACTTATCAATTTGCTTTTTTTTTTCCAAAAAACAGCCAGACATCTTAACATTATTTGCCCCCTTTTGCCCATTCCAACCATGTCACAATCCCTGTATCCCAGAGGCCTGTTATTACAAGGTTGTGTATACAGCCTTATTTACCTCTGTCCCACTTATCCCATGCAAACCTAATTGTTTTCCCATCAGCCTTGTTCTTCCATCCCTCCCCCTTGTGTATTGCCCTCCTACCCAGCACCCAAACTATCCTGTGTCTATTCCCTCCCCTGTACTCCACCTTACCCTCCCTCCCCTCACTCCACCCTCCGCATCCTGGTAACCAGCAAAGAATTCCCCCCCCCCCCCCCCTTTAGTATGATTTCTTTTTCTTAGTCTTTTACATATGGTCCTATGCGGTATTGTTCCTTTTCTTTCTTTCTTTTTTTTACAAAACCAAGAAGTGACTAGCTATTGTTCCTTTTCTGGCTGACTGATTTCACTCAACATAATGTCCTCAAGGTTCATTCATGTTATGTGGTAGCTTACAGCTTCCTTGTTGTTCTTCAAGGTAGCATAGTATTCCATTGTGTGTATGTACCACAGTTTGTTTATATCCATTCTTCAGTTGATGGTCACTTAGGCTGTCTCCATCTTTTTACTATTGTAATAGTGCTGCTGTGAACATTGGTGTGCATATATCTACTCGTGTCATGGCTTGTATTTCTTGTGGGCAAATACCAGGTAGAGGGATTGCTGGATCATAAGGTATTTCTATTTCTAACTTTCTGAGGAAGCGCCATATTGCTTTCCAGAGAGGTTGGACCAGTTTGTAATCCCACCAGCAATGCAGATGCATCCCAGTCTCTCCACATCCTCACCAGCATTTATTGCCCTCTGCTATTTTGGTCTTTGCTGTTATTGCTGGTGTGAGATGGTATCTCATTGTTGTTTTGATTTGCATCTCTCTGATGGCTAGTGATAG
>NW_006408532.1:7602697-7608154 GCF_000296735.1 Chrysochloris asiatica | reverse complement strand
AAAATCGAGGCTTGAATTTTTTCTTCAGTTCCCCAGCTTGAGAAATGCTGAACATGTTTTTCCCTTTTGGTTTTCTAATTCCAGGTCTTTGCACGTTTCATTATAGTATTTATCTTCTTGAGCTGCCATTTAAATTTTCTGTTCAGCTCTTTAACTTTCTCATTTCTTCCATTTGTTTTAGCATTTCTATGCTGGAGAGCAAGTTTCAGAGTCTCTTTTGACATTCATTTTGGTCGTTTCCTTCTGTCTTGGCTTCTTAATGAACTTTTGCTGTCGTCTTGTATGATATTCTTGATGTCATCCCATAACTCTTTTGGTCTTCAGTCTGTAGTGTCTAATGCATCAAATCTGTTCTTGAGATGATGTCTAAATTCACGTGGAATATGTTCAAGGCCAAAATTTGTTTCTTGCAGACTTGTTTTGATTTTCTTCAGTTTCAGCCTGAACTTGCATATGAGCAATTGATGGTCTGTTCCACAGTCTGCTCTTGGCCTTGTTTTGGCTGATGATATGGATGTTTTCCACAGTCTCTTCCCACAGATGTAGTCAGTTTGATTTCTGTGTATATCATCTGGTGAGGTCCATGTGTATAGCCCTCTTTTATGTTGTTTAAGATCGGTATTTTCAATGAACAAGTTATGGTCTTGCAAAACTGTATCATGCCATCTCTCTTTTTTTAAGTTTTGTAAATTGAGTGAAAGTTTACAGGGCAGATCATCAGTTTTACATTCAATAAACCGTTTACTTTGTTTCATTACAATTATTATAATCCCCTCTATGTACCATCAGTTAAACAATGTCTCTCTCTATTAATTTTAGATCTTTATCGTGTCATCTCTTGGGTTTCTTTCACCAAGGCCATATTATCCAACTATTTATCCTTGCTCTTTGTTTCCATCCTTTGTTTCAATACAACTTGACTGTATGTTTGATTAATTTCACACTGAAGAAGTTGGTAGAATTCTTAATTTCATCATCAGTGGCTTAAGTGGTTGGTGTGTAATTTGAATAAGGGTGATATTAATTGGTCTTTCTTGTAGGAATATGGATATTACGCTATCACAGATAGCTTATACTTAAAGGTAAATCTTGAAATGTTCTTTTTGGAGATGAATGTGACACCATTCTTCTTCAATATGTTATTCCTGAATTAGTAAACCATAAGATAGCCAGATTCAAAATGGCCAATATCAGTCCATTTCAACTCAGTAATGCCTAGGATGTTGATGTTTATGTGTTCCATTTCATTTTTGACAACTTTCAATATTTTTAGATTCATACATTCTGCATGTGCATTTCTGTTTTGATTATTAATGGATGTTTGCAGTAGTTTCTCCTCATTTTGAGTTTTTCCTCCTCATCAAATGAAGGTCCTGAAAGCTTTAACTCCATTCATGTCATCAAGGTAATTCTACTTTGAGGATGCAGTTATTCTGCAGTCGTATTTTGAGTGCCTTCCAACTCAAGGGGCTATATCTGATATTATTCTGGTGCTCTTCATCATGTTTCAATATTCAATATTCTGGTGCTATCTGACAGTGTTCCACTGCTATTCATAAGGTTTTCAGTGGCTAAGCATTCAGAAGTAGTGCCTCTCTTTCTTTCTAGTCTGTCTCAGTCTGGAAGCTCAGCTGGAACCTGCTCACCATGGGTGTACACTGATGGTATTTGAAATACTGATGGCATAACTTCCAGCACCACATCAACACACAGTATGACAAACTGACCGATGAGTGGTGGCAGACGTAATTACCATTTGTTGTTGTTTAGGTGCTGTTGAGTCGATTCTGACTCATAGTGACCCTAGGTACAATAGAATGAAACATCACCTTGTCTTGCACCATCCTCACTGTTCCTGCTGTGCTTTAGCCCATTGCTGCTGCCACTGTGCCAATCCATCTCTTTGGGGATCTCTCTCTTTTTCGCTGACCCTCCATGTTACCAAGCATATGTCCTTTTCCAGGGACTGGTCCCTCCTGACCATATGTTCGAAGTTTGAGAGATGAAGTTTGGCCATCTTGACTTCTAAAGAGCACGTGGCTGTACTTCTTCGAACACAGATTTGTTTGTTCTGGCAGCCCATGGTACCTTTAATATCCTTCAGCAATTCTTCAGTGGTCTTCCTTATTCAGTGTCCAATTTTCACATGCATGTGAGGTGATTGAAAAGACAGTGGTTTGTGTCAGGTGCACTTTAGTCCTCAAATTGACATCTTTGCTCTTAAACAATTTAAAGTGGTCTTGTGCAACAGATTTCCCTAATGCAATATGTTGTTTGATTTCTTGACTACTTCTTCCATGGGTGTTGACAATGGATCCAAGTAAAATGAAGTCTCTGACAACTTCATTCTTTTCTTCATTTATCATTATGTGATATATTGGTTCAATGGTGAGGATTTTTGTTCTCTTTACATTGAGGTATAACCCAACCTGAAGACTGTAGTCTTTAATTTTCATCAGTAAATACTTTAAGTTCTTTTTGCTTTCAGCAAAAATGATATGCTTGTATCATTTGCATATCTGCATATCTCAGGTTGTTAATGAGTTTTCCTATAATCCTGATGCCATATGACCCAGTAATTCTACTGTTAGGTATATATCCCAAATACTTGAAAGTAGGGATGCAAACAGATACTTAAACACCAATGCATTGCAGTGTTGTTCACAATAGCTGAAAAGTAGAAACAACACAAATGTCTACCAGTTGATCAGTAGATAAAGAAAAAACATGGTTTAAACATACAATAGAATATTATTAAGCCATAAAGAACTGAAGCTCTGAAAATGCTATGACATGGATGAACCTGAGGTTTCAAAAAGTTCATGAAAAATTTCCATTATCTCTGAATCACATTTTCCTACCAACTTTTTTTTTTTATCCTCACTTTAATCTCTCTCATTTTTTAAAATTGCTTTCCCCATCACCTGAGTTAATCCTCTATCCTCTGACTTGTGCTGCTGTATGGTAAGTCACTGGACTGGGAATCACAAGGTCTGTGGTTCGAGCCCACCAGCTGCTCCATGGGAAAAAGATGAGGCTTTCTGCTCCCACAAAGATTTACAGGCTCAGAAACCCTATACAGGGTTACTATGAGTCAGAACCAACTTGATGATACTTAACAACAACCCTCTAGCCAGTGAATAATTTTCTTTACCTTTTCTCAATTTATGCAGAAAAGGCATATGACAAACTCCAACACTCATTCTTGATGAAAACTCTCAATAAAATAGGAATGTAAAGGAAAATCCTCAACGTAATTAAGGGCACATATACAAAACTAAGGAGCTCTGGTAGCGTAGTGGTTATGAACCGGGCTGTGAACCGCAAGGTCAACAGTTCGAAACTTCCAGCTGCTCTGCGGGAGAAAGATGAGGCTTTCTTCTCCTATAAAGATTTACAGCCTTGGAAACCCTGTTCAGGGTCGCTATGGGTTGAAACTGACTCGACGGCACTTAACAACAACAACATACAAAACTAAGTACCAACACCATTCTGAAAGGTGAGAAACTGAAATCATTCCTCTTGTGAACATAAAGCAGACAAGGATGTCCTTTATTACCACTCCCATTTAATACTGTGCAAGAGCTATAAGAAAAAAAGGAAAATTAAAGGCATCCAAATATGCCAAAGAAGTAAAATTCTGTGTATCTATACACGATATGATCCTATATTTAGAAAACCCAAAGATTCTATAAGAAAATTATTGGAACTCATCGATAGATTTGGCAAAGTGGCAGCATACAAGATCAACATACAAAAATCAGTTGGATTCCTTTACACAAAGAGCTCTGAAAAGGAAATCAGAAAAGCAATATAATTTACAATAGCCACCCAAAAGATTAAATACTTGGGACTAAATCTAACCAGATAAGTAAAAGACCTATACAAAAAAATTTTTATAAGACATTACTACAAAAAAAAAAGAGAGACCTGAAGAAATAGAGAAATACACCCTGCTTATGTATAGGAAGACCTTACGTTGTGAAAATGTCAACACTACCCAACGCAATCTATAGATATAGTGCAATCCCAATCCAGATACCAACATCATCTTTAAAGAGATGGAAAACAAATTACTGACTCTATATGGAAAGGAAAGATACCCTGGATAAGCAAAGCATTGTTAAAAAAGAACAAAGTAGGAGGCCTCTCACTTCCCCATCTCAAAACCTACTATTCAGCCACAGTAGTCAAAATAGCCTGGTGCTGGTACAACGAAAACTATATAGATCAATGGAACAGAACAGAATTGAGAACCCAGAAGTAAATCCATCTACCTACTGTCAGTTGATCTTCGACAAAGAGCCAAAATGCGTTAAATCGGGAAGATATGGTCTCTTCAACAAATGGTGCTGGCAAAATTGGAAATCCGTTTTCAAAAATGAACTCAATATTGATTAAAGACCTAAATGTAATAAACCTAGAACTATATAGATTATCAGTGAAAAAATAGTAACAAACTTGGAAGCTCTGATACATGGCATAAACACACTATCAAACGTAATTGAAAACACAGAAACAAAAGACAAAATAGATGACTGGGACCTCCTGAAAAGTAGTCTCGTGTACCAATGGGTATCACCAAAACAGTAAAAACAGAAAACAAAGACTAGGAAAAAATGTTTGGTAACAACATATCCTGGTGTGGCGCTGTGGAAGAATGCACTGGACTGCAAAGTTGGTTTGAACCACAAGCTCAGTAGTTCAAGCTCACCAGCTGCTCCATGGAAACCGTTTTATACAGGGTCGTTATGGGTTGGAACTGACTTAACAGCACTTAACAGTAACAACAACATGTCAGACAAAGGACTGCTCTCCAATTTATAGAATATATTTTTTTCAAAGCCTCAAGAAGATGACAAATGATTCAGTTAAAAAATGGGCAGAGGACATGAACAGATACTTCACCAAAGAAGACATTCAGGTGAGCAACAAACAAATGAAAAAATGTTCATGATTATAGCCATTAGAGATATGCAAATGAAAACAACAGTAAGATACTATTTTACTCAAGCATGAATAGCAAAGACCAAAAAAACTGAAAACAAATGCTGGCAAGGTGTGGAGAGACTTGGACCCTCCTACAGGTGGGACTGTAAAATGGTGCAACCATTGTGGAAAATGGTATGGCGCTGTCTCAAAAAGCTGAAAATAGAAATACCATATGACCCAACAATCCCTCTACTTCCTTTATGTTGTTGTTGGTAGGTGCCATAGAGTCAGTACCGACCCATAGCGACCTTATGCACAACAGAACGAAACACTGCCCAATCCTGGGCCAACCTCACTACTGTTACCACGCTTGAGTCCATCGATGCTGCCACTTGGCCAATCCATCTCATTAGGGGTCTTCCTCGTTTTCTTTGACCCTCTACCTTACCAAACATGATATCCTTCTCCAATGACTGGTCCCTCCTGACAATATGTCCGAAGTATGAGAAACAAAGTTTGGCTATC
>NW_006408532.1:7591799-7600544 GCF_000296735.1 Chrysochloris asiatica | reverse complement strand
GGGCTTCGCTGTAGGTGCATGAATATTATCCTATCACAGACAGCGTTGTACCTCATGACTGATCTGGATTGTTCTTTTTGACAAGGAATGCAACACCATTCCTCTTCAGTTTGTCATTCCCAGGATAGTAAACTATGTGGTCATCAGATTCAAAATGACCAATACTGGTCCATTTCAGCTCACTAATGGCTAAGATATTGATGTTTATGCATTCTTTTTCATTTTTGAAAACTTCCAATTTCACCAGATTCATACTTCGTACATTCCATGTTCTGATTTTCAGTGGGTGTTTACAGCTGTTTCTCTTCATTTTGAGTTGTGCCCCATCAGCAAATGAGGGTCCTGTGGGCTTTTCTCCCATGGGCTGTACTCCATTTGCATCATCATGGTCAAGTCTACTTTGAGAAAGTAGCTCTTCTCCAGTTGCATTTTGAGTGCCTTCCAACCTGAGGGGCTCATTTTCCAGCACTGTATCTGACAGTGTTTGTCTGCTATTCATAAGCTTTTCAGTGACTAAAGATTTGGAAGTAGTTCGTCACTCTTTCTTCCTAGTCTGTCTTTGTCTGGAAGCTCATCTGAAACTTGTCCACCATGGGTGACCCTGCTGGTATTTAAAATTTCGGTGGCATAGCTTTCAGAATCACAGTAATTCACAAGCCACCACAGTACGACAAACTGACAGACGAGTGGTGGCCATTTGGTTTTAAGTGGAAACTGTCACTTTAAATTTTGAGGTGATCTGTACGCATGCGTAGTAGAACCCTCCAGGGGTGGGGGTGGGGTGTCCATTCACTCAGGCATCTCCTCTAGTCACCAGAATGGAGGTGCGCAGACAGTGAGAGACCAATGAACAGATACCAAAAATATGAATGTCCACACCTGTATCTCCATGGTTCTGTCAGGTGTCTGTGGCTGTTCTGATCCTTCCTCCACTTGGTTTCTCCCAAGATGGTAGCTCCGGGAGCAGCTGAGCATCTTGAATTAGAAAGCACTGGATTTCTTTGTTCTTCTACAAATTCCCCTAGCTGTAAGCCTTCCAAGCTTCTAAATATTCCTTTATATGTGGTTCAGAGTTCTGGCACCATCCCCTGAGCCTGCTTGGTCTGTGTTGTTGCTGACAGAGCTCCTCACTGCACATCTACCCGATCCGCCATCTTCATAGATCCTTTATAGCCTCAAGAAATGAAGAGCTGTGACAAGACTGGATATGTGCACACCCATGTTCACTGCAGCACTGGGCACAACAGCAGAAAGATGGAGACAGCCCAATGCCCATCACCAGAATACACCCAGAGGAATATTACATAACATTGAAGAATAATAATCTGTGAAACACCTCACAATTTAGTGAGGTGTTGAGTGAAATTTCTAAAAAAAGGGCAATTACTGCATGAGACCACTGTTGTAATAAGTTAACAAAAGATTTTCTTACTTAAGGAAACATTCTATGATGGTTATGGGGCATGTTTCAGTGGGGGAAGTGAAAAAAAAGAACAAAGTGAATGGAGGTAAGTACCGTTATCTGATGGTACATGGATTGGATTGCAATCATTGTTTTGATACTAAGTGTATAATTTGTGTATACTTAGTGTATATTAAGTGTATAATTGAACTGATGATCTGTTCTGTAAACCTTCAACTCAATTCACAATAAAAAGTTAAAAAAAAATATTAGGTGCCATTGAGTTGATTTCAACTCATAGCAACCTTAGGCACAACAGAAGTAAACACTTTCAGGTCTTCACAATCGTTGCTGTGCTTGAGCCCATTGCTGCTGCCACTGCCAGTCCTTCTCGTTGGGGGTCTTCCTCTTTTCTGCTGATCCTCCACTTTATCAAACATGTCCTTCTCTAGGGACTGGTCCTCCTGATAATATGTCTGAAGAATGAGAGACGAAGTCTTACCCTCCTAGCTTCTAAGGAGCATTCTGGTTGAACCTCTTCCAATGCAGATTTGTTGGTTATTCTGGTAGTCCATGGTACTTTAATATTCTTCTCCCATACCATAATTTAAATGCATCAGTTCTTCTGTGGTCTTCCTATACATAGTGTCCAACTTTCACATGCATACGAGCATGCTTATTTGGATTTGTTAGTCTTCAGAAATGTGAGACAATAAATTTCGATAATTTTAAGCCAAAGAGAAAAGAAAGGGCATTCTTGCATGCTCCTCAAATAGTTTTGCCAAAAGTCTCATTGCTGGCTTTTACTTAACTATTTGTTTCATCAGCATGGCTGGGGGACGGATATTGGCTAGCTTGAGGTCATATGTCACCCTTGGTGGACTATAGGAGTATTGAAGGATCACTTCTACCCAAGCCACATAAGTTGGGTTTCTCCTAAGAAAATGGGCTTGTTCTAAGAGGAAGGGGACATACTTTAAAGGCAGACAAAGTAAACAGGTCCTATAGCCTGAGGAGAGAAAGCAATAGTGAAGGTGCTGTTGTAAGTGCTTGGGGCTCTCAGTGAGTGATTCTGGGGGTGCAGCCAGGTGGTGACTACTGCCTGTTGGTCTTCCTCCAGAAAAGCTGCCAAACGGCCAGCATTGCCACAGCTGAGGTGTCCGTCCAGGCCCGGAAGCATGCTGATGCTGAGGTGCAGACTGACCCCCTTGTGCCAGTCAGAGTGCTGTCTCCATCCCAGCAGGACAGCCCCCGGCTTGCAGCCTTTCTTCAGAGGGTGGAGGACCTGGTCATCCGAGAGCTGAACAAAAATCGGCACAGCCATGCGTTTGATGGCTTCGAGGTAAACTGGACAGAACAGCAACAGACGGTAAGCTGACAGGTGGTGCAAGCCTCTCAGGCTGGCTTAGGGCCAAGCCTTTACCCCCTTTGTAAATCCTTTTACTCTTCTCACTTAACACCAATAGTAATAATAGCTAGCCTTTCTTGAGCTTGTTACATGTTTTGCCAGGTTCTAAGCTGGGCTTTATAAGAGAAGTACTAAGCCTTCACGATTATCCCTTGTGGTGAGATCCACTGTTATCCCCATTTAACAGTTGGGAACCTGAAGACACACAGTTGAAGTCATTTTTCCAGAATCACACTGAGCTAGTGAGTGATGGGGGCAGGATTTGAACCTGGGCAAACTGACTCTGGATCTTATTCCCTCAACCACTCTTCTGGGCCTCCTCCCCCCAGGTGCTATATACTAAGCACAGTGAACATCCCTGATACTCATTATTTCTTAAAACAATCTATCTGGTAATACTATGAAGGTCTCATTTTAGAGAGGCGACAACAGGCTTAGAGATCAAGGGACTTATCTAAGATTATTCATAGCTATCAAGTGGCTTATCTGGAATTTGAACCCTGGTCTGTCTGATTTCACTGTGTGCGGTGTGATTTCAGTTTGAGAAAAAGGCACATATCAGAGTTGGTCAGACGTGGTGCAGTGGATTATTTAACATAGTCTTTCTAGCTTGAATTATATTTTTTCCCCATTTTTCCAGGAACCTTTTGAAGTTCCCTTGTATAGTCTTTATAACTCCCATTAAACGATTGGGTAGGATTATTCAAATGACGTGTTTGTGGCCCACCAAGGGGATTGGAGAGTTTGTTAATAATTAATTGCAGGTAAGGTGCATGGCACCATTGTGGGGGTGGGACCATGCAAATAAAGTATATTGAAACCTAAAGAGGGGATTGGTCAGTTTTGCCATCCTGCTAGGCTTAAAAATGAGCCATCCCAGAAGTGGGAAGGGAGGATCTTAACTACTACCAAGAAAGAAGAGGCTGGAGTAGAGCACATCCTCTGTATCCAGGATCTCTGCACTGAGAACCTCCCAGACCCAGGAGACAGAGAGAGAGAGATGAGATGTAACTAGAGATGAGAGACAGTGGGAAGCAGCAGTAGAGAAACGGCAGCAGAGGCAGTACAACTGGCGGGAGATGAAGCAGTGGGCTTCCCGGCCCATGGAACAAAAAAGCTAAATGCCTTTGGGCCAAGGCTTACTGTCAGAGCTAACAAAGCTTTAGTGCCAGAGAGAGGCTTCTCATGGGTACAACTGGAAGAGAGGCTGTTCCGCTTGAAGAACTGTATCCTGAGTTGTTTCTGATCCTAAAGTAATAACTCTTACTTCCCTAATAAGCTCCTTAATGATATTGTCTGCGAGTTAGAGGTGGCCTTTGCAGTGAATTATTGAATCCAGCAAAGAATCAGACAGTGTCCTGGGATAAACAGTTGGTGCCAGAATTGGTAAAATTGTTGGAGATGGGAGATATATTTGACCTCCACCTCATAGGAATCAGCTTAGGGCTAGTGATGTTGATGCTTTTTCTTGCTTGTGAAGTTAGAGGTCAGACATTCTATACTTTAAAAGCAAGGAGCCTTTGTTTTGGCTGCATGCTGGTGCCCCCTCATTAGGAACCTTTGGGGCAGGCTGCTCACTGCAGCACTAAGCACCCCAGACTGAACTTCTTGTTGTTAGGGTCCATCGAGTCAGTTCCAACTCTTAGTGACCCTGTGTAGGTTGCCTGAGGAGCAGCTGATGAGTTTGAACCTCCAATCTTGTAGTTCAAACTGATCTTGCAACCCAGTGCTTATCTTATAGTGCCACACCAGGACTCTGGGGTGTACTTAAAAAAATTTATTTTTGTTAGTTATCAAGACAGTGCAACCCTAAATACATCAGAACGAAACATTGCCTGGTCTTGCACCATCGTCATATCATGGGTCTGTTTAAGCCCCTTTTTGTGGCTCCTGTGTCATTCATCTCATTTTTTGCTGACGACTCCATAGTACCTACCATGATGTTCTTTCTAGTGTTTGGTCTTTCCTGATGACATAATAAAAGTTGATTGAAGTCTTGTCATCCTGGCTTCCAAGGAGCATTCTAGTTTGTATTTCTTTCAAGACTGATTTGTTCTTTTGGTCGTGGTTGTGTGCCATTGAGTTGCTTCCGATTCACAGTGACCCCATATAGGGTTCCCAAGGCTGTAAATCTTTATGGGAGCAGCTGACCTTGTGGTTAGCAGTCCCGCTCATAATCCACTGAGCTACCAGGGCTCCTTATTCTTCTGGTAGCCCATGGTATAGTCACTGTCCTTTGCTAACATTATAGTTAAAATGTTATCAATTCTTCTGTTTTCCTGTTTTTTGTCATCCAGCTTTTACATGCTTATGAAGTGGTTGAAAAGACCATGGCTTAATTTGGGTGCACCTTAACCATCTAATGACATCTTGGCTTTTAAAAACTTTTTAAAGAAGTCTTTTATAACAGTTTTGCTCAATGAGGTGAATCAATTCTGTGTTAGAAGTTCTAACCCACTTCTCTTCTTGTGCCTCCCAGTGTATTTCCAGGGATCCATAGCCATTTATTCACCAAGGAGAGGTGGATGTGGGTTGTTGTTAAGTGCCATCAAGTTGATTGCAACCCTCTATAAGGTTTCCAAGGAACAGTTGGTGAGCTTGAACTGCCAACCTTATGGTTCAAATTGACTTAGCAGTCCAGTACATTAGCCCACAGCGCCACACCAGAGTGATTTATTTGACAGAAATGATCAAAATTGTTCTGAAAACCCATTTCCAGATGTCACACCAAAGTGTCTAGTCACTCTTGTTTTAAGCAAGACTCAAGGAATAATAGAATTTAAGAATCATTACAATCTTAACACATTCTACACGTTCCAGATGTTCTCTGTGTCATTGCTAAGGTCCATTGCACAGTTACATTTGGTGACGTTAGGTCTCTTTCACATTTCTGTGGATTTATTTGGGTCATATATATGTATATATATAAACTCTCCCATATTTTTTAAAAAAATAACTTTATTGTGAATTGAATGAAGGTTTACAGAGCAGATCATCAGTTTTACATTCAGCAAATTATCCACTTTGTTTCATCTCACTGATTACAGTCCCCTTTAGTGTAACATCACATATCCCACTGCCTCTTTGTGGTTCTTGTTCCCATTCCTTCTCCTTCCCTAGCCTTCTGAATTCTGTCCTTGAGTAAATGCTGCCCTTCTCAAATAGATGACCATTGTATGGTCAACCTCCCTAGTGTTGTTCACTTCCCCCTTTTTATATATATTTATTTTTTCTGATTATAAAAGTAATACATGTCATTATAAACATTTTCACAGAAATACTTAATATATAATATATAGACAGTGAAGGTTAATGATTTGGTATTCAATTTGAGAAGCTCGACTATATGAAGTATAATGAATCATCAGGATTGGAGGAAAACTCATTAGCAACAGCAATATGCAGATGACACAGCTTTGCTGAGGACTTGAAGCACTTAGTGTTTATGAAGATCAAAGATTATGGCCTTCAATATGGATTATACCTCAATGTAAAGAAAATAAAATCATCACAACGGGACCAATAAACAACATCAAGATAAATGGAGCAAAATTGACATTATCACGGATTTCATTTTACTTTTATCTACAATCTGTGTCCATGGAAGCAACTGTTAAGAAATCAAATGATATATTTATTGGATTGGGCAAATCTACTGCAGAAGACCTCTTGAAGGTTTTGAAAAGCAAAGACATCACTTTGAGAACTAAAGTGTACCTGACCCAAGTCATGTTATTTTCTGTTGCCTCTTTTGCATGTGAAAGATGGATAGTGAATAAGGAAGCCCAGAGGGAATGGATGGCTTTGAATGATGGTGTTGGCAAAAAATACTGACTGTATCTTGATTTGCCAGAAGAATGAACAATTTGTCTTTGAAGAAGTGCAGCTGGAACACTCCTTAGAAGTGAAGCTGAGGAGACTTCATCTCATGTATTTTGGGCATGTTTTTAGGAGGGACCAGTCTCCAGAGAATGACATCATTCTTGGAAAAGTCAGAGGGTCAGTGAAAAACAGGAAGACCCTTAATGAGATGGAATGACACAGTGGTTGCAACAATGGGCTCAAACTTAGCAAGGATTATGAGAAGGTGATACTGGGCAGTGTTTTGTTCTCTTGTATATAGGGGTCCATATGAATTTGAACTGATTTGATGGCATCTAGCAACAACAGCGGATTCCTGGTATGGTGCTGTGGGTTAATGCACTAGACTGCAAGGTTGGTTTGAACCACAAGGCTGGTGGTTCACCAGCTTTTACTTGGAAACTCTATAGAGTCTCTAGGAGTTGGAACTGACTTGACAGCACTTAACAACAACAGAGGTTTTTTCTGTGCTAGACCAGCACATAATATTACTGTGCTTGCTGTTGTCATTAAGAACAATTTAAACAAAAGTAGAACGTGCTGTGACTTTTCTCACTTGCTGTGGTTTTCTAATTCAGCACTTACAGAATCTTTAGCAGCTGTACCATGTCCTAGTGCACGAACACACCATTCTTTATTTGGTAGACATTCCAGACAGCAACTTCACTTTTACAAACTGATCCTAGGGAAACATTTGAATGAGGTGCGAGGTTGGTAGCCTCCTTTTGAGTAGCTGTGACCATGTCTTCATGGTCTTGATGTTTCTTAGACACTTCCAAATTTCAGGTAGAAGACTGCTTCAAACCTTGTCATTATCTAACAGAACTGTAGTAAATCTCTCTAACTTGGTTTTTCCCCTTTAGTCAGGTTGTTTACTTCTCAGAGTGGAATTACTATTTGGAATGATGTTGGGGTTCCTATGTCCCCTACTGCTGTCACATTGTTGGCTTTGACACTTCACCACTGCCCTTGGTGCTACCTACCGTAGCACCTTGAGAAAGACTGAGGCGTTGCCCCTAATTAAAAACTATAACTTTCCAATTCTAATCACAGTGTAACAATATTACTGAAAACTTAAATCGCCCACCGTCCTGCACGGACTATCATCACCTATCCTTGTGCTGAGTCATTTCCTCCCTGGTTTCCACACTTGTGGCCCTGCAGAGCTGGGATCGCAGTGGACAGTCTTGTAGACTCTTCTGTTCTGAAATAAAGCCTGTCCAGATTTGTCACTCTTTGGAAAGCCCACGTAGTATTTCATCTCTATCCCTTTTTGTCTGGATTAGGTTTTTTGAGGTCTATTTTATATACAGCAGAATTCACCCTTTTGACTGTACTGAATCTTGGCAAGCATATCATCTACGACAGTTAAGACCTAGAATCACCACACCACCCCTTTGTGCCGAAATTCCTTTGTGTCCCTTTGTAACCTCACCCTTATATATATATTTTTTAATCTTTTAATTGCTATTTATTTTCATAAACATGAGATATTTCAAAGTACTATAAGATGCAACACTAAATATATACATTTTATAAGAAATTAAACACAGAACTTTGCATTTACCCAGTTCTATGTACCAAACATGAACAAATATATTAACAGGAAGAAACAGGGTAGGAAATACACACCCTTTTTCCTACCCTGTTTCTTCCTGTTAATATATTTGTTCATGTTTGGTTCAGATAACTAAATTTGATACTTATATGTTCCTTTGAAAAATAAGTTGTGCCAGTATATATATATATGAAGTAATATCTACTCAGACTGGCACAACTTATTTTTCAAATGAACATATAAGTATCAAATTTAGTTATGTATCAACATCATACTTAAGTATACAGGCAGTGTAAGAATGAGTACAGTACATAACAGAGATTACCAATATAATTGTGTACAAAACATGCTCCTCAAGCACAGGGCAGGGATTAGACACAGGATAGTTTGGGTGCTAGGGAGGGGGCAATATACAAGTAGGGAGAGGGGAATGGAAGAACAAAGCAGATGGGAGAACAGTTAGACAGGTCTCAATGGGCTAAGTGAGACAGAGGTAAATAATGATATATGCACAAC
>NW_006408532.1:7572062-7590264 GCF_000296735.1 Chrysochloris asiatica | reverse complement strand
AAAACAAAACAAAACATGCTCCTCAAACATTGAGTACTTAGGTATGAACTTCCAGTCTAATATTGTCACAAAAGCCACCTCTCATTACCCCCAGACCTGTACAAAAGGCAGTGTTGTCAGTGGCATTTACGGAAATGTTCCTCAGGGGTATCAAATGGCAAACCCCTTAAGTGACATCTGCTGGAACTTATGCATCATTTTTAAAAAGAAGGAATAACTTTGTTTGGAAACTTGGAATAAGGTGAATTCAGCCTCAAAAGATTTTGTCACAAACTACTCAGATGTGACGTGGAAGAGGAAACTGCAAAGGCTGAATCAAGCAGACCTAAGACCTAAGGTTCTGGCAGAAACCACCACTTGTTCTACTCCCCACCTAGATCCAAACTTGACAGGAGACTGATTTGAAAGTAAACCAACATTCTTAATGTTCAACACAGTATTTGTTCTTTTAAAAGATCAAAATGTGCAAAATGGCAATGACTGTCTAGTTTCGAGAAACTAGCAAGTCCAAGCATGTTCAGTTTTCTTTTTTTTGTTGTTGTTCAATTTTCTTGAGCAACTACTGCTGTCTTGCCTGCAATTTTTCCTTTTCCAGCAAAAGCTGATATTCTTCTACCTGAAGGGAGTGGACGTACTCTGTGGCATTTTTCAAAATGACCACCTTGGTAGCCTTCTTGTTCCTCACCAACTCTGGCTCATAGTCCCTGAGTGTGAGGAAGCTGGACCACAGGTCTTTGTGTTGTTGGTGCTCCAGGATGTTGTGGTTGCCGTGACGCCCACTGTCTTCTGAGTCAGAGTTGTGGGGGCTTAAGCTCTTAGCCTTTGGGGGAGCAATGTCTTGAGAGGAAGCAGGAACACTTCGCTCTTACTCTTCTTCTGGGATGGTGCCTCCTCACTCTCCACACAGGGTGAGGGGGTGGCATAGTTGTGTTGCTGGTGGATGGGGTGGGGATACAGTGTTTGAGGATCAGAGCACCTGACTGAGCCCTCCCAGGGCCTAGAGCTGGGTTCTTGGGACGTGCTGTGATGGTGAAGGTTGTGACAGCCTTGTTGTTGGAGGAGGAACGTCACTTCTCCATTGTGACCATGTCAGTTTCCTCTTCTTCCTCTTCTTTGTTGTCGTCTTCATCATCTGAGTCACTGAGGGTGTCTTCTTCCAAAGTACTGGTCAGCGTTGATGGATGGGTGGCTATCTGAGTACTAGTTGGGTACAGGGGGCACAGTGACCTCTGCCACTCGTGCAACAAATGGGACAGCTGGCACAGGCTCTGGCTTCCACCTTGTTGACCAAGGCAGAATCTATGCACTTGCTGGCCGGGTGGGTGAGCTTAGCTGGCAGGGTGGCCTGCAACCCCAGGCCGAGCTTGCAGTGCTGGCTGCGGGCGCCCCACTACTGTGCTGCAGCTTCTCACTCACAGCATGCTCCAGCTTCTCCTGAGCAGAGAAGCCACTCCACATGCAGTCCTGGAGGATGACCCGATTGGGGGTGAGACCACCCAATCCCCACAAGCCAAACACGTCCTCCTCAGCCAGGTTACCCCACAGGTCAACCTTAGGCAGCATCATCTGGGTAGCCCAGTTTGGGGGCTTTGGCTGGAAAGGCACAGCTAGGCGATGGTGGGGCGTGGGCAGCAGCTCAAAATTCTTCCAGATGCCCTCCTGGGGGCGTTGAGTCGGGGCCGGGTGAAGCAGATCATCCCTGGCATGGTGGATGCCATGCAGCATTTCCACCCTTAGATTTCAAGGTGTATGTATCTGATCGTTGTGATTATAAATGACAACCTAAAGACCTGCTTTATAATGAACCATTTACCACAATAAATCATGAATAAGTAAACACGTTACAAGTGTGCAGGATCACACCTTTCCACAAATGTAAACATTTGTGGAATCAGAACCCAGAAAAGAAAAATGAACATTACCAGATCCCCAAAGCCCACATTTTATCCCTTCCACCTCATACCTCCTTTGTAGCTTGTTTTAAAATAATAGCTGTATTGAAATATAATTTGCATACCATGCAATTTACTCATTGAAAGTGTGCAATTCACTGGTTTTCAGTGAGTCACAGATTTGTGTCACTGTCGCAATAGTCAATTTCAGAATTTTTTTAAGTTTTTATTGTGAGTTATGTGATAGTTTCCATGGGAGAACATTAACTTTACATTTCATTTCATTGCAATGATTACAGTCCCCTCCATGCATCATCAAACAGCCAAAGGGTATACCCTGCAAGCCTGCCTCCCAGCCATCAACTCACAGACCCTTTCCCTCCCTGAGTCCAGAGTCCTCAGCCGCTCTACTTCTCCATGTCATCATCTCTGCCTCCATCTCTGGTGTCATTTTCTCTTTTTCAGAGCATTTTTATCATCCCCCAAAGAAACCTTGTACCCACTAGCTGTCACACTCTGTTTGCCCTGGCATCTCTGACCCTTGCCAACCCTGAACCTACTTTCTGGATTTGCCTGTTCTGGACATGTCATATAGAGTCTCGTAGTGTGTGACCATTTCTGACTGGCTGCTGCTTCTACTCAGCATCATGGGTCAGCGCTGTAGACATAGTTTCTCTGTTCATCTGCTGATGGATGCTTAGGTTGTTTCCACCATTTGTCAGTTGTGAGTAATGCTGCTATGAACACTTACATACGAGTTTTTGTGTGGACATAGATTTTCATTTCTCTTGGGTGTGTACCTAGAAGTAGAATTGTTAGAGCATATGGTATGTTGAGGACTCCTGGTGTAGTGCTGTAGGATAAGCACTGGACTGTGAACCACAACATTAGTGGTTCAAATCCACCGGCTGCTCCTTGGAAACCCTATACAGGGTCACTATGAATTGGAGTCAACTCAGTGGCATTTAGCAATGATAAAGTTGTGGCACTATAGGATAATCATTGGACTGCTAACCACAAAGTCATTGGTTCAAGTCCATCAGCTGCTCCTCAGGCTCTAGACAGGTTGCTATGAGTGGGTACTAAGTTTGACAGTACTTAACAAGAACAATGATACAATGAACTGTTTGAAGAACTGCTGGACTGTTTTCCAAAGCTGATGCATCATCTTATTTCCTTCTAGCAGGGTGTGTTGTTGTTGTTAAGTGCTGTGGAGTCGATGCTGACCCATAGTGACCCTATACAGGGCACCTAACAACAACAACAACAACAAGAAGCAGGGTGTGAGGGTCCCCACCAGATTGTTTTTTGCAGATGTTGGGTTTTTTCCCATTGGGCAGTCCCTTTATGTGGCGCTGTGATGTAACTACTTCTGGAAAGGTGGTGCCCACTTCTCCTGTGGCCAGCGTTGTCAGTCCTTCTCATTTGCTGCTTCTGGGCTGCTCTGGGCTGAGCAGTTATGCCAAGGTGTTGTAAATTGTGTCGGATGGATGTGAGAACAGGCCATGGTTCTGGGTTGGAGCCTCCTTTGTACTCTGTTCTCAAGGCCCTTCCTTCTGGGTTTCCGGAAGGATCTCTGGTAAGGGGGATGATGGGATAAAGGCTCCATGTCTCCTCCAGGACTGGGCAGTGGACTTAAGTAGCTTTTAGGGCTTTAGACAGCCCTAGGCTGGAGTTCTGGTGTGGCGCTGTGGGCTAATGCACTGGATCACAAGGTCAGTGGCTCAAACTCACCAGCTGCTCTTTGGAAACCTTATACAGGGTCCCTGAGTCAGAACTGACTTAACAGTACTAACAACAGCAGCAGCCTATGTGTGGTGTTTATTAGGAGGCCATTGGGGGGCCGGGGGGGGAGGCTGTCCTGGAGCTTAGGGCTGGGGTGACCTGTTTCCTGCAGGTGTCCTGCCTGCACACTCTGTACTACCCCCCAGCCCAAGGGCAGGGTCTGCACGTGACCAGCATCTCCTGGAACACCACTGGCTCTGTAGTCGCCTGTGCCTACGGCCGGTAAGTGACAGCAGGGTGGGAAGCGGGCAGTGAGAAACCCTAAGACCAAGCTCACTTGTCTGGGCCTTGGGCTCCCTGTTTTCACGGGGAAGCAATTGTCCAGAGAGCTTGGATATTCTGGGAACCTCTCAAGGATTGGCCTTGTTGGGGCTGGAGGGTGGGGCTGGGAGCCCAGGACTCCTGAGCTCACTTGCCAACACTGGGCATGCTGACTGTCTGGGCCCTGTCTTAGCTTCTCTGAGTGTCTTTTGCCTGTTTTTGATGCCCCTAGGTTCCCCTACCCCACCCACTGCTGTGGAGGTAGGCAGATGTGTTGTTGGGTCCTGGGGACCCTTTTCCAGAGAAACCCATATCTTTGGAGTGCCCTGGAAGAACCTGTGCCACTTAGATGCCCAGGGCACAGGGCCTGGTGTGATGAGGAGAGTTTATTCTGTTCAGAATCAGTGAGTGAGACATTGGGGTGGATGTTGGATGAAGCATGGGCCCAGAGTAGGGCCAGCTGAGGCATGTCCCTGCTGCACAGACTGGACGATGGGGACTGGAGCATGTTGAAGTCCTTTGTGTGTACTTGGAACCTGGACCGCCGGAGCCTGAGCCCACAGCAGCCGGCTGCAGTGGTAGAGGTGCCCAGTGCAGTCATGTGTCTGGCCTTCCACCCCTCACAGCCAGCCATCATTGCAGGTGAGCCACCTGGGTTTCTGTGTCCCCCATGACCACCGAGGGGGCAGGTCTCCTGGGAGACAGATTTGAACTAAGTGAAGGTGCTCTAGTGGACACAGCTGAGGGGATTTGGAAGCCGAGTCCCCAGTTGAGTCTCAAAGGGTCGTGGCTGAGAGCCAGTGCTGAGCCCACCCAACAGTTTGCAGTCAGGACAAGACAGAGGAAGCCGGCTTCCTTGGGAGCTGTAGGTGGTGTGGTATGTTGGGGAAGGGGCCAAGGTGCTGGAGGGGTGGGCAGGGTACAGTGCAAGGGGGTCTCCTGGTAGCAGGTTGGAGGGTTGCTAGGCTGTGGGAAAACAAAAGGGGTTGGACCTTGCGGTCAGCTTTGGGGACGCTTCAGGTCTTGCCTCAAGGGGTGGCAGGGAGTGGGTATGTGCTGGTGGGGAAGCCCAGGTCTAGATGTGGTCTCCACAGGAGGGCTGTACAGTGGTGAGGTGCTGGTGTGGGATGTGAGCCGCCAGGAGGACTCGCTGCTCTGGCGCACAGGCCTGACAGACGACACACACACGGACCCTGTGTACCAGGTCAGAGTGGCAGGCCTGCCTGGCTGGGGTGAGCTCTCCCCACTTTCTCTGAGCTTCCCTTGCTATTGATTGGGACCTCATACTTGAAGGGAGGGCCCCCGAGTAGAGTAGCTGGCCACTCTCAAAAAAGGAGGTCACTTGAAGCCCTTGTGGCTTGACTCATCACCTTCCCACCCTCAGTGGCATGAGATGCCATGACCACCCTAGATGGGAGCTGTAGGGAGTGGCTCCCTGGCCCTGGCTTCTAGCTGGCACTGGGATTCTGGACTAGGGGAGGGACCTGGAATCCCATGCCACCTCCTGGCCTCCCCTGCGAGAGAAGGGGAGGTGGGGTCTGGGACACAGACAAGACAGGCATCCCTTTTTCCAACATCTTGTTCTGCCATCCTCTTGTCTCAGGTGGTTTGGCTGCCTGGGCCTCGATTTAGTCACCTCTTCCAGCTTCTGAGTGTGGCCACTGACGGAAAGGTGCTGCTCTGGCAGGGGCTTGGCACAGGCCTGCTGCAACTCACTGAGGGCTTTGCGCTGGCTGTGCAGCAGCTCCCGAGGAACACCAAGCTGAAGAAGGTGCTTGGCTGCCGTGCGCGTGAGCCCTGGGGGGTGACAGTATGCAGCCGGTGCACCAGCTGACTTGACATGCTCTGTGACCTGTGCTGGCATGGTGCTGCTCCCTGGCCCTGATCCTGCTGCCCTTTCTCTACAGTCTACCCGGGGTGAGATGGAAGTGGGTGTCACGGCTGTGGATTTCTCCAGTTTTGACCCCAGCCTGTTTGTTGTGGGCACTGAAGGTGGCTTCCCTCTCAAGTGTTCTTTGGCTGCAGAGGAGGCAGCCCTCATGCGGATGCCCAGCTCCGTGCCCCTGCGGGCCCCAGCACAGTTCACCTTCTCTCCCCAAGGTGGTCCCATCTACTCTGTGAGCTGCTCCCCGTTCCACAGGTGAGGGTGGCCCATGTCTGGGTCTCCTTTTCCTCCATCAGCCAAAGGGCCATGAGGGGGGTGAGGGTGAGAAGCTTCCAAATACTGACCTTTAACCTACTAGGCCGTTAGTCTTCTAAACCTTCAAGCCCCCAACCTCCTTTTATGCAGCGGTATTCAGAGCTTTGGTGGTATGGCCCTGAGGAACGTCCCTCTTCTGAGGAGGAAAAGGACACATCCCAGGTTTGGGGACCAGGGTGGCTTTTCACAGCCCAGCAGTCTTGATTCCCTCTCTGCCCTGCATCCCATCCAGAAACCTCTTCTTGAGTGCGGGGACCGATGGCCACGTCCACCTGTGCTCCATGCTGCAGGCCCAACCCCTGATGTCACTGCTTCTGTCTCACAAGTACCTGTTTGCTGTACGCTGGTCCCCAGTGCGCCCCTTGGTTTTTGCAGCAGCTTCAGGGGAAGGTAGGCTATGGAATGCCAGGTCTGGACTCTTAAATAGGATTTAGGGTGGGGTAGAACTTCATGTGTGGCTAGGCTGCCTTCCCTCTAGAAACCCAACTGTGAAAACCGTGGATACCCCTGGGAAGGAGGATTGGACTCAGGAGAATTCATTAGCTTTATTGTGAGCTGCAGACTAGACTCATTGTCCTCATCAAGTACACATTTACCTTAGGAAGCCACTGCTCTCGATCTCACTTATCCCACGACTCTCTCTCCCTGAAGGTGATGTGCTGCTGTTTGATCTCCAGAAAAGCTCCCAAAAACCTACCATTTCTATCAAGCAAACGCAGGATGAAAGCCCTGTCTACTGTCTGGAATTTAATAGCCAACAGACTCAGCTTTTGGCAGCTGGGGATGCCAGGGGCAATGTGAAAATCTGGCAGCTAAGCACTGAGTTCACAGAACAAGGACCCCGTGAAGTAGAGGACTTGGACCAGCTGGTAACAGAGGCAGCCACCTGAAGTCCCCCTGCTCCCTCCAGGAGGACGACAAGACCTGCTGATAGAATCCCAGGAGACTCTGGTCAGGTGGGGCATGTCCCCAAACCAGATGCTAGAGGTGTGAGGCTGTATCTGTGTTGAGGTGAATGAAGAAAAAGCAGTGCTTTTAGTGGGAGAGTGAAGATATTTATTGGTCTTTTACATGGAAACAGAAAATCTGGGGGTGGAAGGGAGCTAGTAGCTATCCAGCTGCTTAGATTTTTCTGAGCAGGAATGAGGGCAGCTGGGTTAGAGATGTAAATCTGGGTCCCCACAGCAACAGGGCAATTGACGCACCATTTACTACTAAGTCTTACCAAGCAAAGCAAAGCAGGTTTAAGGTTACATTGGAACCAAACACTGTGTCTGGATTTTTTCTTAAGAGCATACAACTAAGTGGACATGCAGCAAGGCAACAACAAGCAAGGTGGGGGCCAGGCTAAGAGTTGAGGATCAATTCACAAAGAGTGAGCGGGTGAACTCAATATAGTCGAAGGCAGTGGGGAGCTCACGGCCCTTGCCGTCCACATAGGGCTTCATGTGAGAGACACAGTAGTCTGCTTGTTCCCGAGTCAGGTTCTGAAAGGGAAAGAAAGGACCTGTCAGTCAGCCACCCCTGCACTGAGGAGAGAGATGGGGAAAGCCCCAGGTATTCATGCTCAAAGACATTCTGACTCAGGGTAACCCTGGATCTGTCAGGGAGGACTGCTCCACAGGCTTTTCAAGACTGACCTTTCAGACAGGCTGCCAGGCCTATCCTCTGGAGGTACTTTTTCAGGGCAGCTTTTTTCCTGCCAATCTTTAAGAGTCCCTGGGTGATGCCCAAAGTGCTCAACACTACGAGCTTAAAGGCCACATCTATGTGAGCAGTTACAGGATTTTGACCAAGTATTGAGTTTCACTTATAATAGGGACAAGATCTCTGAGGGTAGTTGGGATGGATGGAGTAAACAGCCAATACAGGGACAGAGCTTAAACCAGATTGCTACTGTAGACTGCTACTGGGAAGGTCTTCCAGGGTCCAGAGGTCACACACCTGGTATAATTCCTCCTTGGTCACGTACGGCTTTCCCTCTGAGCTAAGGGCACGGAAGGCGCTTTCAATCTCCTCGCTGGACTTGACATTCTCAGTTTCACGGCTTATCATGAAGGCCATGTATTCTTGCAGGGAGACATGACCATCCCTAGAAGGGGTGGCAAACAAGTGGTAAGCTGGGAGGACAGAGGTGGAGCCTAGGGCAGAGGATGCCTGCACCACCCTGAGTGAACCTCACCTGTTTGGATCCACGGTGTCTAAGATTGCTTCAAACTCTGGATCAGGCTCACCTTCCTCCACCATAGGCAGGTCGTAGCCCAGGGAACGAAGGCAGGATTTGAACTCCTGGTGATTCAACCGGCCAGACTTGTCCTTGTCAAAGTGTCTGTAGCACAAAGCCCAGGGCTACTCAGCACACAGGTCTGCTACTGATCCACCCACCCAGGATGGGTATAGGGGAGCACTCACTTAAACATCATGCTGAACTCTTTAAGGGCTTCCTCAGTCACACCAGTTGTATTCCTGGAAAGAAAGAAGACCAGAATTAGAGACAGGCTCTGACTCTGCCCAGCAGGGATGCAGTCATTCTTTCAGTTACCTGGCCTGGATCTGCTGCTCCAGGTTGTGTTGCATGCGCATGCCCAGCTGGTCCAGTTGGTCCCACTGCTGAGCGAGGCCAACAGTGCTGTGCTCTGTGTACTTGTTATCCAGGATCAGAGCTTCTTCCATGGCAGCCCCCAGGTCCTCAATCTTCTTGAGCTGACTCCGCATGGCTCTAATCTCCTGGTGTTTGCGCTGCAAGACAGGGGTGCTCCTGCCTTAATCACCAGACCCCAGGGCTGAATATGTGGCTGATGACTAAAGGTGGGAGGGATGAAGGTAAACCTAGAAGAGCTTTAGCAGAGGGACCCTTGTAAGTAGAGAGGCACAAACCCGTGTGTACAGCAGCCTGGGAAATGGCCTAGACTGAGCACAGGAGGGACAGCCTCTCCCTTACAAGGAGGGCTCCTGGGAACAGCTGTTGATAACAGGGGTAAGGTAAGGCAAGGGGTTCATCTTGTTCCACTGACTTTAAGCCAGGAAGGGACAGGCAGGTCTGTGTGATGGGATGGGGTGAGGTAAGGTCTTAATGGGTCTGAAGTACACTCACTTTGGTAGCTTCAAGCTGGGATTCCAGAGTCCCGGACTCTTCTACCATGCAGGACCTATACACAGAAGCAGAGTGAGAACACAGCCGGGGGACAGCAACTCCAGCGCTCCACTCACCACTGTTCAGTCTCCAGCCCCCATGTCTCCGCTCTCTTTCCCTAACTGGACCACGAGCTGGGTAAGCAGGGAATAGTTCCCCATTTTGGAGACAGGAAGCCAGGGTTGAGCCCCACCCCATCTGTTCCCTGCTCCCAGCAGGTCATTTCTCATGTGGCTCTTTGGACCCAGCTAGGTCCTCAGAAGATGACTCAGGAATTGAGTTAAGTTCCACTGTGGGAACAGACAGCTGCAGACCTGACTGACAAGAGTGCCCCCTCTGCAGCTGTGGGGGAAACCGAGACATTCTGTCTCATTCCAGTACCCAAACGGTGTAGACATTAGGGAGGACAGCCTGACAGCCACCCTGAAATCCCTGAGGAGGGGAGCCACATTCTAGGGGGATGACAAGACTGCCTAAAGAGGCGATGGCTCCAGGATTCATGTCCCATAAACCGGAGCCCTAACCAGGGCCAGCTTCTGGAGAGCAGGTGGGCTCCAGGAGCCATCACCTTCCCAACAGCACCAGTGAACAGCAACACACACAAGTTGGGGTTAGTGTGCAGGGAAAAGTTCACGTTGTGCTTGTGCCCTTAGGATTTTAGCCCAGCCTCCCCATCCTGTACCCACTTTCCCCCTAGTCTACCCTTTTAAAAACCCCGGAACCAGGTTAGCTCTGCCATTTCCCCATGTTCAAGTGTTCTAGCAAGGCAAGGCACCAGGCTTCCTCCTACCCCGGCAGCTCAGACTCACAGTCACGCCTTGTCCCCAAGGGAAAAGTACACCCCCAGGACCTGGGGGCAGGAGGCTGGGTGTCAGTGCAGTGGGAGGGGGACAAACCCCTCCTTCCCAAGCAGCCGAGGGCGGTGGGTTAGTCAGAAAGCGGAGCCGCCTGGGGAAGTCAAGAGTGCATTGGTAAAACCACAGTGAAGTAAGAAGAGAAATAAGAGGAGAAAAACCTTCCAGACAGATCATCCCCAACTTCATACTGACAGACACGAATGACCCGACGATATGCTATGCTAGTCAGAGAAAAGAAACCAAATGAATACACCAAAGGAAGGGGGGGGGGGCAAGAGCACACCAAGACAGACACGCCACAAGTCCCAGGCTGGCAGTGCACCGGAGTCGGCTACCTGTTGCCCAGGGAGGGCAGATAGGGCTTGGGAGGAGCCACAAGAAAAGGGAGCGCCGCATCTCACATAGACCAAGCAGCTAGTTTGGGGGTGGAGGTGGGGTGGGAGGAAAAACCAGTTCCCAAATCCCTATTGTTCTGCCTTTTGCATATGCAGTCTGATTTCTTCTATCACCACCAGTAACACCTAATTTACCTGTCTGCAAAACCTAGAAATGCCAGCAGAAGCCACTGTAGTCCCAGCAATACTGGCCTCTTCTAATCAAGAGTGGTCATTACCTACAGAAAGGGGCAGCCCTGCGCTCCTCTCTGCTGGCTCCTCCCAGCCCTGTCTCCAAGTAAAACTGCATTTTATTGGGGCCAGCACACTTACCCCACCCCCGCCCCCCACCACCAAGGAAAGCCAGGAAGAGGTCTTCATTTGGAGAATTGGGGTCAGCAAATATCTCACAGCTGTATTGTCATGGACTAACTGCACCCAGCCTGAGCTAAATATTTTTCATGCCTACTACTGTTCACCTAGGGATTAAGTGAATCTGCTGGACATGCTGGAGTAGAGGCAAAAGGCCTACATCACAATGGCTCCACAAGCATAGGGCCTTCTCAGACTTTGGACTCCAGTGCTGCCGTTTTGCATGCTATCATATGCCCTACCTGATGAGAACCCTTGGGATCTGAACAGAAAAACTTAAGTGGCTCCCCTCCCCAGGCCCTGTCAGGGACAGTGGGCTGTGGGCTAAGACAAATTCTTTGGAAAGTGACAGGGACAAAGAAGGCATGGGGTTGGGGCTGGGACTACACAAGACCAGGAGAATTACAGCCCTCTCTGCAAGCCAGGCCACAAGGGGATGGAGGGACAAGCACACAAGACACCACCACAGCATGGACCCGGAAAGAAAAAGACAATATTAACCCATCGAGGAGGTATGTTCTGTTGCGATGAGATCCAGGCAGCCGAAGACGAGGTGAGATGATATTCAGGGCAGCAGCAATCAGGAGATGGGAGGGCAGAGAAAACACAAGAACATCAGAACCCACCTACTGCATTAACCTGCACTGTCTGTCAGTGGGTTGCCTTGGGGGCTGATCATGGGCCAAATACAGTCCCACCCAATCACAGACTCTCTGGGGGCCTGCATCTTCAAGAATGCAGCCTTAGCTGCAGAGCCAGATTAGGCTGTGCTCCTCCTAACCCTTCCTTTGTCATTTCAACCAGGCCTCTGGTGAAGAGGCCACACCCGGGGCAGTGGAGAGACAGGTCCTCCTGCACCACATCTGGAGCAGGAGGCGGAGGACAGTGGGGGCTGGGCACCTGGTCTCCTGGATCCACTGGTGGAAGGCGTTGGCATGCTGGGCAAATTCCTGGCGCAGCTTGTCATTCTCCTCCTGCCGGCGCTGCTCCTTCTGCAGCTCCAGCTCCCTTTCCTAAGGACCAAGGGAGGCACATGTTGCAACACCATCCAACACCTTGGATGGACGTGGCATGGAGATGGTTACCCTTAGGAACTGACAGCTAATAGTGGTGGTTGTGTGCCGCTGAGTTAGGTCGACTCACAGGAACCATGTATATAGGGTTTCTAAGTCTGTACATCCTTATGGGAGCAGAAAGCTTCGTCTTTCTCCCATGGAGCTGTTGGTAGATTCAAACCATTGACCTTTCAGTTAACAGCCCAACATGTAACCACAATGCTACCAGGGCTCCAGGAACTGACTTGATGGCTTTAAAACTTGAAAGAAGCAGGAATGAACACAAGAAAGAACTAATCCCTAGGAGTCTGAGAGACATTACCTGGGCTGAGGACAGTTAGTGCTTTTTGCTTACAACTCCCCCAGGAACTCTGGGAAGACACGGCAGGGATGGATCATTCAAACAGTGGGTTGTTACGCTGACATGAATGGTAACTTCGGATGCACAAAACCACGCTTTCTCCTCCTAAAGACTTGCTATCCTTCAGCAAGAAGTGGCTTGCCTGACAAGGGGCCCTGGGCTAAAAGCATTGGGCAGGAGTAGGGTGCATAATTAGGTGGGGAGCAGGGGAGAGGGTGCACCTTGATGATTTTCTGCAGGTTTCTCCAGGTCTCCTCCAGGGCCTCCATAGTGAACCAGGTGTAGGGGTTGGAGGCCACACGGAAGCTCTTGATCTGGCGATCCAGTTCAGCTAGCTGGTTGAAGTCGGCTTGAGCTGAGCTGAGGGAGGAGCGGAAGGCATCATGGGCCTCACGCAAAGCTTTGATTTCTTCCAGGGAATTGCAGCGCACTGGGTCTGTTAAATCCTCCTCTGCATTTTCAAACCAGCTGTTAAAGGCAGAAGCCTTTTTGGCAAATGTCAGGAAGAGATCCTCCACCTGAAAGCAGAGAACACAGCCGAACAGAGTTGCTGGGGTTGAACTTGCCTTCCTCAGGCAGAGAGTGGGTGGTTGGTGGGAGGGCTCACAGGAAATGAAAAGGTCACACAGAGGGGATCAGGCCAGTTCAGCATACTGGGTGCTGGGATCTTCTCTTCCTTTCTTCCATTCCTCTGTGTGTCCTCACCAGCCAACCTCTCTTCCCTATTCACCTCTGCCCGCCCTTGGGACACATGCAAACTCTAAATCTGTCCTATGTGCTTCTGAAAGGCAAGTCCATGAAAGCAAAGGAAACCATCTGCTTTGATTTCAGTTGACCCACATTCCAATCTAGACTGTTTAGCTGAGTTGGTTCCTAAGAGAATGGTAATAGATCACAGCTAGCTGAGTTGGTTCCTAAGAGAATGGTAATAGATCACAGCTAACAGAAGTTGGGTTTGCCTTGCCTGTGCTTTGGGCTTGCTGGACTATCCTGGTCCCATCCTCACCTTGCGAAAATGACTCTGAGCCTCTAGCAGCTTCTTCTTCCGTGTGGCTGAGTTGGCCAGAAGCTGGCTCCACCTTTTCATGAGGGAAGCATGTCGGACCTCGATGGCCTCTGACTGAATGTGCTTGGCAGCCAGCAGTTGATCTTTGAGGGCAGTGATGTTGGCAATGCCTTCCTGCTGAAAAGCCTGCAGGCCAGCATCAAAAGTTTCCTGGAACAAGAGGGAAAAGTCAATTTGCAGTGATCACAATGAAACTAACTTAGTCCTCAGAGGTGTCATGGCTCAGAATGTCCGTGGAGAGAAACCGTCTACCTTTCTGCATCTGTTTCAGACAACCTCCCTCTCCCCTTCACATTCTGCAACAGGCTCCTAGTCTCCTGCTTTCACCTGAGGCCACAAATTCAGACTCATCACCTGATTAGGTCTAGTCTAGCCTTCAGAATCTAGCTTAGAGGTCGTCCCCTCTAGGAACTTTACTGCAGAAAAACAAGCCAGACATCTCCTCCAAGAAAGTCCCTGGGGTTCTCTGCTGTGCTCTTCCCAGTGAGCATCTCTGCACTGCAGCATAAAGGCCTGCTGACTGCCTTGTTTCCCTAGTTAGTCAGAAGCTCCCTGAGGCCCAGAGTTATATCGTACTCATGCTGGTCTCCACTTCCTCACACATAGTCAAATACCTCAGTGACAAAAGATGGCGACCATCATTTGTCTAATAGGAGATACTATCTGAATATATTTCAATTAGTAAACAAATTGGTCTCAACTAACCTGTTTGGTAAGAAGAGTTTGGACGGAAGACAGGTCTCGGCCGTAATCATCTGTCTTCAAGCTGTTCTCCTTTTCACCTAGAAAACCAAACATGCAAAATACACTGCTTCTCTCACTGGGGCAAACTGATTCAGATGACATTTACACTCCAGTGTCACTATTGGCAGTCACTGAGCTCACATTCACTGGCCCCTCTTTGTGCCCGGGCCTTGTTCTCCATCTGTCACGAAGAGTCTGGACAGTATTGCCCAGAAGCCCCCCTCAGCCTGGCCAGTCATTACTCACATATGACCTACAAAGGACAAGTGGGTGCCAGGACCAGAATCCAGTACTTCATCACCAAGGAGCTGGAGCACAACCCTGACCAGTGTGGAGAGTGGGAGAGTTCTGGTTCCTGTGGTGTACTCATCTTGTTTGTGTGGTGGTGTCTGTAGGGTCTTTGTTTTGGTAGCCTGTTAGCCTAACTGCCAAGCACGGCTTCAGTCCTGGCTCTCTGGCCTTAGGACAGTTTTCTAGCTGGTGACCAGTGGTCTGCCCTGGTTAGTAAGTAGGATTCTCTGACAGTTTCTCAACTGCATAGCAAACACACAAACTATCTTCCTGGCCTGGAAGAACAAGGAACATCAAGCCTTATAAAACAGCAGTGCTTACCAATCCACGATTCTACGACATCAGCCTTCCAGTTGAACTGAAGGAAGGCAGAGTTCTCATCAAGCTTTGCCTTTCTTTGGGCTGCAGCTTTCTCCAGTTCAGATACTTTCCCGTTTAAGCCCTTCATCTTTGAAGAGATGTTCTCCTCATGGTGATTGTTCTTGGCCGGGAAGAGAAGCATAAGCACTGGTCAACCTCACCCTCCTCCTGCTGCAGTGGCCCTCTCTGTGCCTTCCCTGGGGAGACTCTCAACTTCCTCTAAGATGGGTCACTGCCAGAGGGAAAAGTTCTCTGAGAGCAACAAAGAGTAAACACATGACACACAGGAGCACCCTCTGTACTGGTGACTCTACTTCTGGGAATCTGTGCCAAAGAAAAACTGAAGACTATGCTCAAACGTCCAGGCGCAAGGATAGATTAATTAGTATTACAAAAAATCTGGAAAACTTAGTAGTTAAAATAAAATCTGTATATCTCAGCATTGGCTATTAAACATAGGAAATAAAAACTGCTGAGAAAAAAGAATTTGACACTGGATATCGAAAATTATGCCCCTATACATTTTGATTCAGTGTTGTTGAAAAAACTGAAAATTCTGACCATGAGTTACCACAGAATTTAAAGAAAAACTGGGAGGACACACATACTGCTGAGCAGGTGCTACTGAGAAGCAACCTGCTAACTCTGTTAGGTTGAAGAATAGTCACAAGTCACAGGTTGAAACACTAGAGAACAGTTTCCAGGTGTGTGGGATAGACAATTGGATGGGTAGTCACAATTGTAGCTACACTTAATCTGTGCACAGCCTGTATTGGAAATTCATTTGTTAAGAGTTTTGTTAGAGTTTACAGGTAAGGGCAAGGATGAAAGACCTCTCCTCTGAACACTTTTAAACTCCACTGTTTCCTCCTATGGAACAAACCCTAATTTCATATGCACAGAACACATATTCTGTGAAAAGGCATTATGTCTGTTATAGCAAATTTTACTTGTTAAAAAGTTGAATCCACAAGCGCCAGCTGGTGCTACACTTAGTACTAAACTTCAATGTGTATATGATTCACTTCACCTGTGGTGAGGGCTGTTTGAATGAAATAAACCTTGTGATTCTTACAGATACAACAGACAGTGTCCTGTGTAGCAGCCAGATCTTGGATAACTGTGCACAGTTGTATAATCTGATAAAAGTACATCTATCTGATTTAGTGGGTAGCTCTATAAATGTGAACACAGATAATTGTGAAGTTAGATACTAGGATCTTAACAGTCACTGTAGCTGGATGGTGGTGGGTTTATGGGTAATTTCTATTTTGTTGTGCTGATTTGCATTTTCTACTATCTCCACAATGAATCTGCATTCTTTGAGAAATAAAGTGAGAGTGTAAGCAGCCAGTGTCACAGGAGGGTCAGCAGAAATGACAGCAAGGGTGCTTCCACCAGCTTGCAAAGATTATTACTAAGACAGGCACAAATAAACTGCAGAGAAACCTGACTAACTGGCTTTGAAAAGGTGTAAATTTCTAACATATGTGATCAGCTTTTTCTTCCTAAAGCACAGAAATGGAACTGGTTTCTTCACAAGCCTTTGGTTATTGAGTATGGCAGGGACAGCTGTGGTACCAGCATGCTGGTGTCCCAGAAAGTGAGGGTTTTACCAAAGGGCCAGGCTCACCTTCTTAATGAGATCTTGTCCATTAGTGCAGACGTCATTCACGCGATCTTTGTGGACAGTGAAATCTGTCTCAAAAGCTTCATGTTTCTTCAGCAAACCCTACAGTGGAACCAATAAGGCCAAGTGTTGAGAATCTATTACAAGCCTGTATGCCAGGGGACAGAGCAGTGATAGTCCCTTCTCTTACACACATTTAATCAAAAACACCAATCTAATGCCATCTAGTTGATTCCAACCCTGTAAACAGTAGAATGCTCCATAGGGTTTCTTTATGGAAGCAGATTTGCCACCTCGTCCTCCTATGGAAGAGCTGGTGGGTATTAACTGCTGAGCTTTCAGTTAGGAACCAAGTGTTTTAAGTACTGTGCCAGCAGGGTTCTTTTCACACACATAACAAGAGTCTACAAATGTGTCATTATAAAGGCAGGAAAATGTAGAGAAGAACTGGTGATGGGGTGAGGAGCGAGAAATGGTGATCGGTAACCCTAGTCAGGAAGACCTCTCTGAAGGGTTACCGATATTAAAGCTCTCATTAACCAGTCTGTATCCTTTACTCATGCTTGCAAGAACGAACACAAAGTGAGCTGAAGATTCTCTCTGGACAAAGCAAGGACACATTTTCAAGACAACTTGAGCACGTCTTATCTTTTTATCAGTATAATTTAACCACTGGAGACAACACTCTCTTGCTTGCTTCTAAGAAGTTCAACTATGTATGAGATGAGAAATCATGCATTTCATCTGAAATCTGCTGAAATCATGCTGAACTAGCTGGAAATAATCTCAAGTTAAGGCGTGGCCCAGGGGCCACTCGCATTCCTAGGGATGCACATTGTGCTTCCACACCAGGTGACAGACTTGGAAACAATCTGGTTTGGTGATCTGAACATAGCATGATCATGATGTTTTATAGCTTCACCCGTCAGGAGATAAGCTTCTCATCCTATGACTCCAGGATGCCTTGTAACTTGCTTTGCCAAATAACATGAAGTGAGTATATGGGATGACCAGGCCTTAAGGGACCTGGACCTCACTGCATTTGTCCCTTTTGAGAGGTGTCTAGAGAGCGCCACATAAGGAAGCTGGTCCATCCAGTCTCTGCTGGAGGACAAGAGGCTGTGGGAGAACTGACCAGCAGCCATGCTTCCACCCGAACACAACGAACAGTATGACTGACCCAAGTGCCAACAGCAAAGAATACCTGCTTATTTCACAGAATTGTGGGAAATCAGTAAACTGCTGTGGTTTTAACTGTGATGTTTTAGTGGGTTGTTATACCGTGTTTTCACAATATATTTAAGAAACACTACTATGTGTGGTAATGACACTTGACTGACCTGGGGCCCTGCCAATTTCATCTAGAGTGGGAACCTCCCTAGCGTGAGAACTTGACAGCCAAGATCAACCAATGAAGCCTTGATTGCTGGCTCTGTGAATATATCCTCTACTGGTAAGAGCTAGTCCATTCAAGAAACCAGCAAGAAAAGAAAAACAGGCAACAGCTAAAAGGGCACAGGATGGCTTCTTTAATTTCTGTCTGACCTGGATAGCAGCAAGAGTGTCTCCATAATCTTCACTGGCCACCAGGGTCATTTTCTCATTGATCCAGGCTTCTTCCTCTTCCACATTGGCGACAAACTGCTGATATTCCAAGGACTCTTCTAGTCGCTGACCTCTAACATAGGAGATTAAAAAAATATGATCAGCTATGTTGTTGTTACGTGCTGTGGATTCAGTTCTGACTCATAGCGACCCTGTACAGGGTATCCAGGCTATAAATCTTTTTTTTTTAATTTAAGGTTTTTATTGTGGATTGAG
>NW_006408532.1:7567085-7568286 GCF_000296735.1 Chrysochloris asiatica | reverse complement strand
CTCTAATTTTGATTCTGACAGGTAAATCTATGCTTAAAAATATTCGCAAAGACGGTGGTATGTAACTCTTTTTGTCAAGCTTTCTGTGTACTACACATGACAGATTGCGTTCTCCAACATGACATTTTGGAACCATATATAGATGCCTATATATGCCTATATATGGGATGAGCTCAGTGTCAAACTCTCAGAGGTGGCTCAGGAAGCAGAGTGTCAGCACTGAAGAGCAGAATGTGCTCTGGCTACTCACCGAGCTGTTGCTAGCTGCTTCAGCTCTTTCCAATGCTCCACGAACTGTGTCAACCGCTGCTGAATCTCCTCCTTTCCAATAGTGTTATCGTCAGACAACTTCTTTCCAGTATCCAGGACACCCTGAAAGGCAAGAACAAGTAGGTTAGCAGTGGGCAGTTCCTCTGCCACTTGCTTCTAGGTTCCTGTCTTGAGGCTTTTCCAAGAAAAGGCCTCGATGTCAATTTCCCAACTTCTTCCCGGTGTAGACTGAGGGGTCATGGCACTGCAGAGACCTCAGTGAACTCGACAAGGACTTCTCAGTCTGTCATCTGGGCCCCACTCAAACCTCTCACCCTCTCAGCCAGAAGAACACCTCCTCACCTGAATTGCCGGCTCATGAGCAGCCAATTCTGCCTCTAGCCGTTTGTGCTTTTTCCTCAGGTTCTGAACACCTGTTAGGTCTCGGCCATAGTCCTCAGAACTCACCAGCAGCTTCTTCTCCCTGGACAACACACATTGAGACTCAACCTCTGTATCTCCCTATCATTTTTAATTTGAGAAGTTTGGCTGAAAAAGCTGCAAAACTTACAGGCTCCATGATGCCTTCATCATCTATACTAAAGAGTCTTGCCAACCTTCCGGAAATAGAAGCCTCTATTTCCATATGAACAGGATCCCAGACTCTCCACTGCCCATTCATGTATCCATGAGCACCTACTGTAGAGTCCAGACTATAAAGGGTTGGTGATGCACTGACACTGTCTTATGTATCTGATCCGTCATACAAATACGAAGGGGCTTCAAAAAGTTCATGGAAAAATGGCATTAACTGACTCCATGTCACCACCAGAATATATATATATATTGTTGTTGTTATGTGCCGTGGAGTTGGTTCTGACTCACAGTGTCCCTGTACAGGGTTTACGAGGTTGTAAATCTTTACGGGAACAGAAAACCTCATCTTTCTCCC
>NW_006408532.1:7562027-7566800 GCF_000296735.1 Chrysochloris asiatica | reverse complement strand
TGAACCGCCAACCTTGCGATTCAAATGACTTTGCAGTCTGGTGCATTAACCTACAGCGCCATACCTACTTCTTACTTTTTTTCTTTCACAATCATTTAAGACCTTTATTAACAGGTGCTTGCAGTTTGACTTTTTTGGGGGGAAAAAAAAATCAAGCTGTAAACTTTTATTACAAATAAAAATGAGCTTAAGAGTCTCAACTTGATCAGATATTAAACAATGAAAAAATCTTTAAAGGTGCATTGAGAAAAACCAGGCTTTTTAAGATGACATTTGTCATTTGTCATTATCAAATAGAGACATCTTTTGGTAAAAATTAATAAAAACCCCATGCTGCATAGATACATGCAGATAGCTCTAATTATTCTTAGTGTCCTCAGCTCCAATCTTTTGTTCATTTCTTATTTCTGGAATTCCATGTTCATTTCTCCTTGTTGGATGACTAACCGGATGATGGTATTGATGGTAAGCTAGAATTTACTCAGCCCCACCTTGCTTAGCCTCAGGAGCAGATGAATTCTCAGCTAGTGTACGGGCTGCTTTTGTGTTTTTGCTATCTTGTGGTTTAAGGGTTTCTGGGTGTCTGCGTAGGTAGTTGATGTTACGGCAGTACTGATGCTGAGGTACTTCTCACTTTTTGACTATCTCTTTATCCAACATTTCACATTTACGACCATAGTAAAAAATCAATTATCCAATTATTCTGTGCACAAACAATGTATATCTGGTACTAATGAATGCCAAGGTGTAAGGACATAGCAATGCTGGCTGTGATGGTTAAGATTATGTGTCAACTTTGTTGGGCTATGATTCCCAATGGTCTGACGGTGATGTGATATAGTCATCCTCCGTTTTGTCATCTGATGTGGCCATCCTCCAGTTTTGCTTAACACTGATTTTTTCCAAGGATCTAGTCTTTGGAACCTAATCATACCAGGGAGAAGTGGGTGTGTATGTTTATTTAAAGAAGTGAGGAATTGAAGGAGAGAGTATTTTATCCTTAAAAATGGTCTGTTTGAAGATGGAGGCAGAGATGATGAAGTGGAGATATGGAGCAGCTGGGGACTTTAGACCAAGAGAGGGAGAGGGGCTGTGTGCTGATGACCAGGGGGCAGGCTTACAGGGTATATATACCCTTTGGTTGGCCGAAAATGCATGGAGGGGATTGTAACTATGCCAATGAAATGACATATGACAAGATGAATGTAAAGCAAATAAAACATTAAAAAACAAAGGTCTGTTTACAGGATTACTGGTCATATAACAGACTGTGGTTCTTGGTCATCTTTCAGATATGGAGCTGGAATTACCTCCGTGGCTTAATTTTTGGCCAAGCAATGGATAGGTACATGAGGGTGGATGGCAGCACCAGGGGAGTACTCATGGAATGGTCAGCCATTTGGGATAGGGGTCAGTTTATGACCAGGGACAAAGTTCAGCTGGGTTGGGAGGAAGAGAAAAGTAGAAGCAGGAAGCACAGGGAGAAAGTGGCTTAGGTGGAAGGGGCTGTAATCACTGGGGTAAAGCCAAAGTGTCAAATTTGTTGGATGTGGAGCTGATGGCTAGCTTTATGAGCCTCTGCTCAATTCATGGTGAAAAGTTTTTTTAAATATTTATATGCCACACAAGTTGGAAAACGTAGACTAAAAATTTTGGAGAATGATTAAAACAAAACTCTCCATTGTGACGTTCAGGTTTTTTCCAGATCAGATTGGGTTTTCCAGATACAAACTAATTACTTTCCCAATGACATAAAAAGCATGTTCAAGACAGGGTCTAGTATAACTACTACCATTTTAGAGTCCATCATAGATCATTCAAACTGCTTGCCTAGGCCCTAAAAGAAGAAACTGAGGTGTTCGTCCCATAGTCAGTGGGCAAGAGAGCTGGGCTCCCAAACCAGGATGGTTTCTGAGCCACTTCCTCTGGGTCACTTGTCTGTCTCACCACAAAAGCTCCAAAACCTCGAGATGAGGTGATCCAAGTCACAACACTGGCCCCAAGATTCCTATGACCTGCTATTAAAGAGTCAAGGGGCATTCCTAGAGGACCCGGATCATAAAGTTTCAAGAATACATACTTGATCCAGGACTCCTCATCATCCATGTCCCGGAAGAACTGGTGCAGGCGATGGGATTCATTCAGCTTGGCTCGCCGGGAAGCTGCCATGCTCTTGATCTTCTGGAAGCGACTATTGATAGTGTCTCGCTTGTCCTTTACTTGTGAAGTGTCGAAGGCACTGCTGGTCATCAGACTGTCTGCTTGGCTATTCAGGTCCTTCAGACGATCCTGGGGTACAAAGGGAAGGCCAGAAATCTGGGTCTCCCAAGCAGATTCCACTGGTAGCCCTGGATAAATGTTAACCTCAAGGCTGGCAGTTCAAAATCACTAGCAGCTCTACAGGAGAAGGAGGCACAAAGGAAGTCTAACAGATTGGTTACCAATAGGACCACAGTTCACATAGTGTGAAGGTTAATATTTCTTTTGTGTTCATTCAACAATTTATACATATTTTGTTTCATTACATTAGTAGCAATCCTTTCAACGTAGGAGTGCTCTTCCCAATCCTCCCTGGTTTTCCCACTTCTGTTTGTTCTTTCTTACCCCTTCCTGCCTTTGAACTTTGTTTTTGGGTAAATGTTGCCCTCTTGGTCTCATATGAGGGATTATTCTGAGGAGGACATTCCTCACAGGGAGATGGTTAATAGTCTTTAGGGCTGCAGTTCTCTAAGTGAAGTTAGATCAACACTGCGGACAAAACTATTTTTATAACAATACTAAAATATTATTTGCCCTTTTTACTATATAGACATTTGCACTGATGGTGCAAAACAAAACAAAACAAAACAAAACAAACCAAACCAAACCAAAAAAAACCCCACTGGGGGTAAAACTCTGGTGCTTTAGCTACAAACAGTATTAGCAGAAATCAGACTGTTCACTGCCATGTACTTACTCACGGTAAAAAAATAAAATAAAATAACGGTTTCATGTAAGAAGGCTTGTGAGAAGGCAGCAAAAATTATTTTTATTAAATATATATCCTCATTATAAAACGTGTCATATTAATATTCCATGTGATAAAATGTGAAGTACTCACAAAGCACTTCTGCTACTTATTGAAATTCAATGACTGTCTTGAGGCAAAAGCTCTCGCTATGTGTGAAATCAGTTGCTTTTGTCATGGACCACCATTTCTATTTGAAAGAACAAATGACTGGTAAACGACACTTTACTGAGACGTGTGTATCTGCAGACACTCTGTCAAAATGAACGATGTGCGCCTGCTACTTTAAAGAAAACTGACAGTTTATTATTAATGCTCAAATTCAAGCTTTCATGAAAAAAATTACAATTTTAGAAAAATTATACCCACCATTATGAGTTTGAGTAGCTTCCCAATCTGTGAGGAATTTTCTGATGGGATTGCCAGTGCTATTACAAATAAATGCTGATACTTTGATATTATATAATGAAAGCTGTTAATATTTACATCTGTATAACCCAGTGAACAAATTATTTTCCAAATGATCAGTGCATGATATTCCAAAATCACATGTGGACTTTATTTCCATTGGAAGTGCTTTATCAGTCCAGTAGATTTTAATACCACAAACTCAAATCTCACTCCCTTAAGTCAATTCTGATTTACAGCAACCATATATATGTAGGGTTCCCAAGGCTGTAAATCTTTATGGGAGTGGGATGTTTCAACTTTCTTCTCTGGAGGTGCAGGTGAGTTGGAACCAATGACTTAGGGTTAGCAGTCATCCAGCGCTTACCCTACAATGCTACTAGGGCTCTTTAATGAAATACAATATGAAAATTTTATAAAATGTTTCAGAATCCATATTGCAATTAACCTTTAATAAACTATCACTTGAGATAATAAATAAGCTGGGGCAAGATGGCAGAGTGGGCAGACACACTGAACTGACAATCTGTTTCTCTTAGGTCTCCAGTGCCTTTGTTGCAAAGACTGATCCTAGAACCTAGAACCCTGAGTATCAGGGGATAAGACAGATAGATGGACTGCATGTCAAATGGAACAGGAGCACCCAGCGAGAATAAACATAGATAGACTGTGGGTTGGTATGTAGCAGAGCAGCCACACTGGGCTTTTATGAGCAACTGTCTATATACAGTAGCCTGCAGAAACAGGACATGGTTGGAGGTTGGCAACAAATAGGTACATTTCTCCCTTGTTCCAACACCCTCTTGGTAACTGGAGGCCAGTCCCCTTCCTTACCAGCCCACCAGCAGTCAGTGGTACCCCCTGTGGTCTTGTTGTGTACCAGGCACACTGCCACTGCTTCTAGAGGCACATGAACTCACAAAGTCACCCTGAACTATGCTACACAAACAGTGAACAGAGAACTAACTGCATTCATGCTTTCTCTACCATATCAATCAGAACACGCCCAATATATAATCAAACATAAATACGACACCACAATGTCATGGAGGAAACAGGTGATTTCAGCTTACACACAGAAACAAGATAGAGTGCCTCAAACAAGTGGCCAAAATACAGTCAAAAAATGTTAACACCAGAAATAGTATAGAACTACCTGATAAAGAATTGTAAAGAATGCCAGTAAGGTTTGAAAAAATTATCAAGAAAAGTAAAGATGATTTTGACAAAACACCAAATAATATCGCATGGGGAGGGAATAGTCTCTTCAACAGATGGTGCTGGCAGAACTGGAAAAGATATGCAAAAGTCTGAAACAAGACCTTCACCTCACACCTTATACAAAAACCAACTCAACA
>NW_006408532.1:7527744-7560497 GCF_000296735.1 Chrysochloris asiatica | reverse complement strand
AACAATAGAGGCAGATGGACTGTTACTACAAGAACAAACAAATTGCTTGCCCAGGAAACATCAAGGCAAGTGGTCGGGTCCCCTTAATGCAAACCCCCTTCCAAGACTAAGACTCAATGGAAATACGCGCTCTGATTGGTGACCACATGCATCGCAGATAGGGGGAAGTGGGGTAAAAGCAGCAATGAAGCGGCAAGCTAAGCCCTACAATGTTCGGTGGGCTTCTGTGGACCCAAATAGGGACCTGGTTGGCCAGCAGTGTGGGGAGACCTGGGGACTCCTGGGCCCAGAGTCAGCGGCATGGCCACAGAGGACTAGAGTGGAGAGTGAAGCTACCAGCTGATAGGAAGAGAGGGCATATGCACAAGAACACCCACACTTGCAGATGGTACCCACGTGACCTGGCCCTGATGAATGGATGATCAGAACTCAACCAGGAGAAGAAAAGAAGAGGGAAAAAAAAAAAAGTGATCTGATACAAATTGATGTACTTGACCTACACCTATGCAGTAACCCAAAAGAGGGAACAAACCCTTACAGCAAAAAACATTCCCACCCCTTCCACACACAGAGTAGACAGAGATGGGCAACTTGGACACTGGATACCCAAATTGGGGTGGGGGTAGGGGAGTACAAAGGCAAGAAGTGACTGGCTTACAAGCTTTCAAGAGGGAACCTAGAGTTAGGGGGCATGAAGGAAGGCAGAATCTCCAGTGAGTACTATCTAGTCTGTCTAGGCTGAACTGATGAAATGAAATATAGAAGAGTCACTTGTGATACAGTAGTGAATGATTGTTATCAAGACTGACTGTGAGGGTTGGAAATGTAAAGGTAGATGGTTTTATAGCAAGGAAGGGAGTGATTAACTCTCCAGTCTAGGAGCGGAGGTCTCTAGGACATCAATGGAGAAGAGCTGAGAGCGGGACCCTACCCAGAGAAGCAGCGAGGCCCGAGATAGAGGCAGAGACAATGACGTGGAGCGATGAAGCGGCTGGGAACTTTGGATCCAGAGAGGGAGAGGGACTGTGTGCTGAAGAATGGGGGGTGGGTTTATAGGGTATACCCTTTGGTCGGTTGATGGTGCATGGAGGGGACTGGAACCATGGCAATGAAATGATATACAGTGGAATGAATGTAAAACTAAAGTTCTCTCATGTAAATTATCATATAATTCACAATAAAACATGAAAAAAAGAAAAGTAAAGATGAAATCAAGGAAAATATGGATAAAACGTTAGAAGAATTAATGAAATAGACAAAATTAATTAAAAAAAAAGATAACCATACACAAATATCAAAGAAAGAATCCCAAGAGCGACTTAAGAGAAATGAAGAGTTAGCTACAGAGGAGAACTGCTAAGACTTAAGCTCTCAGAAAGAGAAAGACTGTGCTGGAGACCAGGAGGCAGGCTTGCAGAATGTGCCCTTTCGTTGTTCAAATAATTATATATCCCTGAATATTTTTGTGTATATCCAAAACAAACAAAAAAAACAGGGAATAGAAGCAAATATTGTTGAATGATGATGCACAGAGGGGATTGTAATCATTGCAATGAAATGAAATACGATGAGTGTAAAATCAACGTTCTCCCACATAAACTATCACTCAATTCACAATAAAAACTTAAAACAAAACAAGTAAGCTCTCATTTCTCAGCAGAAACCATGGAGGCAAAAAGACAGGGGACTGACACATAAAACTCTGAAAGAGAAAAATTGCCAACCAAGAATCCTATATCCAGCAAAACTGTCCATCGAGTCAGCAGTGAAATTAGGTCATTTTCAGATAAACAGAAATCAAAAGAATTTGTAAAAACCGACCAATCTTACAAAAAATACTAAAGGGTGTTCTTTGGAACCAACAACAGACAACCTGAGACAATATCACCTAAACTAAAGGCAGATATGGAAATATTCAAAGGAAAACAGACATAAAAAATGGAAAATAAAGAACCAGAGACACAGTTGCAACAACAGAAAGAAACCCCATAAAAGAGGAATGATGTAGTAATAATAGAACTTCCAACTGAAGAGGAAATCAAGTCGATTTCAAGAAAAATAAAAATAAACCTGACTATAACCTGCTGTGGCACTAGGTTAACGTGCTCGACTGCAAGGCTGCTGTGAACCTCAAGGTCGGCAGTTCAAGCTCACGAGCCACTCCTCGAAAACCCTATACAGCGTTGCTTTGAGTTGGTACTGACTTGAGAGCACTTAACAATATAACCCTAAAAACTAGCCCAATCCTAACTAACACTAGACAAAGTCCTAGCCATAATTCTAACCCTAATCCTCACCCCCTTACTCCTACCTACCTATGCCTCACCCGACTCATCACCAAAAAAAGAAATGATCACTTATTGAGTTTGGCCCAGGATCAGAGTATCCAACACATCACATACAACCTATCAAAGTAGACTGAATTCAGACCATTATCACTCTTCTCACTACTAAAAACAATACATATATACTGTTCATAAAATGCTATTTATGTTAATTTTTGATGGCACCTAACAGCAACCACATAATTGTTTTAATTTTAAATCAATATTGTTTAAATTACCAGTTTTAATCTTTGAAAGTTAAATTTTGAAATAAAATGAATAATGTAAAGTTGTAAAAAGAGTTCAATTCTGTGTCCCCTCCCCAGTAACATCATTTTACATAACTATAATATCCAAATTCAGAAAATTAACATTGGTATAATCAATATAGATTTCACCAATTTTTACATGTAGTCACTTAAGTGTTTCTATGTGTGTTTCCAAGAAGTCTTATCACATGCGTACAATTTGTGTAACCACCCACCAAAATCAAAATACACAATTGTTCCATTAGCACAAAGCAATGTTCCCTTTTGCTACCCCTATACGGTCATACCCAGCCCCCACCACTAATTGTTGTCAATCACCATTTTGCTCTCTATATAATTTTGTCACATTTTGAGAATGTTTTCTAAATGGAATCAAACAGGATTTAAAATTTTTAACCCTGGAACTGAGTGATTTGACTTAAAAATGTTATTTAATGTGTCAAGTATTGCTAGAGTAAACTCACGTAAAATCTTTGGGGTTTAAAGAGATTAGAAAATGGCCCTGAGACCAAAATGTTTGAGAACCAATGGTTGAAAGTTATGGACATTACTTTCCGTAAATACTCCAGTTTTTGTTAGGAGTCATGTAACGCCAAATCCAAGACCACCTGTGGCCTGGCCTCCCTCCTCCCCTTGGCTTACCTCATGGGCAGAGATGTCTGCCTCCAGCAGCTGATGTTTCTTCAGCAGGTTGTTCACAGAAGCCAGGTCTTTGCCGTAATCTTCAGATGCTAGAAGGGCTTCCACCTGGCAGTGGAGATATAAGGGAAAGGTGACTGTATGGTACACACTTACTGTTCAGGAAAATCCAGGATGCCCCAGTTTTTATTCTAGGTCCTTGCTTGGACACTTTTCAATCACAAGCTTGTTATGCCCTCCCAGTCTGTATCAGCCTGCATAGCTAAGGACCCCTTCTTCCATGGTCCAGTGACTGCACACTCAAGAACCTATTAAATACTACGGGGCTAAAGGCAAAGGTCACTGAAGCTTTCCCTATGGTACAGTGACAAAATTCACAGCAATCCAAATGCATGGGAAAAAACAGTGATATGGACAAAGTTTACTACACAAATGTGTTCACGTAAGCAAAACTAGTCCCATTGAAGAGCTGAGACTAGCTGACTGTTCAATAGGTGCAGGATGCTTACGTTATGGCATAACGCTACTAGGGATTGTGACATCATTTTTCAAATGTTTAGGAAGAATTTTTAGTGACTCAGGATAAGCACTTCTAACATACACTAAAAAAATGAAAACTTACATAGTGAATTGAACTATATACAAAACTATTTAATTATTATTAAAGAAAATATTTAGACTGGAAAGAATGCTAACAACGGTGGTTCTCTAAAACTTTACTAGTTCTTTGTGTTTTCTGTACTATCTAAAGTTTCACTGCTATTTGATTTCTTCAGCATAGATTCATTAGAATCGCCTGTTCTAGTTACAATTTTTATGGAGAGGCAAGATCTGTGCTCCACATTCTACCCAAAACGAACTCTCCTTTCTGCTTATAAATCCCTTACAACTCACAAGTTATATCTTAATAAAGAGCCTGCCTTGTCAGTTTTGGGCTCAATGATTCACCTACTAAGCCTAAAAACGAGAAATCCCCTACTGGTGGGGAAAGAAACCCACTTAGCCTTACCTCAGAGAGCCAGAAGTCAAAGTCCTTGATACCAGTGTTGAAGTTCTGCTGCTTATTGGCTTCCTTTAATTTCTGACTCTTTTCAGCTGACTTCTGCACCAGGAATTGCCACTGGTCAGCTAAGGCAGCCAGCCGGGCCTGGGAAAGAGAAGGGAGCCATTTAGAGATGATGAAATTCATGAAGAACTTTTCTACTCTCCTTCAGCTTGATTCGTAAAATCTAAGATAAATGGAAATACATTCATAGGCACCATTTCCACATAGTTCTCCATCTGTAATACAGCCCAAAGTCATCTAATTGCTGACTTTTTTAAGACTGTATTTCAAAGTCATCATCAAGTTGACAGTAGCATGTAGGGGGCCAAGAGGAGTTGGTGGGTCATACCTTGACAGCATCTTCGCTGCCAGCACAGGCCCCACGCTCAATGAGGGAGTTGCCCATGTCGATGACCCCGCGGATCCGGTCGGCATTAGCATGCAACTCTGCTTCGAAGGCCTGGTGCTTCTGGTGCTTGCTCTGAAAATGCCAAAAAAAATCTCAAAACCAGTGCTGCTAGGTTACATTTATCAGGACGAAAGAGACTGTGAGAAGGAATATAGTAGTAGTAAAACATAAAGAACTAGAGGCACAATTCAAAACTTTTTGTTATAAAGGGCAATCACCAAATTGTGTGAAATAATTTAGGGACCAGTCAGGCTATAGGGGAGTTCAGAGAGACTATGGACCAGAGACAAGGAAATATTCCAGTTTAGGAAGTGAATTGAAAACAGATTTTAAAATCAAATAGACTTGCTTTTTGGGAGTTAAGTCCTAGAATTAAACACTTCCTAACATTTTTCATAAGCTGCTGCTGCTGCTGCTATAGTCAAGTGCCATTGAGTCAGTTCCAACTCACAGCGATCCTGTATAGGGTTTCTGAGGAGCAGCTGGTAAGTTAGAACTGACCATGGAGTTCAAACCGAACTTGTGGTCAAGTGCGTATCCTACAGCGCTACACCAGAACGCCCTCACTGCAGAAGCTAGCTATAGACAATTTCAGTTTTTAATTACTTGTACTTAAATTTTTTTTTTATCGTTGTTGTTGGTTTTTTTTTTAATGAGCTCTGGTAGTGTAGTGGTTATGAATCGGGCTGTGAACCTCAAGGTCAGCAGTTCGAAACTACCAGCTGTTCCGCAGGACAAAGATGAGGCTTTCTGCTCCTGTAAAGATTTACAGCTTCAGAAACCCTGTATAGGGTTGCTATGGGTTGGAACTGACTCCACAGCACATAACCACCACATCAGTTTTTTAATTTTTATTTATTTGTACACCAATTTCCATCTATGATTTTCTTATTACACCAAACCAAAACCAAACTCACAGTGACCCTGCAGGACAGAGTGAAAGTACCACACAAAGGGTTCCAAGGCGGTAATGTTTACGGAAGCAGGCCATCGCATCTTTCTCCTATGTGGGTGACTGGTGTGGGGTTCAATCCATAACCAAGTGCTTTAACTACTGTGTCACCAGCTCACCAGAGCTCCTTCTCTTCTCCTTTATGGTCCTCACAATAAAACATACAGGGATATCGTCTCATCTGAGGCAATGTGAGGGTCTGTTCTGTACCTCTGTTGACAGAGGAATCAGTTACAGCTGCTACAGGCCAGGGCTTTGTTTGGTGGTGATCATTCAACAAAACTCTTGGATACTGTCAAACTCAGGTGTGACAGTAAGCTGGAATTTATGTTTGCTCAGAAAAGGGGGTTAAGAGAATGATGGAATTCTGATATGGGGACCCTGAAATAGTTTTTAAAGGCTCACAGAAAAACTTCAGGTGAGGAAGGACTACCAACAACAAACAACTACAAGGATATAGCAGCTGTGGCACAAACACAGGGTCGCAAGGGAGTGTTACTTGAAAAAAAAATTAAAACAGTACAGTTGGGGAAGAATTCTGCATCAAATGTTTCATTTCAGAGGCAGCAATTATTAAAGAATAGAACGATTTGGATGGCTAAAATTCAGCACTAACAGGAAGTATCCTTACTATGAAACCTAACCCAAAATATAAGAATAAAAATGGCCTCAAATAGCCATACATCCCTTAAAAAGTCCAATTCCCCTTTCCCATTTCTTGTTCTGATCACTCTCTAGATTCAAATCTCATTCATTCTCTATTTTCTTCATTTTTCTCACCTACTTAAGCAACTTCTGAGTGCTGACTGGTAAACCTTCTTTCATTACCTCTTGGGTAATAAGATTTTTTTTTTTTTTTTCTTCCTTCTTACTCTTAGATTTAAAAGCAGATCATCTGCTTCTCCAAAGTTCCCTAGCTTCTCCTCTTCAGTAAACAGTGCCTCTGGGTGCCAGACTGGATGTGTGATCCAATGCTCCTACCTTGCTAGATTCCCCGTTCTGGCCACAATACCATGAGCCATGGCAAGAATAAGCCAGAGTCTATTCAGAACCAGCTGGCTATGCCATTTTTCTGAAGAAGCATTCTTTGAAAGAGAGCAGTCAACTACTGCCCCCCAAATCAAACATTGTACTTGTCTCAGTGAAAATTAGAAAGGAGAGTCAAGGGTTGCAAGCTAATTAAAACAAAGAAAGCTACATCCCACAGGGACACATGAATGGAGTATGATGGATGATTAGAAATTAGAAGGATGAATGAAGAAACACTAGCAGACTGTGTGTAATCACTACAACATTAAACTATACAGAGGAACACAAATACTGGAACACATTTAACTAAAACTCTTTGGGAAAAAAAAACAACAACTTACCAGCAGCTTGGAAAGCTACAAAAATAGATGAAAAAGAACAAGATTTCAGTACACTGATGTGAATACACTTATCAGCTATTAAACAGAGAAACGCATTCTGCAGTTCTTCTTCCACTGGGAAGCTCAGAATTTGAGGAAAAGTAAATAATAAAAGGGGAATTTTATAAGACTTTCATAGTAGACATGGTTTCAATAAACAAATAAGGAAAACAACTTTTAAATGGCTCTGACAATTTATTGGGGCTTTTATGCTGGATCAGCTTACTTAAAACCTTGTTCACTGGTTTTACCATCGGGACATATGCATATCCCTCTTTTACTGATAGATTAGTTAATAAAATCTACTCAATAACATGGCTACTTCAGAGACAACTGTCCAATCTGTTCATGTTCAGCTCACCTGAATGTTGGTAGGATCCTTGTAGGATTCATCACTTGCTGTCTGTAATTTCTCACTAATCCAAGCCTCAATCTCATCCACATCTCGGCTGAATTGCTGGAGGGTTTGAGATTCTCCTAACTTGGACCTTTTCTCAATCATTTGGGCTTTTAGACGTCGCCACCTGAGAAAGTAAAACACTTATAGGTCATATGTGAATATTCTTTACCCTACAGAAACACTAATTTATTTTCCTTTAGTAATCCCAAGGGTACATGTTCTCCTGGAGTCGATGAGACACATCAGTACCACAGAACACTTACCTGTCCAAAACCTCATTACGACGGCTAGAAATGTCTCCTTTAGCATAGTGACCGGCAGAGATGAGCTGGTCAGCAAAGGACTGCAGAGCAGCAATCTTCTCCTCCTGTCAGCAAACAAAGGCAGAAGGTCAAGGTGGGGCAAAGCGACTCTGCCCAGACTGCAGATCTTGAGGCAAGAATGGTTACTTTGGGTGACTTGAGAATTAGCTGGTGACAGGATCAGAATACACTGACACTTTAGAAGTGTGTGAGTAAAAGCCAGAAGAAAGACTGATTTCAATCATTACTATAGTTTAACTTTAGAAGATTCCAGGTCACATTGGGGTGGGGCAGAGGCTAGATGGCACACAAATTTTGACCTTGGTTTAATCATAAAAAAGGCTGTCAGATTTTCTACAAAATGGTTTCAATATCAAAGTTTTACATCTCTGATTTTATGTTCATCTAATTCCCTTATCTACCCATTTGTTCTTCTCCTCTTTCACAATTTTATTTTCTAGTGATACTCTGTTTATTACAACCTCAGAAATTTCAGCAATTACATATAAAAAGTTTTTCTATTTGTGTTTATTTCATTATTCCTAGACTGCAAGTTATTGCTTTGAGCTATAACTTAAGGAAGGAATCATGTCTACTTTTGATTCTGTTAAGAGAGAAAGACATACGAACTGGGAAAGCTGCAGACTCAGACTCTAATGCAAAAGTCTAACCTGAACATTGATTGCTTTGTCAAAGTCTTCATGTTTTTTGATCAGAGCCTCCACACTGTCCAGCGAGTCTCCTTTGTCTTCGGTGTTCAGGAAGGCTTCCCGGGCAGCCATCCAGTTCTCAGCTTGCTCACAGTCACGATGAAACAGCTGAGGACGGGGAATTTTTGGCAATGAATAGCAGGTCAGAAAAGTGGGGTAAGTGGGAAGCTACTGTCTAGAGCAATTGTACCTGCAGTTCAAGGCACTGATCCAACATCATCCTGCGCTGAACCCAGGCCTTTTCCAGATCTGCACGCTCCTGATCTAGAATATCTAGTTTCTCCTTGATCTCTGGACTGGCGTAGTGTCCATGAGCCAACAGCTGTTGCCCAAACTGTTCAAATGCCTGGAAAGTGCCAGCCCTGGCATCAATTTCTGTCCGGTGTTCCTGCCAAGAGGAGAGGAGGGATTAAATGATTGGCAATAGATGCCTGCTCTCATGTCAAGCACGGACTCACAAGAAATGATGGGGAGTGGTGCCTTCCACAGGCCAGCAGAACTGCCACATTTCAGCTATTCAGCAGGCAGTTCTACCCACCTGGTGTCGCTCCAGCAAAGCTTCAGCTCCAGTGACATCTTTGGCTAGCTCATCTGAGGATACTAACCCTCGTATTCCATTGATCCAAGACATGAGGTCCCTGGAAACCAGATCCGCAGAGGAACAGTCATTATATTATCTGCAAAGCAGGCCTTCTGCCCAGGAAAAGAAAACACTACAGATAATTCTTGCCTCAGATAGTTATTTTGGGTTACTCAAACCTATCTGGTTAGATTGGGCTAATCTAATCTAACAAAGCTTCCTGTTTTGGGATATTTAAAAAAAAAAAAAAAATCAAGACTCCCTTTTAGGAAAAATGCATTGGTTTTACTACTGAAATATTTTTACCCTAGAGAACAGTAGGTTCTAACATAGACAATAGCTACGGCTTAATTTTCTAAACTTTATACCAAAAAAGACTTTCAACAGGATTGTCTTAAAAAAAAATCATATGTCTATGGATATAGTTAATCGTTTCTTAAAATGTGTACATATAATGATATAAATATATCTAAAGGGGTTCCAACAGTAAAACTTCCATTATCTTTCATTCCATTTTCCCAAGGACTTTTTGAAGCTGCCTTGTATATGTAAAATTATCATTAGCTGCCCTAAATAGGTACTATTAAAACAAGTTATGGGTCACACATTCCATGTGACCATTAAAAAACCATGAAAAAGAATGAGGTCATTCTATAACACAACTGACCCAGGCTCTTACAAAACCTCACGATGAAGACTGTAATCAATGTCCCTGAATTATACAGGTAAAAAAATTACTGAATTGGCAAATATTTTGTCATATATATTTTTAGAACACACACACATAAAATGTTAAACTCATAGTATGCATCCAGATTCAAGAGAAACAAGACTATCAAATACAGTGAGAAATCCTTGAATGTATCTGGGATGAAAACAGAAAGCCACAGTTCGAAAAAACATAAATTAAGTATAGATGAAAATTCATTATTGTGAGAGTTCTTGGGTGTGAAAATGGAAATGTAGTTCCATTATGTAGTTACATAACTATGTAGGAAAATGTCCATATATGTATACATGCATATACTGATAAGGAAAAGTACAGGTACAGATAGATAACCTGCTGAAGTATTTTTAGGTAAAAGACCATGTATCTTCAACTTTACTTAAAAACGATTTAGAAAAACTAAAGTGTATGTACAAGAGTGCTTCAAAAAGTTTGTGGAAAAATTAATGAAAAGATAATGGAATTTCCCCACAAATTTTTTGGAGCCCTCTCATACATACACAGATAAAGTAAGTATCACCAAAAGCTAACAGTTAACTATAAACAAAAGGTATATAAATGTTCATTGTATTATTCTTTCAACTTTTCTACAAGCCTTAAAATTTTTCTAAATAAAAGTAGCTGACACATTCGTCACCAATAAGGGGAAGTGAGGGAAAAACAGCAATGAAGTTGCGAGCTAAGCCCTACAATGTTCAATAGACTCCTGTGAACCCGGGTGGAAACCTGGTTGCCCAGCAGTGTGGCAAGACCTGGGGACTCTTTGGGCCCAGAGTCAGTGACACAGTCACAGAGGACTAGAGCGGGGAGCGAAGCGTCCAACTGATAAGAAGAGAGGGACCTATATGCACAAAAACACCCACAACTTGCAGATGATACCTACTTGACCTGGCTTCAATGACTGGATGATCAGAACTCAACTAGAAGAAGAAAGAAGAGGAAAAAAGAGTAATCTGATACAATCTGATGAACTTGACCTACACCTATGGATGCAGTAGCTCAAAAGAGGGAACAAATCTTTACAGCAAGGATCATTCCCACCCCCTCCATACACAAGAGTAGACAGGGATGGGCAACTTGGACATTGGCTACCCAAAATGGGTGGGCTACAAAGGTAAGAAGTGACTGGCTTACAAGCTTTCAAGAGGGAACCTAGATCCAGAGGGTGTGAAGGAAGGTAGAATCTCCACTGAGTAGTATCCAATCTGTCTAGGCGGGGCTGATGAAATGAAATGCAGACGGGTCTCTTGTGATACAATAGTGAGTAATTGTTATCAGGACTGCTTGTGGGTTGGAAATGTAAAGGTAGACGTTTTGTAGAAAGGAGGGGAGTGATTAACTTTTCAGTCTAGGAGCGGAGGTCCCTGGGACCATCAAGGGAGAAGAGCAGAGAGTGGGACCCTACCCAGAGAAGCAGTGATGCCTGAGATGGAGGCAGAGACGATGACGTGGAGAGATGCAGCAGCTGGAGACTTTAGATCCAGAGAGGGAGAGGGGCAGTGTGCTGACGACTGGGGAGGCAGGCTTGTAGTGTATACCCTTTGGTTGGTTGATGATTCATGGAAGGGACTGTAACCATGGCAATGAAATGATATACAATAGGATAAATGTAAAGCTAATGTTGTCCCATGTAAACTATCACATAATTCACAATAAAACATTAAAAAAAAAAAAAAAAATCAAACACTGATATAGGCTGAAGGCCCCCAAATCCAGTCCATTCAATGAACAAACCAATAAACAAAGTAGGAAAAAAAAAAAAAAAGTAGCTGGCAGTGAAAGACTTTGGTATAACTGTATGAATGAAGTGAAATTATGCCTAAGAAAAAAATAAAATGTTGGTCAAGGAGAAAGGGTGTATGTGTTTATACATCTACATGCTTGGGTAGGAAAGTAAAGACTGATTTTTGACTTCTTGGTATCCAGAACTATTTGAATACTTTACATTGTATATGTATTGCATTCATTATAAAAACTACCATTAAAAAGGTTTTTAAGCTCCAGAACTCAGAGGTAATGCTTTGCTCTTTACCGGAAATCACTAAGGAAACGCTGCAAGTCATGGGAGTCACCCAGCTTGGCCTTGCGTTGATCTGCACGTTTTCCTAGGCTGTTCCAGGCCTGATTTAACTCAGTGCATTTTTCCTGTAAGTCCTCTGCTGACTCAGGATGGGACTGGATCAGGCGCTCTGCTGTTTCTCCAAGAGAATTCACCTGCAGAAAGAAGGTGGTGAGCACACAGAAATAATGGGGATTTCGTTCTGCAGAAAGTTAAGACTTTGCTCTGCCCCAGGCAAAAATGTCAGAAAGTTATTTCATATCCTCTCACCTTGTCACCAAGAGCAGCAAGGTCTCTTTCGAAGCCCTCGTGTTTGCGCTGCAGGGCTTGGACACTGGCTAAATCATGGCCATAATTATCTGTGTTTAGAGCCTGATTCTTCTCTTCAATCCATTCTTTGGTTTCGTCAGCATCTCTATAGGAAAGACAGATACACATTCAAATTAGCAAGTGCTGAGGACATCTGCCTTGATTACAGGATAACTGCAGGAATGTAATTCATTTAGCTGGTATTTATACATCTGTTAGTAGTTACCACCAATAACTTTAGAAAGAGCACAGGGCTTCAAACTGGTTATGGCAGACACAGTGTAACTGGAACAGATATGCATTTGTAAAAGGTGGGACAATAACTGGAATACTGGAACAATAACCAGAGCAGCAAACATGGGTCAAAGGCCTGCAATGGGAGAGTGGAAGAGGTACAGTGATCCCTTTCAGGAGTCTAACACATGACATTGAATTATTGCCAGGGCTATGGAGACAGACACACATTTAAACCGATGCAGACAGCTGCCATCTTTGAGCTGGCCACTGTTATTACCAACTATGCTAATCAAGAGATCTGGTTGCTATGCAACACTAACTCTGCCCTTATGTCCTAGGAGGGAGATTAAGTTTCTAGCAGGATGCCAATCCCTAATTTCCCCCATTCTATTGATTGTTCTAAGGAGCTCTGGTAGCATAGTGGTTACGAATCAGGCTGCTAACTTCAGGATCAGCAGTTTGAAACTACCAGCTGTTCCGTGGGAGAAAGGTGAAGCTTTCTGCTCCCAAAAGGATTTACAGCCTCGGAAACCGTGTACAGGGTCGCTATGAGTCGGAACCAACTCCACGGCACATAACCACCACCTTTGATTGTTCTGGTACACCGTATTTTATAAATTTGGATCTCTTCTGGCTTCACTTCACTAGTCATAACTGAACAGGGAAAAACAGGTACCTGCAGCAAGAGAACACTTTACCTAGTAGTAGTTACCAAACATCCTTAGTATCAACAAGATCCAACTGTTTCTCTCGACAGCTCTCAGCTGCCAAGTGTGAGGCAGAGCCTAAACCAATTCATTCTAGTTTGACCCCCTACTCATAATTGACCTTTGCACCTTGGAGCCACTGAATCAATCTATGCCTGAACAAGATTCCCGAGGTGGTTCTCATATAGAGAATACCTAGAGAATCTTATTAAAATGTCTATTCTGATAGTATACCTGGAGTGTAAAGGAAAGTTCTCAGCAGGGGGTCAAATTGGAACAAACTTGTTTGAAGTCCTGGTTAACTGTTGTTGTTAAGTGCCATAGTACTTGTACAGGGTTTCCAAGGAGCGTCTGGTGAGTCTAAACCACTGACCTTGCGGTTCAAACCAACCCTGAGATTGAGTGCTTATCCTATGGTGCCACTAACTGGGTCAGTATAAATTCTTGTTTTCCTTCCAGCTCTGTGCTGGCCACCTTACCTGTGGAACCTCTGCACTTCATGGGCACTGCCCAAGAGCTGGCTCCGTTCCTCCGCCAGCTGCTGCAGGGACCGCCAACGCTCATTCAGCTCCTGTGGGATGACAATAAAAGTGTCGGCCTTGTTGCAAACCCTCTTTGGTCATGTCCACCACAGAAGAGGACTTGGGGGAAAGGGTCAAAGGACGGAGGCTTAACTTGGAAGGAAATGTTAGGGCACATATGATTTCCTGTTTCCAACCTTTCTAGTTGAATAAATTGGCATACAACTGCAACAAAACTCCAAAAAATCAGAACTGAGCCAAAGCTTGATGAACCCAGTGGCTTGAACACACAACAAACACCAGTCTAGGGACTGCTTTTAACAGTAAGAGGCAAGACTGACTTATCTTCTCAATCTTAGCTTGGCTGCTGATTAACAACTGCTTCATAATCAATTATTAGTGAATAAATTCCAAAGCGTTTATTGTATCTGAACACAATGACCTCAGTGATTCATTTTGAGCTTGTAAAGCTGGGTTGCCAGGGACCTTATACAGATGGAGGCAAACCTTGCTGAGATCAGAGATAGTGGATGTTGTGAGGAGACAGGAGGGCATTTGTTGCTTTCCTGAGAAGCTGTCCCAGACAGATCCCCAGCCCTAATTGAAGCCAAAAGGCAAAAAACTTCAGTATTAAAAATTAAAATTTTTGAAAATGCAAAATTGTCAATGACAACATAAATATTTAGAGGACCCAAGACATAAAAATATAATGGAGACTAATTTTCCAAGCTTAGAAAGTACCAATGCTTCTAAGAGTAGCAATTATAGCTTGGACTTGGCAAATTTTTGACCAGGAAAGCCAACCAATTCACTTTGCTGCTATGAAGAGTATTGCTATTTGCCCTGGACACTCTTGGCCCAGAAGGGCAGACAGGCTGTAATGAAACAGAACAAGAGTTCCACTATAGACAAGGGAAAGAGAGTGGTGAAAAAAAACTGGGGAGGGAGACAAGAACTGGTTTCTTACCTTGATAGAATTAAAAGTGGCCACGGTGTGAACCATCAGGCGAGCAGACTATATAGGGAGGAAAGCAGAGAACAAATCGAATCAAGTGTCTGCCAATTAAGACAGAAGTCTGAGATGTAAGTGCCATTACTTAGGTTCTAATTGCCAAGTGAAATTATCTTAAAGGGAAACTTAAAATTCTGAGCAGCAGCATTAAAAAAAAAAAAAAATCACGAGACAAATTCTAAGTACACGACCAATCTTAGCTCAGATTCATTTTACCCAGTGGATAGTGAAAGTAATGGTAAAACCATGCTTATAACCACTGGGATGAACAGAAAACATAGTTCACACAAAGGCTAATGATTAGTGTTTTTCTTATGTCCAAATACAGACTACTTCAGTAAACACACTCAATTTAATAAATGCTGGCAGCTGAGCTTATGTACACCTCCTACTGCACTAGTAACTTCATTTCTATTTATAGTTAATTGGGCTGCTGTCCCTTTTAAGTGTCCCCTTCAGCTAAGGCAAAAGCCTTACCAGTTGTAAAACAAAAACCAGTGTTATCAGCTTTCTTCCCAAAATCATTACCTCTCACGTAATCTACTTATGAGTCGGTACTGACTTGATGGCACCTAACAACAATAACTCTTTATGATGAGGTCAAGCTATGAGCAGACAATCAATTGAAGGGACGCTTCCTTGGATGTAGCCTGCTTCCGATACATCAGACATTGCTTGCATCTGTATCTTGCATCTGACTCATCCTCTGACCTCTGATACTTTGGACTTGAGTGAGTGGCTACTTTATTACCTTCCTGTCCTGGAAGTTGACAGCAGCCTGCCATTGTCAATCCTGGTTCATCAGCCCTGCAGATCTGTGAGTCAGAAGCCTCCAAGCCTAACATCTAACCCACATACTTGGGATAACTACAACTATGTAAGTCATTTTCTTGATATAAACCTCTCTCTTATATATACACACACACATATATATATATAAACTTCACTGGTTTTGCTTCTCTATAGAACCCAGCCTATGACAATATTTAAAATACTTTCCTCAAAAAAACTTTAACGTTGTCATAAAAACTTCTAGGAAATCAGGTAGATAAGGTGTTGCCCACCCATAACACCCACGATCAAATTCTGCTGTAGGAAAAATATAAGATTGTGAATAAGGAAAAATCAAAGAAAAAAATATTCCCTGACTAAATTTGGAGACCTAATTTAACAAGCAGAATAATTAGAGCCAAGTCAGATGAAGGAAGCCAAAAGAAACAGATTTTTATCAGCCTAGGTCCTCAAGACAAGTCAGATAGGATGACTGGGTAGTTAAAAAGCATCAATTTAGAAGCCTCTTGGTATGTGTGGTTTGAGGTTTCTTTTTTAGATTATTATGATTTCTTCATATTTCAGGAAAATGTACTTCTATAAAGTAGAAACCTCCCTAATTTGCCTATAACTCAAACTGAAATATGAGTGTAAGTTAAAAAGTATTGATACTAGAGTGGAACTCTAATTCATGCATGCACAGGTTTATTCCAAATGAAAGACTTAAAAATATGTCTCTGTAATCAACGGAAGGATGCAGACAAGTCCTCTCAGTAACACACTTGCCTCGGTCTCGCTGTTATGTGCCGTGGAGCCGGTTCTGACTCATAGCGACTCTATATAGGGTTTCCGAAGCTGTAAATCTTTACGGGAGCAGAACGCCTCATTTTTGTCCTACGGAACAGCTGGTAGTTTCAAACTGCTGACCTTGAGATTCGCAGCCCGATTCGTAACCACTACGCTATTAACTACTTAACTATAAATACATGTCATGAGTTCTGTGAGACTTTGCAGATAATTACTAAACTCAAAGACTGGAGAGAGAGTACTGAAGAGAGGAGTGAGGTCAGAGATGATAGAAAAGTTGGACATTTGGAACATATTTAGCCACCATCTCAGTGGAACCAGCTTTGTGCTGATCCTTATAAAATAGTCATTTACCCATGCCTTCTACTGGGTAAGACAACTGGCCTAGACTAAAAGAATGTCAACCTTAGGAGTCAATTCTGGCTGAAACCAATCCTACCGGACAGAGGAGAGCTGCCCAATACGGTTTCCTAGGCTGTAATCTCTGTGTTTCACTCATGGAGTTGCTTTGGTGTTCAAACTGCCAACTTTTTAATTAACAGTTAAGCACTTAGTCATTGTGCCACCAGGGCTGCTTCACCATACTAAGCACTTGCATATAATCATTTTACTTGTGCATATTAAGCACCACATTGCAAGAGATTCCACATTCAAAAAAGGTATGTTGGGAGAACAAACAAGATGGTGGATCAGGTGGAAGTGCAGTAAAGGAGCTCTGCCAGTAACAACACAAAATACCTGACCAAGCAGGCTCAGGGGCTGGTCCCAGAACTCTGAACCACATATAAAGTAATATTTAGAAGGTTGGAAGGCTCACAGCTGGGGGAATTTGTGGCAGAAGCTAGAAATCTATTGCTTTCTAGTCCGGGACGCTCAGCTGCTCCAGGACCCGCCATCTTGGGTGAGACCACGTGGGGGAAGGAGCAGAGTGGCCACAGATGCGCCTGGCAGAACTGTGGAGAGGGGGTGTGGCTGAGGACTCTAGATTCATCAACTAAGAAAAGAAGGACTAAGAACTGGCGGCCAGGAGCAGACTTGCAGAACGTGCCCTTTGGAGATGTAAATTATTATATATGCCTGAGTGGGGTTTTTTTTTTGTTTGTGTGTTTTTTTAAAAGCTAAAGTGCATATAGAGAAATACTTTTTACTGATGGTATATGGAGGGGATTATAATCATTGTAATGAAACAAGTTATATGAATGGTTGAATGTGAAACTGATGATGCGCCCTGTAAACTTTCACTCAATCCACAATGAAAACCTTTAAAAAAAAAAAAAAGTTTTTGTTACTGTTAAGTGCCATTGAGTCAGTTCCGACTCAGCGACCTTGTGTAGGGTTTTCAAGGAGCAGTTTGTGGGTTTGAACTGCTGCTCTGTGGTTCGCAGTTCAGTGCCGAACCTAAGAATATTATGAGGGATTTCAAAAAGTTTGTGGAAAATGAAATTAAAAGATTATTTTCCCATGAATTTTTGAAGCCCCTTGTAATACCAGGATCAGAAGGAAATTATATCCAGACAAGTCTAGAAATGACCAAAGGATCAAGCAAGCATGAATACTCAAGAAAAGGGCACAAAACAGTTTTATGTTCTTGTGAAACCTTTGAAGACATTAATTTACAAAGGAATTCTTACCTTCCAGGGGGAGGCGGTCTTGGAATCAGCTTCATCCTAAGTCAAAAGAGAAGTTTAGGCAGCACAACACAAAACAGTGCCCTTCCTTCCTTCCTTCCTTTTAAAGTTGCAGTATTTCCCCAGGGGGAGGTTCACATCCCCCATCCATCTCTGAGAGCTGTATCCTTGGCTGGTAGCAAGTTACAAGACTGGTTGGGAGAAATTAAGCAAATGGGAGAGAAAACTTCCAATCTTCTATACAAGTAAAATTGGTAAGAATGAGAAAATTTAATAACAAAACAAAAAAATTTTCTTTACATAATACTCACAGAATCTTTTCAAAAACCCAACAAATGATAGGTGTGGAATAAGTTTTTAAAAAGCTAAAGGAATAAAAACACTATTTTGATCTTCTGGAGAATAGCCAATGGAAGCAAATTTCTGATATTTCTTTTTCAACAGATTTTTACCATATGACTTTCTATACAGTCTTCCCAAGATCTAATCCTTCTCATGTTCAAGTTTCAAACAGAGCACCTGGAACTTACCCTGGGCATCATGCCATACACCTCCTACAAGGAGAAAGGGAAACCAGTGTTACCACACACCTCTCAGGAATACTCACTATTGTCAAACTTGGAAACAGAATTATAGAAAAACATAAAAAATGCCACAGCTTTTGAAAGCCTATTAGAGGAATGAAGTATTTATATGTAAATACTTTTTATTTATGAGGAACTCATACAAATGTTAAACAAATGTTACATATTCAGTAACGGAAAGTTAGGAGCTGGTTTTCCCCACTATATGAAGGTATGGGATATTGGCCCAAAGAGCGAGACAAGATGATTTAGGTCACAAAGGGGACCTGTTCTGCCTCCTAGCCACAGTTCTGTACAATGAACAGTTGTTTACTGAGCTATGAAGGACTTAGGAAATAAGTTGCTTTTCTTATGCCAACAAAGCCTCATCCAAAATCAAAATAACCACCTGTTGCTGTACTGCCTGCACCTCTTCTGCTATTAGACCTTCGGACTCCAGGTCATCAGCCACCTTGTTAATGTCCTTCAACCGTGACTCATTGGCCTTCAGATCCTAGAGCAAGAGTCACAATAGAAAGTCAAAGGATGGTAACAGATGTTCACAAATTATATTCTGAAATGATAGTTATATCAAATGTCATCTAACAGACATCCTATAAATTCGTTTTTCTATTCCTTGACAGTGACCTGAATTAGGAAGTACTGATTACCATTAAGAAAGAAACTGAAAATATGGTACTGGCAACAAGTCTGTCTCAAAGGTGAATTACCTATAATTAATGAACCACTATTCTGATCCAATGTGTTTCGATGTTCTTAGGCCTTTTTTTTTTTTTTTTAAGGGAGAGAGGAAGGAAATAATATTTTTAAAATGTGATGAAACATCAGTCTTCAAGACCCTGAGATCAGAAGAAGTAGATGGTGCTCAGTTACCACTACCAACTGCTCTGGAAGAGATCACATTAGAAGATCCTGGATAGAGTAGGAGAGCATATGGAACAAACTCCAAATCATAAAGATTACCAGGCTTACTGGTCAAATAGAGACTGAAGGCACCCTATGACTATGCGGGCCCTTAGTCAACCTTCAGGTCTGGAACTGAACTCACTCTGGTTCAATTTTCAGCTGAGTAGTAGATAAGTATACAGGGGGAGTGCTGGTGTGGTGCTGTGGGCTAATGCGTCAGACTGCAAAGTCGTTTGAACTGCAAGTTCGGTGGTTCAAGCTCACCAGCTGCTCCCTGGAAACCCTAGACAGGGTGGCTATGGGTTAGAATCAACTTGATGGCACTGAACAACACCTACTGACACCATGGAATGGTCAACCATTTGAGATCAAAGGGCAGCATTTACCTAAGGACGTATAATTCAGAAGGGTGGGGGAAAAAGGAGAACCGGAAACAAGAAACCAAGGGAGAGAGTGGATATGTGATGTTACATTACGTGGACTGCAATCTAGATGAAATGAAGTGTGATTTGTTGAATGTAAAACTGATGATCTGCTCTATACACCTTTACTCAATGCACAATATGGTGGTGGTGGTGATGTTGTTATTCTGGTGGTGGTTATTCTGACTCATAGCGACCCTGCACAGGATTTCTGAGGCTGTAAATCTTTACGGGTGCAGAAAGCCTCATCTTTCTCTTGCGGAACGGCTGGTAGTTTTAAACTGCTGACCTTGAGGTTGGCAGTCTGTCTTGTAATCAGTATGCTACCAGAGCTCCTTCAGTTCGTAATAAAAAGTTAAAAAAAGTGATGAAATTTTAAATACCTAGCCACTATGGGGAAAAAATTGCCACATTTTAGTTGGTTCTAAGAATATTTTTACATTTCTTTATATTTTAAATTTAGAAAGGCTCTTAAGCAACATGCAACAAAAATTTCATCTCTTCATTTGAAACTACAAACTGGTTCATGAAACAACAGGCTCAAGGCAAGTTTTGATTACGGTAATTTAAAATGTAGTAGTAACATAACCTATGTTATAGATTTTCATTCTAGTTATCTGTGATTAAACGTCAAGAGTAAAAATCAGTCTTTAATCAATTTTTTAGACCAACTACAAGAGTTCCCATACCTTCTGGAAGTCATCAAACTTCTTCTGTAGCACTTCGACCTGCTCCAAGTCTGCACCGACCTCTTCATTTGTCAGAGCAGCTTCCTTCTCATTGATCCACTGCTGTAGTTCATTCGCTTCACGGAACAACATAAACTTCTTGCAACTTTTCTCCAACATGCCTTTACGCTTTTCACCCAGTTCCAGCAAAGAATGATATCTGAAGTAATTCAAGAGGGTGACAAGAAGGAACAAGGAAGGCAGTTAGCTGTCTACAGATGTTACCATAAAGGCAAACCACCAGGTGTCTCCAACCTGTGGATCCAAGGCTATGAGTTTGTAATAATGTTGCCCAGGTGACAAAATACCAGAGCACAGATGAAGATGAAACTCCTAAGTATACACACTACAGCCCTAGGGACAAGTGTATGTTGTATTGTTCACAACTAGGTGGATGAAAACAGCAAGGCACACTCATCCCAGATCAATTCTGCACTTCTAACAACACAACCACAAATGACTAGGAACAAGCATGTAGCAAAATAACACAGGGTTCATGCAACTACAGCTGAGAAATGACATGAATTTGCTGAGCAAAAAAAAATCTCCTCTCTTACAATTTTCCAAACAGGTCCCAAACAAGGGCAGTGAGAGAGGGTATAATGATCTTTAAAATAGTTTGATTAGGATAGGATACTTATATCTTTACATCAGTAGGGAATTTCAGAAATTATATTTAGAAAATTTTGGCAATTTCATACAGAAAATTAGGTGGAGTACAGATTATCTGTATCATATGTTATCTGGAAGATTTAAGAAGAATCAGACTATTACTATAATCCTTGAAAACAAAAATACGCAAGGCTGAATTCCTTACTACCTTTGAAGATGTGAAAATGACAAAGTCAGCAGAACTAACAGTTAAAAAAAAAAAAAAGTTTGGCATGAATATCAAATCTAAGTTTCCGAAATTGAAATAAGAAAGCAGTAAGTAACTAAGAATCAGAACTCTTTACAAGAGTTATTTATAATTTCCTTCCTACTCAGGAATACTTTAGAATCAGCCTCTGGGTTTGCTACTGATAGTGGTGCTGGTCCACCACAAAGAACCAACAAGAGGGGAACCAACAACACTGATCACACAGCTGCTCATAGACAAAACCAATGAGAGAAATAAGTAGCCATCAATTGACACAGCTTCACCGAAACCTCTATCCTTGTGAGCAAAGCTGCTGCACAGAAGCACAGCTGCCCCCACCACCTCATCTCTCTGGATGAACAACTGGCTTCAAGGGAAGCAGCAGAGAGGGAATGGACAGGTATAGCAATGGACACAGGATGCTCAGCAAGGCTTTCAGCCTACTCACAGTTCTTCCACCTGTTTCATACGCAGAGATACACTGCCGGCCTCCTTAGTTATGCGTGTCCTGCACAGAGGGGGCACAGCAAAAGCATGCACAAATTAGTGGGATTAATCCAGGGGAGTGAAAAGTGGCAGCTCCAACTGATGCCATGATGGTGGATGCTTTAAGTGGGGAAAATAAGGAGTCATTCAAAAGCTATTAGAAGTAAGCTAGGCCATGAATGAAGTCACAGTAAAGAAATAGCAGGAAAATTAAACTGGAGGGTTAGTTTGCTTTCATTTTCCTGAAGTCTGCCATTCTTAGGCAGTAGATTTTCCTGTACTGCTAATTTCACAGAGCAAGTCCAGAGAATAAAAAATTATTACCCTTTAGGGAGAAATTTTACTAAGCGCTAACCATCTTTAGCCCACATTTTTTGTTCTCACGTTTATGATTCAAGCCCCTGGAAAGACTATAAACCCGTACACCTTTCCTTTTTGTCTCAACAGAAAGAGTTGGTAAAGTGTGCAAATAATTCCAATCTTTCCAGGGATCATCAGGATCAAAAAATCCAATTATTCTATACTTTAGTGCAAATACATTTTCTGGATTGCTCCTAATTATCCCAAACTGCTGTTTTCAGGGTATAAGATACGCCACAAAAGAGGGGTACACATCAATACAGTTTTAACAGTATGGAAAGGAGACAACTTATTCGATAAAAAAAAAAAAATTCCATTCTCAGAACACAGAGCCATGGTAGAGAGAGCAGCTCTGTAGCTGCCTTCTGAAAGGGCAAAACTCTAAAACATTTAAATATCCAATTTCAGAAAGCAGCTCGAACAAAAATCATGATGGTTATGATTACAAAAATGCTGTTTAAAAAGAAACCCATAAATACCAGGTATGGGGGGTGGGTGGGAACAAAGTAAAATAAAACATCAGTTATGATTTTAGCTTCAATAAAGGCATTTTGTGGGTTAAAAATTATTTGGGGAAAGTAGAAAGACGATGTCCTTGAGTACATATTGGCGCCAGAAGTATATCTGTTTCAGAAGCTTCAGAAAACTGTGCCTAAACTAAATGTGATGCCAATTAAGCCTGGACCTCTGTGATCTGACCATATTGCCCTTACTGATTGTCAATCTGCTCCTGCCGCAGTGCTATGCTGCCTTGCTCCTCCAGGAGATTCTCCCGGGACGCTGACTGGGCGGGGTCCAATTTCTTCACATATGCAGCTGGCACAAAACCCTGCCTATCATTCACTTCCACTTTCCACCAGTCCTAAAAGAGAGAGAAGAAAAAAAAAAGATGGGGGAATGAGAATAAAATTCACTGTGGAAAACACACACTGCAAAACACACACCACTTCAACATTTCTGTTTGTTATCATTCAGTGACAATGATGACATTCATTAGGTTGTACAACCATTCTCAAAAAATTCCTTCTTGAGAAGGGAAGACTCTAACTTGTGTGCCTACCTATTCACACTAAATAGAGCTGTAATCATTTTAAGAGAATCCTATGACTGTCAGAGTCTTTGCATAAGGACGGAGACGGTCATACATGAAGTAGCAATGACACCCAAACATGAAGGATAGCTCTCTTTGTTTAGACACTCTAGAACTGTGCTGTCCAATACTGTAGCCACTAAGCATGTGTGACTAATAAAATTTAAAATAAATACAATTTACAAATTCAATTCTTCAGTCAGTCACACAAGCTCCACCAGATGTAGCTAATAGCTACTGCACAGGTAACACAGATATATAAAGTTTCACAACAGACTTGACGGCATTTAATCACCACCACCACCACCATAGAAAGGTCTATTGGACAACACTGCTCTCAAATAAACCAGAGTCAGATCAGTGGGATTGGCTCAGGGCTGTTTGAAATTAAGAGCCAGCAGAAACATATGAATCTCAACTGGAAATCTATTTGCAGAAGAATGACACAAGACCTGTATCTCACACCATAAACAAAAATAAACTCAACATGGATTAAAAACCTAGAACTATAAAGATCATCAATAAAAAAATAAAGACAAACTTAGGGGCTCTAACATAAGGCATAAATACACTACCAAACATTACTAAAAACACAAACAGCAGAAAACAAAATAGATGACTAGGTCCTCCTAAAAATTAGAAATACTTACGTATATCAAAGGATCCACCAAAAGAGTAAAAAGGGAAATTTTTTTAGAGAAGGGATTAATCTCTAAAATTTATAGAAAACTACAATACCATACAAGAAACAAACAACCCAATTAAAAAATGGGCACAAAGATATAAACATATACTTTACCAAGGAAGACATTAATCTCTAAAATTTATAGAAAACTACAATACCCATACAAGAAACAAACAACCTAATTAAAAAATGGACACAAAGAAATAAACATATACTTTACCAAGGAAGAAATGTTCGAGATCATTAGCCATTAAAGAATTGCAGATCAAAACAATGAGATATCATCTCACACTAGCATTAATAGAAAGTTAAAAAAATCAAAAACAAAAAATGCTAGAGAGGGAGTAGACTGGCACCCCCCTACACTACGTGAGAAGGGAAGATGGTTCATCCACTCTGGAAAATGTTGTGGTGCGTCCTCAGAAAGTTGGAAATAGAAATACTGCTTGACCCAGCAATCCCTCCACTTGGTATATAACCACAAGAAATAAGAGCCAGAACACAAGTAGACATATGCACGCCCATGTTCACTGCAACACTATTCACAATAGCAAAAAGATGGAGCCAGCTTAAATGCCCATCAATGGAAGAGTGGATAAATAAACTTTCGTACATACATACAATGGAATACTATGCAATGAGGGGAAAAAATGATAAATCTGTGAAACACCTCTTACCATGGATGTAATTAGAGGACATTATGCTGAGTGAAGTCAATCACAAAAGGACAAATATTACATAAGACCACTAATAACTCAAAAAAATATTTTTATACTCAAAGAAACTTTCTTTGATGGTTACCAGGGGTGGGAGTGAAGGGAGAGTATTTCACTGACTAGAGGGTAGACAGAGTTATGGTGTGGCGCTGTGAGTTAATGCACTGGACTGCAAAGTTGGTTTGAATCACAAGGTCAGCAGTTCAAGCTCACCAGACACTCCTTGGAAACCCTATACAAGGTTGCTATAGGTCGGAACCGACTTGACAGCACTCAACAACGGAGAGTAGACACATATTAACTAGGGTGATGAGATCAATATGCAAGAAGGGGAGGGCCATATACAAGAAGAGGGAGGTTGACAGAAGAATTAAGACAGGTAAAAATAAAGCAGGTATGATAAAGACCTATAGGGGATAGAAGTGAATAGAGACATATACACAACCCTGGAACAGTTTTCTGTGTATAGCTACATGGACAGAGACACAGGTTGAATGGGTATGGAAGGAAGAGTGGAATATATATGGTGGTGGTGGTTATGTGCCATGGAGTCAGTTCTGACTCATAGCGACCTTGTACAGGGTTTCTGAGGCTGTAAATCTTTACGGGAGACAGACAGCCTCATCTTTCTCCCGCAGAACAGCTGGTAGTTTCAAACTGTTGACCCTAAGGTTCACAACCCGATTCGTAACCACTATGCTACCAGAGGTCCTTACATATATATATCTATATATAGATCTCAAATAATGAGAGTTTGAAAGAAGATATTTGTACATGGGTAAGCATAGGGAAGAAGTGGGACAATTGTTACATGGAGGGGATTGCAATCATTGAAGTGAAACAAAATGTATGATTTGCTGAACATAAAACTGATGATCTTATCTGTAAACCTTCACCCACTTCACAATAAAAAGTTAAAAAAAAAAAAAGATGAATTGCATGTTTCATCAAAATCATTTCCCTAGCTTTAACCAAGTTGGAAGGTAGTATCCTTCGGAATTAGTCAAATAATCATGTGTCTCACTTCATGTCACTGTCAAGGAACAGGGACTGAGTGAACTTGAAGTAGACAAAGCCTATGGGGTGATGTCACAGCTGGCTTCAATCACCTACGGGGCTGAGATGTAGATGTGGTAAGAATCTACATTCTTATGTTAAGAACAAAAAGATAGAAGTTACAGAGAAGCAGATTTTGGCTCTCTATAAGGGATTCTATCTGAAGATGTTCAATCACAATAAAAGCTACCCTTGAGAGCATGAATCTATACTACTTGCACATATTCATTGTCTTTTTGACCATATGCAGTACAAGATAAAGCTGTACTACATGAGAGATTAGTCTAGGAAACTCTATTGTCTCTTCAAATTCTAAACCAGCCTGATTTGGGGCAATATAACCACCCAAAGGCACTCAACTAAGCAATTTGGTGGTGCTGATGGAAAACATACACACATTTCCTATGCCTTGCCTTATTGGTGCTATTGAGTAAGGTGAGAATATCTCCTTTTTTCATGGTGACCTCTCGAGGACTCTTTTCCTGATAGTCATACAGAGCCAAGACCAACTCCTTCCCAGTCTCATCATCCATAGGAGCCACTTGTTGCTAAAAATCCAAAGAAAGGACAAACATAGTTAAAGGATGTCCACGGTGCATCATCTAAGGACACAATAAATCCCAAATTCAAATATACTAAATATACATCTATGAGAGTATTTCATAGAACCTACCAATATAATCACATTCAATTAGGTGCTTGATATTATTAAGAAATCATGTTTTAAACTATCTATAAATCTTTGTCACAAAAATTTCATATGGGACTAGAATACCTGTTGCTAATATCACAAGTCACCTCCCCTCAGATAGTATATAAATACCGAAACAAAGTCAAATTTACCCGGCATGATTGAGCTTGCTCTCGCAAAGCATGAATGCTACTGCCATAGGCACTGAGATCCGACATCAAAGCTTCATGCTTCTTTAGCAGAGCCTGAAACCAAAATCACACATGAAGTACTTGCACAAGAATTTTGAGTCTGTTGCTATTAGCTGTCTCACCAACATGCCCACTGTCCTTTGAAATCTTATTTAATGACACAATGGTTTGATCTGTACTTTCCCCTTTTTTCTAAATAAACATTTGGGGGAAACATTCACTGTGATTTACAAATATCATTTTTCACTCTACTTTTATATACTTAATTATGTAGTACTCCAATATATAAAGAACACTACACTACCAAACATACAAGTTAATTCACCATACCTTCTTTAAGATATAGAACACATTACCAACAAATGTTGTTGTTAGGTGCCATTGAGTCAGTACCGACCCATAGCGACCTTATCCACAGCAGAACAAAACACTGCCCGATCCTGGGCCAACCTCACTACTGTTGCCACGCTTGAGTCCATCGATGCTGCCTCTTGCCCAATCCATCTTGTTGGTAAGGGTCTTCCTTTTTCTCTGACCCTCTACCTTACCAAACACGATATCCTTCTCCAACAAACAGGAACTGCCTGCCTAATCAGACTGTACTCCCTTCTATCTCCACATCTGGAACTCACCACTACCATTTTCAAAGCTTTTCTCTTCTCCCATCTTTTGAGAAAAATCATATATAATTCATGCCAATAATCAACTAATTCTAAGAGTTTAAGCTAAAAAAAAAATGTATGACCAGCAAAAATGTGAGCTCATGTACATGGTAGGGAGAAAAAAATGGCAAATGATAATAAAGTTTGAAGCTGGGTGACAGTTGGTCTTTGCTCTACTTCAGTAGATTGATTTTTCATGAATAAAACTGATTCTAAAGCACTTTAAAACGCAAGCAATTGTGATGGCACACATCATCAGTTATCCTAAATTGTTCCCAATTGAATCCCTGGTCAGCTTCCCAGTCAAGTGCAGTGCTTCCCAAGCTCAGAAGCTACCTCGGCAGAGTCCTCATCCTTTCCATAGTCTGTGCTGCCCACAATGGGCTCCTTCTCCCGCATCCAGGATTCCGCTTCATTGGCATCAGCAAAGTACTGCTGGGCCTGCAGCGAGTCCTCAAGGTCCTGCCGACGCTGGGAGGCTTTAGACTTTAGTGACTCCCACTTTTGGTTTAATTCATTAAGTTTGGCCTTTACATCCTCTGCAGCAAAATGGCCTGGAAGGTGGATTGGGGGTGGGTGGGTGGAGAACAGGGAACAATGAAAAGTACGCTTGATACGTTACAGAAGAGTAAAAAGAGATCTTTCTGTGTGTTTACAAAACTTTCATTACTACTTTGGTGAACCAGTCCATTTCATGATTCTAGGTTTTAAAAACTGTTTCAATCCTTAACAGACTGTCTTTCTCTCTCTCTGCGTGTGTGTGTGTGTGTGTGTGTGTGTGTGTGTGTGTGTCTCCTCCCATGACTTTGGTCCTGATTTTAAGAAACTGGCATTAATAATATCATCATAAAGAAATACCAAAAATAACAGCACCATCATAGCTCTCCGTTACTGAGACTTACAGGAGCCAAGCACAGTACCAGGCTCTTCAATTTTTTGATCTCATTTAATCCTCACAACTAAATTGGGAGTAGACAGTATATCTCTTCCTTACAGATACAACAGCAAGACTCACAGAGGTTAAGGTCTAGCCAAGGTCATATAGTTAGGAAAGAATGGGGATGGTCATCAAGCCTAGTCTTACTAAAATCAATTTAACTAAAGAGGAGATATGAAGAACAAAAGCAAGTCCCTACAGTTTGTCATAATTTCCACAGGTACTCACCTTCCTCAACCATGGCATTCCCCTTCTGTGTAACTGCTTTGATGCGAGGCTCATGTCCAGCAATTTCTGCTTGGAGGGCTTGGTGTTTCTTTAGTAGATTTTGGACTCCAATCAAATCCTTACCTGAAAGCAGAGACCATGTGCTAATCATCCAGGTCAGGAAGAAACAAAGTAGCCCTTCCCTATCACTCTTCAGTAACCACCATGATGCTGTTCAATAGTTTAAACTTTTTATCATCTGATCATTTTGAAATGCATCACTTTACGCTATGCGGCTATAGCCCTTTCTCAACTTGATTCCTATCTGATGGAGACAAACTAACCTCTGTTGGTGGATGCAGCAATAGGTTCTTTCTCTCGAATCCATGTCTCCTCATCCTCAACATCACGGAAGAGCTGCTGCAGACGCAGAGAATCAGCCAGCTTCTGCTTTCGGGCAACCATGGGTTCCTTGAGAGCCTCATAGCGAGCAACAAGGGCTTCCTGCTTCTTCTTGATGTTTTCAGCATCAAAATGGCCAGCATCTTGGAACTGGCGGGCCTGAATAGTGATGCCATCAATTCGATCCTGCAAATAGAAGATAAGAGAGTCTTTAAAGCTTGGACCGACATGGGGCAATTATGGGCATTTCCAGAATTTTTTTTTTTCTTCTTGACTATGGTCTAGGTGTTTCTAGGACAGAGGTCCTCTTCCCAGCCCTGCAAGTATTCTTTTTGTCATCTCTTTACCCTTTTGGACTCAGGGAAGCTCTCAGGGAAGACAGTTTTATTTGAACAGAAGCTTATTTAGAATATAAGGCCATCTAGAAAATTCAATACATCCTTTCTAAAGTTAGTTTCATTTTATATTGCTTGCCATTCTTCCTTATTATTTCTATGTTCACTTGCCTAACAAAAACCCCAAATTCGCACTCTACCTGGTGAGCAGCCACATCTGCCTCTAGTAGGGCATGCTTCTTCTGGAGGTTCTGGACATTGGTAAGATCTTTGCCATAATCGTCTGAGGCCAAGTGTCCTTCTACTTCATACAGCCACAACTCAATATCCTCAACATTGCGATTAAACTGCTGCTGCTGGTTGGCTTCACGAAGCTTTATTCCTGTTCAAAGAGGCAAGCTGAATTTTCTATTTCTTAACATTACCCTTTTAGCAACACAGTTCCATAAACAATGCTACTTTAGTAAAGTACTATGGGTTAGAATTTTAGTTAGCTTCATTTCTATCAAATAGTTAAAAGAAATATAAATCCCATCCACTTTTTTATCTTCTAGAGCAGGGTTGAAGGAGCTCTGGTAGCGTAGTGGTTACAACTAGGGCTGCTTCAGGTCAGCAGTTTGAAACTACCAGCTATTCCATGGAAGAACGGTGAAGCTTTCTGCTCTCATAAAGATTTACAGACTCAGAAACCCTGTACAGGGTCACTATGAGTCGGAACAAACTTCACAGCACATAACCACCACCACCACCAGAGCAGAACTGGGGAACGTCTGGCCCATGGGTCATATGAGGCCCGTAAAATCATTTGGTCTGGTCCTGTCAAGGCAACAGCAGTTCCAGCCATCATTTAGGAGTAAGTTAATTAAGTGCTTGACCAAACAGCAGGCTACGTTTTAAGCTGAAAATTTTGTATGGCCTGTGAATGATGTTATAAATTTGGGCAGAAAATAGGTTCCCCACCCTTGTTCTAGAGACTGAACTAGAAGTTACCTGAAAAACATGCTCACCTCCATAAGATAAGAGCACTTGGAAAGTATTAAACACCCTTAGCTCAAAGCTCAACTTTAATTTTCAATGATAGGGCCAATTCATTTTTTCTACGTAGGCTTCCCCCACCAATCAGCACAGTCAACCACATCTATCATATCAGCAACTAAGCCAAGGAACTCTTACATAGAAAAATAGTCCTAATACCCAAGCATTCATCCACCACATTTTAACTGGGTAGTACATGTCCTTAAAACACTTACCTAAAAAATATAAAATCAATCCCACTGCCATGGAGTTGACTCCTGCTCATACTGACCCTGTATAAGGTTTCTGAGGCTGTAAATCTTTACAGGAGTAGAAAGCCTCACTTTTCTCTCATGGAGCGGTTGTTGAGTTTAGTACCACCAAGGCTCTCTTTGTTTTTAAAAACATTTTTTAACTAGGAAAGGATACTTTCCAAACATTCCTATCAGCATCTACTGAAAATATCATCTCTTACCTTTTAGTTCAGTAGCTTCTAGTAGTTTCTTCCACAAACTGATGACCTCATTCATACGAGCTGCTACTTCATCCTTGGCATAGTGATTGACATCAATCAACTTTTGCCCTGCTTTCTCCAGGGCATCAATGCGGCTCTGGTTTGCTGAGAGCTCAGCTTCAAAAGCCTGGTGCTTCTGTACTTTTCCTTGTAGGTTAGAAGGGTCCTGCCAACAAAAGAAGGGGGCTCTATCATGTACTTGTATGTTATTAACCCTCCTACCTACACCTTCACAGGGAGGAGGTGTAAAACAGCTTACATTAAATGATATAGTTTTGGAGTCCTCCAATTCTTTCTTTAGCTATGACTTATTATTTGAGAAGTTTAGATAAATACTCTGAGCTTACCTGTATGTATTAGCCAAGTACCATATGGCAATGTAAAAAGTATGATACCCTGAGTAAGGCTGTGTGCCTGTAGGCAGGAAGCTGGCTATTTTTTGTTTTGGATGTGTACATCAAATATTTTTGCTCTGTTCATTTGTGAAATGTAAGATGTAAAAGAGAAGCCACAGAGAGGAAGAAGAATAAATTTTGTTGCAAGAAGGGGACTGTAATCAAGACGAAATGTATCATTTGTTGAATGTAAAGCTGATGAATCTTGCCTGTTAACCTTCACTAAGTTCATGGAGTTAAAAAAAAAAAAGAAAGAAAGGAATGAAGGAAGAATAAAGTGAGGGAGAGATAGAGCTATATTTCAGAAGATTCTTACAAGGAGGAGAGAAAGAGGGTTCTTAGCACAAAATTTCCCCGAAGACCCAAAGAATTTCAGACAATCAAGAAAAAATTCATTGTAGTGATTAAAGCTGTATCTCTTATAAAAAAAAAAAAAAAAAAGGAAAGAAAGTATGAGACCTTATAAGCTTCATCTGTGGCAGTTTTCATTTTTTCATTGACCCAACTCTTAAGCTCATCAGAATCACGGAAAAACTGCTGCAAATGGAAGGAATCAGCCAGCTGGGTCCGACGAAACATAGCTCTCTCATGAAGGGCATTGCGGCGGCTCAAAAGCTGAAAGGAAAGGGGCTATGTAAATCTCTAGTTCTTACTCTCAGCAAGATTCTAGAAAAAGTACTTACGTTTAAATTGTTATCCCCCACTTCCCACCCCCAAAAAAACAAAAACAAGAGAGAATGGAATCAAATACTGTTCAATGATGATGCATGGAGGAGATTGTAATCATTGCAATGAAATGATGGTATAAAGCCGATGTTCTTCCTTGTAAACGATCACTCAGTTTACCATATAAATAAATAAATAAATAAAACAATAAACACAGGTTTAAACAAAAAAAGGTACTTCATGGACAGAAAGAATAAAAAGAACTAAGAAACTTACGGCATCGCGGCGAGTAGCCACATCTTCCATTGCATAGTGGTTGTTCTGAATTAGTTTGGTTGCAAATTCATCTAATGCCTACGAAGGAGAAAAAATTCTTCTCTAGTAAGCATACAATTAGCAACATTGACAGTGCAGTGATTAAGTGCTAAGCTGCTAACCAAAGTGTCAGTGGTTCAAATTCACATCTGTATGAAAAAGATGTAGATGTAGCAGTCTGCTTTTGTAACAAATCACAGCCTTGGAAACACTATGGGACAACTGTACTCTGTTCTGTAGGGTCACTGTAAGTCAGAATGGACTCTACAGTAATGGGTTTGGCTTTTTCTGGGAAGCATACTACTCTGTAATTTGGTTATTAGAGAAAAGTTGTTATTGCTGTTAAGTGCTATCAAGATCCAACTCAGTGATCCAAGTACAGGGTTTCCGAGGCTGTAAATCTTTACAGGAGCAGAAAGTCTCATTTTCCTCCTGTAGAGCAACTGGTAGGCTTGAACCTTGTGGTCTGCAGTCCAATGTTTATTATACAGAATCACCATGCTCCACATAGGAAAGAAACTGATGAATAAGTCATAAAACACTTTAAACTTTAATATAAGTAAAAGATTTCACTGTAAGGGTTGCTATGATATTCCCTTCACTTTTGTTTTTGCTTGATATTATTAGTGTTGTTGTTGTTGTCAGGTGCCATCGAGTCGGAACCGACTCATAGCGACCCCATGCACAGCAGAACGAAACAATGCTCGATCCTGGG
>NW_006408532.1:7506924-7525734 GCF_000296735.1 Chrysochloris asiatica | reverse complement strand
CTGCAAAACAAATGATTTGTTTATTTCAAATACCTTCTTTAGACAGCATAAGAGAAGACTATACACATGGACCTCGCCAGATGGAACACATAGAAAATTATTAGTGAGATGTAACAATATTATTCTAACTCCATTCACATTTACAGACATTAAGCTATAGCAAGATTACCTCACAGGGGTCAAATGCAAATGAACAGCCCTGCAATTACTACTTCTGAGATCTGTTTTCAACGAGAAGAGCTTCTATTACATTAATTTTTAACTCTTAGTGAAAGGTGGAGTCCTGGTGTGGCACTGTGGGTTAATACACTGGACTGCAAGGTCGGTTTGAACAGCAAGGTTGGAGGTTCAAGTTCACCAGTAGCTCCTCAGAAACCCTATACAGGGCAGCTATGAGTTGGAATTAACTCAAGAGCACTTAACAACAATAACTTAGTGAAAGGTAAATCTCAATTTTGAGGTTTATATTACTCCAAATTACTTCATTCTATAAAGTTGTGTACATTTCCAATAAAAGAATATATTATCATTATGGGAGTCCTGGTATGGCACTGTGGGTTAATATGCCAAACTGCAAAGCCATTTGAACTGCAAGGTCGGCAGTTCAGGCTCACCAGTTGCTCCCTGGAAACCCTATACAGGGTCTCTATGGGTCGGAACCAACTCTACGGCACTTAACAACAACAACATTATAATTATGAGATTTTAAGTTACCACTGGAATGTATTTAACACAGATTCTTCATCAAATCTGTTTACAGCTATAAAAAGAGGAAACTTATGGCTGACTATAAGAACCTTGAAAGCAGTAAAGGATCTTACTGTAATCTTTTCCTCCTGGGCACTGAGGGATTTCTCAAAGTCCTCATGTTTCTTGAGAAGTGCTTCCACACTATCCAAGGAATCTCCTAGATCTTCATTCAACAGGAATGCCTAGCAAAAGAAAGCAAAGTGTTCAAAATACGTTTCTGTTATGTGATCTTATAAGACTAGAAACAAAGGATACTTTGGCTAAAATATAGAAAGCAATCCTATAGCTAATAAACTTCTAAGATTTCATCTGGAAAGCCTAAAGTATTTTTGGATGAACTTAAAAACCAATTCAACAATGCCATAAAATCCTTATTCCACATTATACTGAAACTTCTCAAAGTTGCTTTTGTTGATTCCATTAGACCTCAATTAATTCTCTTTAATAGAAAGCAATTTCACATCATCATACCCCTCTCATGTATAACACTAGAACTTCTCTTAAGCCTCTTGTAATATTAGCAGTGAGAGATGCTACCAAAGTTTGTTCAGAACAACAAAAAAGATTGTTCACAGGCTGGGCAACTTAAGACTTTGGCAACCAAAACTGGGGGACTACAAAGACATGTAATGGCTAGCTTACAAGCTTTCATGAAGGTGCTTAGTGGCAGAACCTGGGGAGTAACACAGAAATCCAACTGAACAATTTCCCTCCTGTCCAGATGGGTCGGGTAAAGAGGGTAATAAGATTTTATGATACAATTGTGAGAATTGTTTTCAACTCTAATGGTGACTGTCAAAACTCTAAATGTAGAAGTGCAACTAAAAAGGGGAGCAGTCAATCTGTCACTCAGGAACAGGGAACACTAAGACCACCAAGAGGGATGAATGTGAGAGGAGCAAGGAAGGGATCCTAACCAAAAAAGCAGCAACAGATGGTGGCAAAGGTGTTGCCATAGAGACAGAACTGCAGTGGACTACAGGCTCATGGATTGAGAAAAGCAGCATTGCCTGCGGATGGGAGGCTGCTTTATAAAATGAACCCTTGGGACATTTAAACAAATATCTATTTAAAATCTGGTATTTGTACACCAAAAAAACCCAACAACAACTGGTAACAGAAGTAAATACTGTTAGCTAGAGGTCAGCAGTTCGAAACTACCAGCTGTTCCGTGGGAGAAATATGAGGCGTTTTGCTCCCGAAATTACAGCCTTGGAAACCCTGTGAAGGGTCACTATGAGTCGGAACCAACTCCACAGTACTTAACAACAACAACAAGGGAGCATGGGGAGTATTGTAATCATTACAATGATTTGCTGAATGTGAAAACTATGATCTGCCCTGCTAGCCTTCACTCATTCAATATATAATAAAAGCATTAAAGAGATTGTCCAGCTTCCCCTGCTCACTTGATTTAGAACTGAAATAGTACGATTTTCTGAAATCAATCAAGCCATTCATTTCGCAAGGATTTTGTTCACACATTACCTCTTGTTTGCTCATCCAATTGTCAACCTGTTCAGTGTCTCGGTAAAAGAGCTGCAGGTCCATGCACTGCTCGTACTGCTGCCTGCGCAGTTCCCATAGCTCCAGCAGGGCTGTTCTCTCATCAGAAAGGATTGTCAGCTTGAGGAAACAAGATAATGAGTCTAGTTCACTACTGGGATGAAATGTCAGTCCTAACCTAACGCCCTCTAGTCTGAAGTGACAGGAAATTTCTAATCCTAAAGCTAACCTTGAAGCTCTTTTTGATTTACAAAAGAATAACACTTACTTTTATGTGTGAGCCATGTTTCACAAGAAATACAAAATATTGGTTGGCTTGTATACATATTTATGATGAAATATAAAAAAAATAGTTCTGCTCTAACTAATCTATTTATGACCACATAGATTATCACAAATGATTCTAAGTCAAAGTGGTAAATAAATTCTTGGGTAGAATGAAAAAATATCTAAAAATGAGGCCGTTTAGATTTTTCTACCATCGATCTCGATGCCTTTTGCAGAGCTTCTAACAGAGCCATGTTGGGGTAGATCATCCGAAGGTTTATCACCTCTGTGATACGTAGGAGATATGATAGGTAGGGCCCAGGAAAGAATTTGCCATTTTCAGTAGGAAACAAGTGATGGTTACTAATTATACTTTATATAATTATAAACACAGACTCAAAGCACACAGAGTATACTTTGTATACTTTGAATCTGGATTTACTTTACTGCCACTTTCTTTATAGTAAATCCCTATGCTTTAAGATCATCCATTAAACAGATAAGGGTATTTTAAAGAAGTTCAACCTCTGAAAAAGGATCAAACCCTGTTGGATTCATACAGCATGCTTGTTATGTTTGTAAATAAACTTACTACATGAAAAAATGTTTTTAAATTAGGAGGTCAAATGAAGGGGGAACTATCAAACGAGAAAAGACAACTGAACAGAGTACCATAAAATGTTATATTCACAGATGCCTAAGACACAAGTTTTAGAGTCCAAAGTATAAAAAGTCTATGAAATGTCTTCTTAAGTCTATATAATGTGAAAAAATCATGATTTCTATGCAATTTTTCTCAGGTAACTTTATACTCAAAGACACTTTGAAGCTTATTGTTATTAGGTGCCATTGAGTGAGTACCAACTAGCGACCTTATGCACAACAAACTGAACCACTGCCCAGTCCTGTGCGATTAGCACAACTTTTGCTGCCACTGTGCCATTGCATCTCACTGCAGTCTTCCTCTACTTCACGGACCCTCCACTTCACCAAGCATGATGTCCTTCTCTAGGGATTGGTCTTCCAGATAATATGTCCCAAGTATGAGAGTTGAACTACACAGCATATTTTTATGAAAATTTGTTGGCTCTTAACCCTACCAATTTAATACGGGACTTGGCTCACCATGAAATTCTGAGCAGGAAATGGGTCCCAAATAAATGTCCTCTGATTGTCTAGGACCACACTACACTGTACACACATCTTCTCTTTAAATCTCTGGAGAAGCTGCTCCCTAACTCTCAGGTAGCATTTCCCTGTCCATTTTTCCACATAAGCTGGTGAAATGCAATGACTAGATATTTAAGGATGAATAGTACCTTACAGAGGCTAAAACAAACTAGAAACCAAATCACCTCTTCAAAAGCTCCTTTTCTCCTCTCTTACCTTCTCCCTCACTTCATCAGAGGCATAATGACCAGCCGCAAGCAGGGCCTGTCCAGATTCATCTGCAGATTTAAAGCTATCTTCATGAGCATCAATTTCACCCTGTGTAGGAAAAAAAGGTACAATTTATGCCCAGCACCATATAAAAGCACCATAACCAATCTAGATCATTTAAACATGACAGTATCACTTATTGATTAATATGTCCTTTTCCTATTGACTTTTCATGCCACCTCTGTCAGAAGTCAAGTTTCCATACATGGGTTTAAGTCTCTCTTCTGTTCCATTGGTTTATCAGTCTTCCTTGTGCTAAATGTTCTTGTTTACTATGACTGTATGCTCCCCCTACCCCCAACTCAATCTTGTTTTTTATAGTTTTCTTCCAAATAAATTTTAAAATCAGCTTGTCTCATTCCAAATCAAATAAATAAACAAGCCCTACTATCCTTTGATAGGAAACGCACTGAGTTTTATGTATTTGAGGGAGAATTAATATCTTTAAAATTCCATCCATTTACTAGATGTTAAGTGCCATCGAGTAGTTTCCGTCTTATAGTGACCCTGTGTAGGGTTTCCAAGGAGCAACTGATGAGTTTGAACCATTGACCTGGCAGTTATCCTACAGCGCTATACCAGGACTCCATGGACTACATAAACCATTTCATTTATTTAGTTTTTCCTTAATGTCTTCCAAAAACTTTTACAGTTTTCTCCACAAATGTATTACACAACTTTTGTTTGTTCCTAAGAACCTTGTACTTTGTGTTAGATTTATAATTTGTAGTTAGTGCAAAGGAACATACTTTACTTTTGTATACTGACTTTATACCTAGGACATTAAAATATTTCAGAAGGCTTCTAAATAATATTACACACACACACACATATATGGAATCCTGATGTCACACTGTATGATAACACTGGATCACAAGGTCAATCTGAACTACAAGGTTGGTCGTTCAAACCCACCAGCTGCACCTCAAAAACCCTACACAGGGTCAGTATGCATCGGAACTGACTTGAGGGAACTTAAGAACAAATAAATACATATATACATACATATATATATGGAATGGTAAATAAACTTGCATGTCATTTGTGCAAAAGTTATGCTAATTTTCTCTGATATTTCAATTTTAGTATATGTTGTTGCCAAAGTGAGCACTGCAGAAACAGCTTTTTAAAATCCTTTTCAGCAGTGTTTCAAAATTACTTAGCCATAGAAAACATTCCTTTTTTCTTTTAAACAGTAAGACTAAGATCTCATATAACTTTCCATGGACTAGAACCTTGGGGAAATACAGGAAAAAATAAGGCTTTATTCAAACCAACTATGAAATTCAACATTTTTAAAGATGGCACAGAAACAGTTTCTTTGCCATCTTTTAAAGAGACTATCATCTTACCCAAAAATCTCTTTGCTTTTATTGATCACAGTTAACTGCTTGACAAGTAACCCAGAATTTCTCCTATCTACCAAAAGCAGGTAGAGCAATTCTCCAAACTAACAACAATCTTGTGAATGTTTCAATTCTTCACTACTGACCTTCACTGGATGGTGGTGTACTGATGTATCATAAGCTAGTATCTGTCTTTCTGGGAGACCTGGTAGATATTACCTTGTGCTCTTGATGCCTGTCCAGCAGGGCTTCAGCTCCAGCCACGTCATTGGCAAGCTCATCTGCATTGATGAGTGCTTTCATTTCAGTGACCCAGCTGGTGAGGTCACGGAAGTCAGCAAGGAAGCGCTGAAGCCTTGAGAAAATCAAAGACAAGCGATTAAGATTTTGCCAGTGGAAGTCCCAGGATGGAAAGTGACCTCTCTAAGTATCTGAATTCTATTCTCTCACATGGACCTCACCAGATGGAATACATAGAAATCAAACTGACTACATCTGCAGAAAGAGATGATGAAAAAGATCCAGGTGCAGACTGGGGAACACACCATCAATACTCACATGCAAATTCAAACTGAAGCTGAGAAAAATGAAAACAAGTCTACGAGAGCCAAAATATGACTAAATATATCCCACCTGAATTTAGAGATCTGAAGAACAGATTTTAATACATTAAACACTAAAGACCAAAGACCAGAAGAGTTGTGGGATGACATCAAGAACATCATACAGGAAAAAAGCAAAAGGTTATTAAGAACACAAGAAAGAAGACGACTAAATGGATGTCAGAAGACTCTGAAACTTGTGCTCCAGTGTAGAGATGTTAAAGCAAATGGAAGAAGTGAAGAGGTCCAAGAGCTGAATAGAAAATTTCAAAGATTAGCTAGAGAAGATAAAGCCAAATATTACAACAAAATGTGCAAAGTTCTGGAATCAGAAAACCAAAAAGGAAGAACACACTCAGCATTTCTCAAGCTGGGGGAACTTAAGAAAAAATTCAAGACTCAACTTTCGTTACTGAAAGATTTTCTGGGCAAATTATTAAATGATGCAGAAAGCATCAAGAGAAGACGGAAGGAATACACAGAGTCACTGTACCAAAAGGAAATGATTCATGTTCAACCATTTCACAAGGTAGCATATGATCAAGAGCCAATGATACTGAAGGAGAAAGTCCAAGGTGCATTGAAGGAATTGGCAAAGAACAAGGCACCAGAAATAGATATAAGAAAAATTGAAATCTTTCAAGAAAGTGAAGCGGCACAGGAGGCACTCAACTCATCTCTGCCAAGAAATTTGGAAGATAACTATCTGGCCGACTGACTGGAAGAGGTCCATTATTTGTGCCCATTCCAAAGAGAGGTAACCCAACAGAACGCAGAAATCACAGAACAATCTCTTTGATATCTCATGCAAGTAAAGTTTTGCTAAAGGTAATACAGAAACGGCTATAATCATACATTGACAGAGAACTTCCAGAGGTTCAAGCCAGATTCAGAAGAGGCCAGCCATGGAACGAGGGATATTACTGATGACGTCCGATGGATCTTGGCTGAAAGCAGACAACATCAGAAAGATGTTTATTTCTGACTTTATTGACTATGCAAAAGCTTTCGATTCTGTGGATCATGACAAACTATGGACAACACTGCAAAGTCTGAGTATTCTGGAACACTTAATTGTGCTCATGAGGAATTTGTACTTGGACCAAGAGGCAGTTGTTCGAACAGAATATAGGAACACTGAATGGTTTAAAATTAAAAAAGGTGTGCGACAGGGTTGTATTCTTTCACCATACTTATTCAACCTGTACGCTGAGCAAATAATCCGAGGAGCTGGGTTATATGAAGAAAAACGTGGCATCAAAATTGGAGGACGACTCATTAACAACCTACAATATGCAGATGATACAACCTTGCTTGCTGAAAATGAAGAGGACTTAAAATATTTACTGATGAAGATCAAAGACTACAGCCTTCAGTATGGATTACATCTCAATGTAATGAAAACAAAAATCTTCACCGCTGGACCAATAAACAACATTCTTATCAACGGAGAAAAGACTGAAGCTGTCAAGGACTTCATTCTTCTTGGATCAACTATCAACACTCACAGAAGCAGTAGTCAAGAAATCAAAACAACGTATTGCATTAGGCAAATCTGCTGCACAAGACCTTTTTAAAGTGTTGAAGAGCAAAGATGTCAGCTTGAGGACTAAGGTGCGCCTGACCAAAGCCATGGTATTTTCAGTAACCTCATATGCATGCGAAAACTGGACAGTGAATAAGGAAGACTATAGAAGAATTGATGCATTTGAGTTCTGGTGTTGGAGGAGAATATTGAAAGTGCCATGGGCTGCCAAAAGAACCAATAGATTCATTTTGGAAGAAGTGCAGCCAGAGTGCTCCTTGGAGGCCAAGATAGCCAAACTTTGTCTCTCATATTTCGGACATATTGTCAGGAGCTACCAGTCGCTGGAGAAGGATATCATGTTTGATAAGGAGGAGGGTCAGAGAAACAGAGGAAGACCCTCAACGAGATGGACTGCCCAGGCAGCAGCATCAATGGGCTCAAGCGTGGCAACAGTAGTGAGGTTGGCCCAGGACTGGGAAGTGTTTCTGCTGTGCATAAGGTCGCTATGGGTCGGTAACGACTCGAAGGCACCTAAGAACAACAACAATGCTTTCAAAACTCTAACAAACTATATAAACTTCAGTTCTGGGAAATACAGAATTCTCCCAATCTACTCTGTAAAGGAAAGCAAAAGAAGGCTGAAATTAGTCCCTTAAAGGGGAAGGCAATATACAATTAAGAGGGAGGTTAGCAGAGGAGATATGATGGGAGTGGAACACATGGGAAGGAATACAATGTTAAACTGAAGACATAAATACTGTTAACTAATGGTACATGGAGACCCTCAACGAGAAGGATTGGCCAAGTGGCCAAGGGGGCCAAACTTTGTCTCTCATATTTCGGACATATTGTTAAGAGCTACCAGTCGCTGGAGAAGGATATCATGTTTGGTAAGGTGGAGGGTCAGAGAAACAGAGGAAGACCCTCAACAAGATGGACTGGCCAGATGGCAGCACTGATGGACTCAAGTGTGGCAGCAGTAGTGAGGTTGGCCCGGGATCGGACATTGTTTCGTTCTGCTGAGCATGGGGTCACTAGGAGTCGGTTCAGATCGACTCAATGGCACCTAACAACAACAATGGTACATGGAGAGGACTGGAATCATTATAACGAAACAAAAGTATATGATTTGTTGGGTGTAAAACTGATGACCTACTCTGTAAACCTTCACTCAGTTTTCAATAAAAAGGCAAAAAAAAAAGAAGGAAAAAAAAAAATCCACAGAAAACAACAAAGCTTATTAGGTTCTGTTCCATAATGTGCCATAGTCTTGTTGCACATTTTCACCTTTCTTGTTATTCTCAAGGTCAACTCCTGGTTCGTAAGAATCATCAGTCTTTTCCTTTCCAATGTCTGGACTTAACTCAAGTTTAACATATTATTTCACATGGTGCTCACATATTGTTGGAGGTATTTCTATTCATCTTAATGTAATGGACAGAAAAAAATTTTTTAGAGTACGATAAAGTTGTCTATCTCCAAACTAACATAACACAGGTAGGAAGTTATCTGAATTTTCTTAGTGGGTGAAACTGGGCAAGGCACCCAGAAAATGCTTTTCAGTCTACAGCAATGACTTTCTTTGTGGTTTAAAAAGAGCTACAAGATGCAAAGTGTTAAGTACTGAAAAATTATTTCTACCTGTACGAATCATTGAGACGTGCATGTCTCTCTGCTGCCAGAGTGCGAATCTGTTCCCAGTTTGTAATCAGTTCCTCTCGCTTCACTTGAATCTGAGTAGCACTCAGAGGATGGGATTGCTGCAGTCGGTCAGCCTCAGCACACAGGGCTTTGACCTACAAACACAGTCTGTCAGAATGGTTCTCCTGATCCTTGGTCATTTATTTACAGAACTGGCTGATTTCAAAACCTACCTTGTCTTCTAAAGCAGCAAGATCTCTCTCCAAACCCTCATGCTTCCGAAGCAGAGCCTGAACACTTGCCAAGTCTCGGCCAAAATCATCAGAGGCCATTAACTGCTCCTTTTCCTTAATCCAACCAATAGTTTCATCCACATCCCTACAGATAAAGGCACCAGTTAATTCAGTCATGATAATTCTCTAGAAGACCGGGGAATGTCATACAGTATCTTATTAGCATTTGCCACACAAGACTTCATATTACCTGTTAAAACGCTGAACCTCAGCTGCCCCAAAAAGCTTTCCCTGTCTCTGAAGAGCGAGTCCTTTCAGCCGCTGCCAGGCTGCATTGACTTCATCCTGCTTAGTCTTGATTAGCTCCTCTTCAGGGTGCTGTTCCTAAAAAGAGAGGAAGGGATTGAACTTGCTCATAATCTCTGATCCCCTAACCAGCTACCCAATGGATGGATCCTTGAAGTATCTGCTTTAGCAAAATCTCCACCATTCTTAAGAAAATCAATGACAAAAGAAATACTAGTGCTCTCTGTGAAATGAACTGCACTGCATCTATAAAGAGCTTCTGGGAGGCTTCCAGCAAGATGGTGGACTAGGTAGACTGACTACAAGGATCCTCTACAACAACAAGACAAAAATGAAAATTCTGGCCCCCTGTACTTCAGAAGAAAGGTTAGAGAGGTGGATGGAGTGCCTGCAGAGAAGAGAGGTGAGCAGGGACAGCAAGAGAAGGAGACTGACTGGCGAACGACTGAACAGACAGGACAAGCTCAACCATCTTTAGCAGTAGAAGGAGGCCTAGAAGAGCGGATTCGTGCAGGTGACAGGAAAGGTGTTTCTTCTTTTTCCCCATACTCCCCTGGTGACCAGGAGTGTGGCCAGCTCCCACCTTCATCCATCCCCAGCTCAGATCCTGCTCTAAGGGAGTTCGAAACCACATGCTTGGGCCAGATGCACCATTTTTGTCATGTCACTTTGGTGGATTCAGGTGGGCTCGGCTCCAGATCTAAAAATTGCAGAGAGCCACCAGACTGGCATTTAACCAGTCATCCTGCTCTCAGCTTCCCTGTGGTCCTAATAGACACTGAAACCAGCTCCATAAAAGGCCCCCATGAGCTACTTCTGGATTGAGTGCCCTACACATAATAATTAACACAGAGGCCATTAAGAACTCCACCTAGGGCCAGGAACTCTGGTGTCACATCCATTCCACAACCATCTCAAGAGCTTTTGAATTGCAGGAACCCCCCAGAGATTTCTCCCCTCCAGATTCAACAACTGTTTGTTTTTACAAATATGACAACCTCATAATGCCCCGGAGACAGATAATTTTAGCTCACACAAAGAAACGAGAGAATGGCTCAAACAAATGACCAAGATGAAAAGCCAAAACATGTTTCTGAGGAAAAAAGAAAAAAAAAAAGAGCTAACTGAAAAAGAATTCAAAAGAATACTAATTAGGTACCTTCAAAGGATCAATAGAAAGATCAAGGAAAGCAAGGAGAACACAATAAAAACTTTATAGATTTCAGGAAAACACTGTAAGAACAAATAGACAAAATAAATGCAAATTTTGAAACAATACAAAACCTGCAATTAGAAATACAGAAGACTAACACTAAAATCTCAGAAACAGATAATACATTGAAAGACCAAAGAAGTAGATGTGAAGCAATGGATGCCCGAATTAGTGGACTTGAAGAGAAATCTCTCAATACTTGTATGCAAGAACAATCAGAAAAAAAGAATGAAAAGACCTGAAGAAAGCCTAACAGTCATGTGGGAGACAATGAAGAACAACTTTCGGGTGATGAGAATTCCAGAACAGAAAGAGACAAGCACAGAGAAAATTGTTGAAGAGTTGGCTGGAAGAAAACTTCTCTACCATCATGAAAGACAAGAAGATAATAAGCATACAAGAAGCTAAATGAACCCCAAACAGAATAGATCCCAAAAGAAAATCACCAAGACATACCATAATTACATTAACTACAAAGCAAAAGAGGGAATAGTGTAGATACAGAACTTCCAAATGACAAGGAAGTCAAAGAGATTTCAAGATAAAATGAACTAAATAGAGAATAAATTAATGAATTATAGAACAGGGCAACTTCAAGGAAAAATAATACACCTGCACATCAAAATAAAAATGAAGAAAATCAGGAAGATTTAGTATACATTAACACAACAGAAGTGAAAACGAAAAGAAAATCCACAAGCAAAATCAACTCAGCATAGAAAATTATGTGGAAAAAAGAATCCAGCAGCACCACACCAAAAAAATGACAACAATCTTTTCATACCTACTGATAATTACACTGAATGTAAATTGATTAAATTTACCAGTCAAGGTAAAGGTCAGAATGGATAAGAATACAGGATCCTTCATGCTGTCCACTGAAGACATAAAAAAGATGGAGACAGCCTAAATCCCATCAACAGAAAAATGGTTACACAAACTTTGTAACATATACACAATGGAATACTTCAAAGCTTTTTAAGAATACTGACTCTGCAAAACACCTCACAACATGGATGAAAGTGGAGGACATTCTGCTGCATGAAATTAGTTAATCACAAAAGGACAAACGTTGCATGAAACTAATGTAAAAAGTTTAAAAACAAAAAGAGTTTCTTGCTAAACAATTTATGGTTACTGGGGGAGGAAGAGGAGGAAAAATAGTTCATGGGCTAGTTAACATGTTAACATGGGTGAGAGAGTGGGCAGTACACATGAGAGTGAGGAAAGATGGGGTAGTGGCAACCAGGGGAGGAATGCAATGGTTAAAGTGAACAGAGGTAAATATTGTTAACTATTGGTACATGGAAGGCATTGCAACGATGTAATGAGGCAAAATATGTGATCTGGTAAATGTAGAACTGATCTATTCTGTGAACCTTCACTCAATTCATAATAAAAAATTTTTGAAAAGAAAGAGAGCTTCTGCTTCCTCTTATATAGAAAGGGGAGTCACTATCTTTTGGAGTAGATTGGTTAATCTAAAGGGCAGGTTAAATATATCAATTTCAAATGTCTTTAATTGTTAAAAGACTGCAGTCACAATTCTGTGGTAGATCCATCGATGTAACCATCTGCCCAATGGCTTAAAAATTTGGTATTTCAAACATTCATGAGGCTATCAAGCATTCTTGACGAAGCTTATGGTTTTCAGGGTTTCAATGGTATATTCGTTTGTTTCTGGATTCAGACTGAAGACATTTCTTTGTAAGTATCTTTTCCCACCAAGCACATTTTGTGCATATAAAAAGAACAAGTATGTTAGGGTTCTTGAAACCATTTGTGAGATCATGGGTGTGGCTTGACTGTCTCTTTGAAACATAACCCTTGAAATAACTCAAGATTTTGGGCGGTAGTACATATCTATCTGTCACAGTGGAACAGTGAAGTATTTTTAAAGAATACTTTCTCTTCAACTCCAACTATACAGGTTCTTTCTCTTCAACCCTAACTATACAGGGAAGAAGTACCAGTCATGAAGCTGACCCATACATTTCAAATAAAATTTCCCTGAAAATAAACACTATAGTTCCTGCTACTTGCTATTTTCAAAGGACTTTGAACTCTTTAGTGAAAAGTGAGAGCTTATAGGACTGCAAAGCATACAGAAAGAGAGAAGCTTGAGTCATTGCTCTAAAGGATTCAGATCTACCAGTGGAGAGTCTTTGTTACAAATGAAAAGAACTCAGGGAAGTTAAAAAATAAAAATAAAAAAGAGAGAGAGAGAGAAAGAAAAAGGCACTGGCAGATGGCTGTCAATCCTAAGAAAGCTTTTACACATAAAACCTATTAAATGTTAAAAAGTCAGTGTACAAACAAATGTTTGTTAATAACAAATGGGCACTATCCTGAGATGTGCATCAATACACTTATTATTGCTGTTAAGTGCTGTGAACTTGGTTTGAATAATTGTGACCCAGTAGAGGGTTCCGAGGAATGATTGTTGTGTTTGTGTTTATCCTATAGCACCACACCATCATTATGACTGTTATTATGTTAAAGTTGTTTCTTGTATATCTTGATGTGTTCTTAAATTTTTTTAATGCATAGATAGGCATACTATATGCTAAGAAAAACTTTTGACTGACTTTACAGACTTTATGTCTTTACAACTTAAAGACAGACTTAGGAATGGAACTTGTTCATAAACCAGGGACTGCCTGTACGACCACACCCTTGTCTGAGAAACTGACATCTAGCTTCAGTACTCCAATAAAAGCTTTACCATGCCCTACCCGAAAATGGGCGGCGAAAATAGATCAAAAGAACTCTGCCCTTCCTGTCCATGGTGACAAATTAAAAAGCAATCTCTAATTTAGGAGTAATCATTATTATTTCCCATCAAGATATAGATATTATTGACTTTGTATGGTGCTGTGCGATAAGCACTGGACTGGTAACTGTACTTAACGCAAGGTCAGCAGTACAAACCTACCTGCTGCTCTTAGAGACCCCAAACAGGGTCACTGTGAGTCAGAAGCTACTTGATGCAACACAATAACAGATCTAAATAAAACTCTTAGATGGTGTTTAAACACTTTTTCACTTGGAAATTAGGGAAATGATTTTCAAAATTTTCTTCTGAATACACTAAGAAGTTAATATAATAATGTTCTAAGAAGCACACACAGCTCTCCTCTGCTATTTACCTGAATGAGTTTGGAAGCAAACTGGTTCACTTCATTAACTCTTTCTTCATGAGCAGCCATATCTGTTTGAAACTCTTCAAATTTCTTCTGTAAGACTTCCACATGTTCCAGGTCCTGGCCCAGCTCCTCAGAGGTCACAATTGCTTCCTAATTCAGGACCACAACAGAACCAGAGTCACTAACCAACACATCATAACAATGGCTCCCAGAGGCTTACTATAAAACAGACGCATCAGGGATGGGGCCACGTTAGTTTTAGTGGTTTCAGTTATATCTTAGTTAAGATTTAAGTTCACAGCATTCCTGTCCCAGAGACTCGTAAGTTTTAGAACTGAAAAACAGAGCATCAAACTAAAGCGCATATGGATATCAGCAACCCCAGTTCCACTTCTTTTGCTTAAGTAGTTGCACCTACCACAAACATTAGCTCTCAGATGCAAATCCTAGAGGAACCTCTTCCTTAAACATACCTTGTCATTGATCCAGTCCATCACATCCTCGCATTCTCGTAAATACTGCACCAACTTTTGGGCCTGCAGCAGTTTGATTCCTTTCTCCCGCATCTTCTCCAAAAGTAATTCCCATTGGCGGTGCAGTTCCATCAAACGAGTCTAGAGGTTAAAAGCCAACCCAACAGATTACAGCCAGTTCTATGGGATCTGGATTTGCCATTGAGTTCAAAGGAGTTAGAAACCTTATGAAGCACTGAATAAAAAAATCTTTGAAAGATAACCCTTAAAGTGAGAGGAAATAATATAGTTACATGAAAGAGAAATATAAGTACATACTTCGTAATAGTTTGGTAAGTCTTAAGATTACAAAATAATGGACTTTTCCATAGATAGATTTATCCTAGTTTATCTCAGGAAATTATTCCCCAAAGGGAACTCCTAGGCCATAAAACTATTGTGCAGGAAAGATGAGAATTTAACATAGAGATTGAGCAGAAATTACTAAAAGTTGAATTCTGAATACAAGAAGGTATATGGAAAACCAAAACAAAAATGAAGACAGTACATAAAAACAATGATGAGACATAAAGAAGAAAAGCCAGGCGCTATCTAGTTGGTTCCGACTCAAAATGACTTTATACAGCAGAGCAGAACTGCACTTAGGGTTTCCAAAGTTCAATATTTATGGAAGCAAACTGTCACATCTTTCTCCCGTAGAGCAGATGGTGAGTTCAAACTGCTGACTCTTTGGTTAGCAGCTAACTGCTTGACTGTACCATCAAGGAACCTTAAAGACAACCTTAGTACTTTTAAAAGCAGAAAAGATGAAAATATGAATTATAATCAACTATCAAAAAAATATTCTTGGCATCAAATGTTGTAACCCATCTGTAATGATTTAGCTTGTGGTAAAATATATCTCAAGTTTATTTCAAACTTCACCCAGGTGGCAAACACAGGTCCAAACATATTCACTTCCCAGCATCTTTGGGTTCTTACAACACAGGCCAAGTAAGGGTTTGTCAAGAAATAGGGTAAATTAATAACCAATTCAAGCTTAGGTAAAAGCATTTCAGTATTCCAATCCAACTTTAATGCCTTGATTATACCTACCCAAGATACTGGGAGTTTCTTATAACACTGATAGATGTAAGAAAACAAACTTTAAAGGTTTAAATACTAATAGAAAAGCTTAGGATCCATCCAGTGTTCATATGCCATGTCCAGGAAATATACCTACTCCTCACATTATCGACTAGACTCAACATTCTGTATTCGCGGCAATAGTAAAAAATCTATTATTTACTTATTTTGCCCATTAACAACATACATCAGGCAGTAATGAAAGTAACACTGGCAGCTGTGATGGTTAAGGGTATGTGTCATCTTAGCTGGATCATGCATGAGTCTCAGGGGGTTAGTAGTTACATAACATTATGTTTTAGCAGTTATTGTAATGACGTAGTAATCATTCATTTTCACAGAATGCTGATTTTCACAGAATGACCTGGTCTTTGGAGCTTAACCAGGTCATTAAGTGAGGAGTAGGTGTAAAGACCTGAATGCCACGGCATCATCAACATGGGTGGATTCTCTTAGAAACAAGTATGGATGTTTAATTTGAAAGGAGAAATCAATGGGGGGGGGGGGGACGAGTAAAAGCTCACACAGTAATTTCTACCACTGCAATCACTTCCATCATTGTTTGTTAAAACAGTAACCCACCACTGATAAGGAAGTGAAAGGCATTCCAAGGCAAGGGAAAAAAGCAATCAATAGCAAGTCAATATTCCACCTACTCGGATGTGGGACCCAATGTGGGTGGCAGTGACTATGGGGCGCCATGCCGTCCGGTACGGTGTGAAAGTCTAAACCAGTGACAGACAGGTTATCCAGGACACATCAACGGCATTCCACTACACCCACCTTCCTCTGTGCTAACACTGCCTGCCAAACTGAGCTGCTAACTTATGGAACAAGGTAAATAGCCTAGATCTCCATGGTAATTGTATGCACAAAAGTAAATATTAAACGTGAGTTCAAATGAGAAACAAGTCCACAAAAAGCTATAGGATACCTCACCCTTGAATCAAATGTCAGTCTCTTACAAATTTCATTTTCACACTCTCAAGTGAAGAATTAGGGCAAAGTCTACTCCAGTATGTTCTGGAACCATTTTCCAATTCTTAAGTGTGTCTGATCTTGTACTGCAGGTTAGAAAGAGTTCAATTTCACAAGCTTACTACTGTCTGAAACTGTGAGTAGGCAGATAGAGAGGTTACTAGTCTGACCAAAAGGGGAAAAAATTTTCCTAACCACCACGGGTGTTCTTAAACACATTGAAAGCTGACCGGGTAGGGAGGAAATGCTGGTTCCAATTCAGGTGGATTTCTCAATATGAACATGAGCAAACAGCAGGAGCTAAAAGTTTGAGAAAAGTTAAGGAGTGCCAATAGGAATGAAATGCAGGTAAAAATAAAACAAATAATTATGACTAGAAAAAGTAATAGACTGAAGTTCCCTCACTGTCACCTACTAGCTATGTAACTTTGGGCAAGTTAAAAGAATGTCTTTGAGCCTCAGTTTCTATTCTTTTATGCAAATGTTGAGGATAATAGCTACCTTGCAAAACTACTGTGAAGTTTAGCGGTAACACATAAAATGCCTAGTAGAGTTCCTGCACATAAACAACTACTAATAGCTACACAACAAATAGGAGCTACTAGTTTAAAGTACTGCTTTAATACAGGGTATCCACCCTCAGAAGGGTTTGAAATGAAACAAACCATGTCCTGCAACAAGGTCTCCATGATCTCCAACAAGGCAGAGGATATTAACAGACCTAAGTGGAGTTGCAAGTAGTCCTCCACCCCCAGCCAATTAAATATTCAAGCCAAGCGGTTGACCTACTTCCCATGTTCCCATCTGTAACCTGGTTACACTACAAAGTAGCTCCATTCACTGTGAAAAATAATTTCTATCAGAGAAAATAATAAAGGATGCTGATTTTATTTACTATAAAACTGTATACTAAATAATACGAAAATAGGCAGGTTAACATATTTACAAATATTTATTTGTAGATGTATATATAAACTATTACCCAAATGGACTGCATGTAATTAAAGAAATAGTTGATCACATGGCATTTACAATTTACTTTTAGTTCCTATTTATCATTACTAGTAAACTCAGGGCTAGCTGCAAGTCTATAAGATCTGCAGAGTGCTGCAGAGCAAAAGTATATTTCATCAAGACCTTTTACTTGAAAAATCACTAAACATCTTGAAGGAATGAGATGTTCAAATCTGGTAGCAAGGAAAAGTGGGGGATGAAACATTTCTGCTAAGCTTTACTTTAAATCTTCAAGATCACTTTGCAGATATAGGACAAGAAAAGGCTGGTCCCTCAACAGAACCAAACAAAACATGTTGCTAAGTGCCATCTAGTCAATTCTGACTCACGGCAACTCTGTACAGGGTTTCTGAGGTTGTAAATATTTGTGGGAGCAAAAATCCTCATCTGCCTCACTTGGAGCTCAAACTGAGGACCGTGTGGTTCCGCCATGCTGAACCACCATGCTTCCCAAACAAAACATGTAACTGGAGGTTTATGCATATATGATAATGACTACCTTGCAAAATTACTGTGAAGTTTAGAGATAATATGTCAAAGAGACAAGAGCATTAAGTTATGAAAAACTCAGCATGTGTACTTCATCCTAAAGAGATGTTTTTCCTTAATACCTTGGTATTGGGAATGTGCAACAAAGCAGAAATAGAGCAATTATTGCCCACCTACAATGAACCAAGCCGGATTCCAAAGAGGCCGTGGAATGAGGGGATATTACTGCTGATGTCTGATGGATCTTGGCTGAAAGCAGACAATATCAGAAAGCTGTTTACCTGTGCTTTATTGACTACGCAAAGGCTTTCGATTGTGTGGATCACGACAAGCTAGGGACATTGCGAAGTATGAGTATTCCAGAACACTTTATTGTGCTCATGAGCAAGCTGGACATGGACCAAGAGGCAGTTGTTCAAACAGAGCATGGGAACACTGGATGGTTAAAAATTAAGAAAGGTGTGTGACAGGGTTGTATTCTTTCACCATACTTATTCAACCTGTACACTGAGCAAATAGTCCAAGATGCTGGGTTATATGAAGAAAAACATGGCATCAGGATTGGAGGAATACTCATTAACAACCTGGATATGCAGATGATACAACCTTGCTTGCTGAAAATGTGAAGAGGACTTAAAAATATTTACTGATGAAGATCAAAGACTACAGGCTTCAGTATGGATTGCATCTCAATGTAAAGAAAACAAAAATCCTCACCACCAGACCAATAAACAACATTCTTATCAATGGAGA
>NW_006408532.1:7476046-7505614 GCF_000296735.1 Chrysochloris asiatica | reverse complement strand
AACCGCTGACCTTAAGGTTCGCAGCCCGATTCGTAACCACTACGCTACCAGAGCTCCTTATAAATTCTTTTTAAGAAACTCAAATTGACATGCAAGATTTAATCCAAACTCTTTCACTAAACAGTTGAAAGTCATCTAACCAGGAACTTACTCATACTCACCCTTATGGTTTCAGATGCAAAATGCCCTTCTGAGATCATCAGGTTGCCGGTTTCATCCAGCTTAACAATGGCTCCTGAGTTGGCCTGCACTTCAGCTTCAAAGGCTTGGTGCTTCTGAAGCTTTCCCTGTTGGTGGAGCATGAAGTGAAACCATCAAATGCAATCCCACAGCACTCATCTTTGTTTCTCCCTACTTACTCCTCTTCCTAGTAAGAAGACACATCACTCATCACCCTATCTGTTCAATTACTCAAATACTGTGACTGCCTCTACACTGGTCCTCTGAAAGATCCACCACTGAAAATCAACTTATAAAAAGTAAGATGCTATAAAACATCCTACTTTTATTTTCTATCAGGTAATGATCTATGCAATCATATCAACAGTTTTCTTAGCATGTATGTAATGTTTACTCTTAAATAACCTGTCCACATTCACTCATGAGACATTTTCAGCTTGCTTTTGAAGCCACACTCTGATCTGCATATATTCCGTTTCTTAATATCTTCTTTTAGCCAAGTACTGAGCTGGGAAGGGGTCTAAGGGTTTTAGCTAAGTTAGTACTTATCATTTTCTGTTCTTAGACTATTTTGGTATGTTAAAGAACTAGCTACCAAAGCAGTTAAGCAAAAGTCATCAAATCCAAGAGGAAAGAAGTCTGTGTTTTTTGTTAAAAAAACACTTTATTGAAGTATACTATAAAATTTACTCTCTTTGAACATACAGTCAATGACTTTTAAAGGTTTTGCTTCTCGCAAGGCTTACTAATGAGTCTCTTAAAGGGGCTTTAACAAATCATAAATAAATTTTTGCCAACAACACTATTGTTAAGCATGGCCTTCTCAAAAACACATTCTAAAATATCAACCTAGACCTACCCTGAAAAATGCTTAAGGATCCTCAACCACTGGTTTAAATTATCCAGAGAAGATAAATAACTTTCTTTGCTGATTTTAGGGGACGGACATTTGTGTTCTCCAAAACTCAGCAGAAACTCAGGGCGATCAGACGCACCTGCAAGTTGGTTGGGTCTTTGTAATTCTCATCAGATGCAATCTGAAGTTTCTCCTGAATCCACTTCTCCAACTCCTCAGCATCTCTTTGGAAAAACTGGAATCGATAGGAATCTTCAAGCTTCTGGCGCCTAAGAGTTGAGAGCTCCTTGAAGCGGTGGTATCGGTCTAGGACCTGCTGGCGCCTCTCCTGGATGTCCTCTGCTGTTTCCAGCACTTTCACCCCACTTGGGTCCATTTTCTGAAAGACAGAATGCTCTGAGGTAAGTCCTCTAAGAATCAATATGCATCCAATGGAATCTTGCTGAAGACAAGAGAAATGATCAGATTTCCCTAGCAGACAAGTGAACAGAGAAAAGTAACCTTCTCTTAAGGATCCAACAATGAAGCCCAGGTCGAATTTCTTTGTAAAACATAGCTATCTACTCCATACATCTACCTACAGCGGATTGCCCCAAAGAATGTCTAACCAGTATAGCAATGAAACCAAAGAGAAAAATATAAATGAAGACTGGTTCACACTCTCAATTCTATTGAGGTTTTAAAAATTCAAAGGCAACACCAATTTTTTTAATTTAAAAATTGACAAGTCCATTCAAAAGCCCTTTTATCTGATCTCTGCATTTCACTATGTGGGAATTAGACAGACACCACACCTAGACAAAGTAAGTGGTTTCTCAGTTGTCTCCTAAATCTTCAGACTATGAGAGCCTGGACAATGAACAGGCTCAGTTTCATCCAAAAAGGCTACATTAAAAAAAAAAACAGGAGGGAGAGTGGGAATATAACCATAAATATATAAGGGTATAACAGGATATTTGTACATGGGTATTTATATTTGCTGTGACTTATTTGTGAATGTGGTAGAGCATGCAGGGAATAAAATGATGAAAAGTCCTTAGATATTTCAAAATCCTTGATGGAATGCTGGGCCTGGGGACACAAGTCCATAGTCTCAGGGGGACACCATAGTCAACTGGTATTAACCTAGTTCACAAAGACAATGTTCTATATCCTACTTTTGTGTGCAGTAACTGTGATCTTACAAACTCATGATCAGCCACATAAGGTTCAAATAACTGGTCTCTCCATGAGTAGAGGAGAGAACAGAGGTGAAAATGGAATATACTTAAAATCAGTTAGTCCAATGAACTAATAATGGAACACATAAATATTACTCTCCTAGACCCTGAGACCAGAAGAACCAGATGGTGCCCGGCTACCATTACCTACTGTTCTGAAAGGGATCACATCAAAAGGTCCTGGGCAGAGTGGGAGAAATTGTGGAACAAAACTCAAATTATTAAAAAATAAAAAGACTGGGCTTACTGGTTAGAGATACTGAAGGAACCAGAGATTGACCCTCAGTCTGGAACTGAACTCACCCTCCTGGTTCAATTTTCAGCCAAGTGGTAAAAAGGCATAAAGAAGGGACAACATTAATAAAGTAAGTTCAGCTTGAAATGGTTAAGCATTCAAGATCAAGAGGGCAACATTTACCTAAGGACTAAGTTCAGAAGGGTTGGGAAAGAAAGTGGAAAGGAAACAAAAGCACAGGCAGGAAGTGGGATAACTGATGTTACAGGGAGGGGATTGCAATCATTGAGATGCAATGAAGTATATGATTTGTTTAATGTAAAACTGATGATCTGCTCTGTAAACCTTCGCTCATTTCACAATTAAAAGTTAGTTAAAAAGCAATAAAAATGACAGAAGAATAATAAAAGAAAACCAAGGAGTACCATTAAAAAATAAAACAAAAAGCTCTGCTTTAGTCCGGTTATTTTGGAAAGCAAGGAAATGACATAAATTTAACATCAATTTCAATTTAACCACACATGCTAACCAGTCAGGTACGTTTCTGTTGTACTTTTTTTTTCTTCCTGTTGTACTTTTTAATTCAACTTTAAACACTCAGATTTCTGGGCAGTTTCACAAGATTTTAATGTCAGAGAAAACTTGACGTAGTTATCTGAGAAACTCAGAATTTGCTACCTGCTTTTATCAAGAATAAGTTACTTAATTCTCTAACCAACTGAAGAACACAAAATGATGTATGTACAAATGACAAAAAACTTCTAAATATCAGTTACATGTGACTTAACAAAAATCATTTTTCCTCTCTATGCCCCAATTTCCTAGGGATTAAAAATGTCAGAAAAAAGGAGATAGTCTCAAATCCCTTCTAACATGAAAATTACATTATACAGATAGGACTCTGAGATTTTTAAGAGAGCAGACCAAATAAACTTTATGGTCCCTTCCAGCTATTGTTCTACAATTGATAAGAAGTATGAAAATTGTGCTGTTGTACGGATTGAATTGGGTTTCCCCCAGAATATATGTATGTGTTAATTTGGCTAGACCATGATTCTCAGTATACACACTCCTCCATTTTGTGATCTGGTTAATTATTCCATGTGTTACAAATCCTAACTTCTATGATGTTAATGAGGCAGGATACAATCTACAGATTAGGTTGTATCTTGAGTCAATCTCTTTTTACATATAAAAGAGATTATTAAACTAGTGAGCAGTAATTGGAGGGACATGACTTGACCAATAAAGAGCCAAAAGCAAAGCCTAGGTCCCTACACTGAGAATCTCCTAGACCCAAGGGAAGATTGGAGATTTCCAAAGGGCATCAAACCACAGATGTTGAAATGAGACAAACCTTTTCCCAGAACCAATAGAGAGAGTGACTTTCCTTAGAGCTGGCACCCTGAATTTACATATTTAGCTTCTTACTTAAACTGTGTGAAAATTGTTTAAGTTATACATTTGATGTTGCGCTGTGGGTTAATGCACTGGTCTGCAAGGTCAGTTTGAACTATAGGTCGGTGGTTCAAGCTCACCAGTTGCTCGTTGGAAACCCTACAAAGGGTCACTATGAGTTGGAACTAACTCGACGTTACGTAACAACAACAACAAGCTATAGCAGTACTCGATAACAGAGATACCTGGATAACATTTGGGAGTTCTTTCCGTTATCCTGTTAGATTTTTCCAGCTAACAGAAAAGGATGAGGACTTAGAAATCAGTGAGTGCTCATTTACACTCAGCTGTAAGAAAAACACTGGTGAGACCTGGATGAGTCAGGGTTTCTAAGTCACATTCCAGCTCTGAAGGGGATTAAAGCAATTGGAGGGTGAGAAACCAATGTTTGCATCTGATCAACACTGAAGGCTACCATAAAGTGAAGGGTACATAAAGTGATTTTATTGTTGTTGTTGACTCCAAGGAGCGGCTGGTGAGCTTGAACCACTGACCTTGCAGTCCAGCACATTAACCCACAGCGCCATACCAGAACTTCAAGGTGACTTTAACTACAATTATTATCATTTCTTCCAAATTACTTTCCACATTATTAACTAGTTAGTTTTATTGCATTATTGTAATTTCACAAAGTTGTTTTTTTCAAACTCTGTATTGTGATTTGGGTGAAAGTTTATATAGAAAATTGCTGTTCATACAATAATTGATATATGTTTTTGCAGTCCACACAATGTAACAGCACTCTTCCCACTCCCTCCCAATGTTTACTGTTTTCACTTATCCTGTCCTATCCCTTCCTGCTTTGAGAGCTTTATCCATGGGTAAACGCTGCCCTTTTGACCTCCTATAGATGACTGTTCTAAGGGTGTCTAAGAGTCACAGTCTCTGGGGATCTATCATTCTCTATCGGACCAGTAAGTGTGGTCTTTATAATTTTTGAGTTTTGCTCCACACTTTTCTTCCCACTCTATCCAGGACCTGCTATTATAATCTCTTTCAGAGCAGTTGGTAGTGTTAGTCTTCTGGTGGTATAATGCTTTTGCGGCTGTAAATCTGCTGGAAGTCTCATCTTTCTCCCACAGAGTGGCTAGAGGGCTTGAAACACCAACCTTGTGCTTTGCAGTCCAGTGCATACCCTACAAAGCCAATGAACTTCCTTCTTCATTATAATTCCCTTTAAAAGTACTAATGCATTGCATAGGCTTCCTTTGCTTAAAATATCCGATTTCTTCTCTGCCTGGGCAACTACTATTTCTATTTCAATCCCCACCTATAAAACGAGTAAACTGCAGGATCTTGCCTCTTTACTAAATCGTACTTAATACTCCTTCTTTCCTCCTCCTCAGATTTAACCACACTCTCCTCTAGATTCACAGGAACACTTGTGTATAGGTCCCAATCTTTGTATCCCCAATTTCTTGCATACAGAGGTCATTCAGACATGTTAAAAAATGATCCGTGCAGATGCTGAGTGTTGCAGCTGCTATACAGCAGTCCTGAATTCATTTGTAAGGTGTGAGAAGAGAGCTCAATAATCTACCTAAGTTCATTTTCCGTATTATAAAACTGGAATTCCAGCCAAGTACAAGCTAGCTCAATTTGTGACAAGGATGGCAAACAAAAAATGTTCTGACTGAAGCTTACTCAATCGGGTGTCAACCCAATTTAAAAATCTGTATTACTGATCTTGTATTGATCACACTGCAGCAGATTCTGAGAAAGTAGCTGCTCTTTTCAACATGGTAGAATGGGACCTCAGAGAAAGAAAACTCAGGAAAGGACAATTTTGTATCATCAAGTAGACAGCTGTGTCTGAAAAAGTATCTTCTATTCTTAAATCAGGAGTCCTGGTGTGCCTCTGTGGGCTAATATGCTGGACTGCAAAATCAGTTTGAACCGCAAGGTTGGCAGTTCAAGGTCACCAGCTGCTCCATACAAAACCTAATACAGGGTCACTTGGGTCACACTTAACAACAACAACAACACATTTAAATTAGGCTAACTGACGGTCACTTTGAGAAACGAAATGTCTGATTAAAGCAGAGTCAATTCTGGTTTACACCAGGGTTTTTAAATGGATCCCCTGGTGAGAATTTATACTTCCACCCCAGATATGTTGAAGATATACTGAATCAGAATTCTGAATCAGAATCAGAATCGATAGTTAACAAGATCCCCAAGAAACACCTGGGGATTCATTAGATTCTGATTCAGTATATCTGGGGTAGAAAAGTAATCTTCATGTGATATATAACAACGCCTGTTACATATCACATCAAATTTCCTCCTACCCCATGTTACAGGCCCTGGCAGAATACATTGCCCAAGTTATGCTCAAAAAGCAAACTGTGCCAGGAATGTTCTCTTCTCATGGCTCAACAGTACAGTTTAGTATCATAAAGATTCCTCAAAGAGTACATAAAGCAGATACTTTGTATTCTGTAAAGTCTTTCTGAATCAGAATTCCTTATTCCCTCTATGCTCTTCTTATAAGACTGTCACATTCTATAATAATTATTGTTTTCTCCCTACCCTTCAGGGTAGACTCTTACTTGGATCAGCTCTTTGCACAGAATTCAGGACTGGCATATATTAGTCAATTATATCCTGAACTTGGAAATAAACTGCTATCACTTTATAAATAAGTCACTATGAGACACAAGGTCATCTAGTAAGCAAGTCCGCCATGGAGTCCTCGGTGACCCAGGATCCTCTGGCTCCCACACTAGTGATTCCTAACATGTTTAGAGCTGACGATATTTAATTCCTTTAACTGCATTTTTCATTCCCACATTGGAGGTGAAAAAAGAGTGAGGGGGACTCTAGACCCAGAGAGGGAGAGGGGTTGTGTGCTGATAACCAGGGGGCAGGCTTGCAGGGTGTACCCTTTGGTTGGTTCATGATGCATGGAGGGGACTGTAACCATGGCAATGTAATGATAACGATAGGATGAAAGTAAAGCTAATGTTCTCCCATGTAAACTATCACATAATTCATAATTAAACAGTTAAAAAAAAAAAAAAGAGTGAAGGGGAATACATTCATCATTAATGAAAAGATCATCAAAATTATTTTTATTAAGGTTGACTTATTTTAAATTAGTAAAGAATTAAGATTAAGAATCCTTTTCCTGAGAGCCCTAACTAGCCCTAAAAGCCTGCAGGGGGCGCCACTGCCACCATCAGTTATGCCAAAGCACGAGTTCTCCAAGGACATGACCTGTGAGGGTCATGTGGAAGGAAGGAATTCAATTTGACACTGACTTGCCCAACAGAGATTTGCATCGACTCTGGAGCACAATGTAGAAACTCTGCTGGAGACCTTGAAGAAAACAGGAAAAGTAATTTCCTATCTTGGCCCCAAGTAGTAGGGCCTGTGGCCCAGGGCAAGGAGGATGGACCAAAGAGGGCAGGATGGCTGATCCTCTCCTTTCCTCACTTCCAGGAAGACCTGGGGACCTGGCAGCCCTGTTCAGTAACTTCAGTAACGGGAGTTTTGGTGGAAAAGTCTCACTCACCCTGCTCCTCCCTAGCTTCCCTGCAATAAAGTCAAGCTGTTTTTATTGGGGGGGAGGGGGAAAATCCTTTTCCTTTGATTTCATCCTTGGGAAACAGTTAAGATGGGAAACAACAGGAAACTATGTCATATTTCCTTGCTTACAAACTTTTCTTATAAGCAAAGTTTCCAAGGAAAATAGTTATGCAGCAACTATTGTTGTTAAGTACTGTGGAGTCTATTCTGATTCACAGCGACCCTGTATAGGGTTTCTGAGGCTTTGAATCTTCCAGGAAGTAGAAAGCCTTTCTATCATGGAACGGACGGTGGGCTCGAACCATGGACCTTGCGGTTTGCAGTCCAGTGCTTATCGTATGAAGCCACCCTGCATACACATAAATTCCTAAAAGATGCCTAAATTTTTAGGATTAATGTGGCGGTCTATTCCACCTCAGGTCATAGGATTCACTACTTTTCTAATATTCTTTAACTACTACGAAAATCTCTTAATAACTCACATATTTAGAGCAGTCTTTGACAAAGAATAAAAAAAAAAATCCCCAGACAGTACTGCATACTCTCAGCCACTATCGCTGCTTGGGCCCAGCCTGCTGACTTGACCCTACCAATCCAGAGACACAATCCAGTGAGACACAATCCTGATGAAATGAACCAACCTAAAAGACCCTCTTTGTCACCCCAGTGAAGTAGAAGGAGTCAATTCTAATACCAAGTACTTGGTCAGGCAATAATGGACTTCTCTTTCCTGCAGTAGATCAGCTGACGTCAGTGGGTGGGCTCTCTGCCAAACCACAACTAGCTGTCTGTGGGGAGCTGGGCATCTGAAAGTCACCAGTGCTTTCCCACTGCTGTGAGCATTCAGAAGTTTCACTTGCATGGTTACAGGAGCTTCAGATATGGGTTAATCAAGAGTTTTCGCCTCTTAACGCAATAGGAAACTGTCTTGAGTTTAGCTACACAAATTCAGTTTCTTATTGCTCTTAAGGAGTCCTGGAATGGCGCTGTGGTTTAATACGCTGAACTGCAAGGTTGGTGTGAACTGCATGGTCGGCGGCTCAAGCTCACCAGCTGCTCTTTGGAAACGGGGTCACTGTGAGTTGTAACCAACCTGATGGCACTTAACAATAATATTTTTCTTAAAAAGATAATTTCCACAGACTATAGTGGTTACAAATCAGGCTGCAATCTTTAAGGTCAGCAATTTGAAACTATCAGCTGTTCCACAGGGGAAAGATGAGGCTTTCTGCTCCCATAAAGATTTATAGCCTTGGAAACCCTGTACAGGGTTGCTATGAGTCGGAACCGACTCCACCATCACAATGAAAACACAGGAAAATTTTTCATAAATATCCTCAAGAGCTATTACCACCCAAAGGTGCTATAATCTTTCACTCAAAACTATGACAAAATGACTGGAATTTCTTGGCTTGAGTATACCACTTCTTTTCTTGACTGTGGCTGCATCCTGCAAGAACCCCGCCCCTGCTCTGGCAACATGCAGCAGACTGATAAGGTCTACTCCACAGAGAAAGTTTCAGGCCTCTATAAATTCCCAGTCCTAAAACTCCTTTTGAGAGCTGAAGGAAGGAAGAAATTAGGAAATGTGTCATTACAAAAACAAAACAAAAAACCTCTTATTAGCTGGCTCTATCTATTCCAACTAACTGCCTACAAACTTCAAATCAGTGAAACGATTTTCTAGGAGTATGACCCACCAACTGCTTATCTCAAACCAGCAGATAAACTGTGATTTTGCCAATCAAGTCCATGTACCCGGAAAATGAAGGAGGAAAACAAAGTACTACCTGTATTCTCTATCGTTTAAGGGTAGTTTCCTCCATTTACAGTGACAAAAAAAAAAGTCATACTTTTGCAAATATTATTGGGGAAGAGTAAATATGCAGACTATTTATAAATGCTGCAATGCAGCCATCAAAATGTTGGCTGCATCATTCAGCAAGTAATGGGAATTGATGGGGGGGGGGGATAAAACAGCAATTACAACTATGTCATCTATTGTAATAAATAAAAAGGACTGTCAATGTTCTTATAATACTGCCAAACCACGGAAAGAGGAGTCTGAAGATAAGATTGTTGACTAGAAACTTCTAGTTTAATCTAAACTTTTAGCATGTGTACAAATGACTCCTTATATCCAACATAAATATACACATTATGAAACTGGATTTCTTCTGAAGAGACAGTTATCTGTCTTCTTGATAAATGTCCAAAAGGCAGTTGTTTGAGGCAGTTCTTATAGTTAGGGAATTTTAAAATGTCATAACCTAATCTACAGAAGCTATATGCCCCATTGTGTAAGGGAACAGATCTCTCCTTAGGAGGAGGGCAGTGCTGAGAATCACACTAAGTTAAGCAATACAATAGACTGCAGATACATTTTCAAACCAAAGGTCAAATTGCTTTAGACTCTACACACTTGGCATGTGCAGTGAATGGCTTAGACCTCCCTCATGCAGATCTTAAATAGAGTAGAATTCTGCAATTACAGTTTCTCTATGGAACCTCAGAAAAAAAAATTGTAGAGAAGATGGGAGAACTTTCTATTAAAAACAGAAGCATTGGGATTGTCATTCTTTCAGCTGGCTGAATAGACTAAAATATAAAAGGCATTCAAAATACTAACTAGCATATGAATTTCAATTTTCAGGCAGACATCAGATAAATGATTTTTCAAAGAAAGGCATTTTAGGGATTCACTAACGGTTAATGTACTGGACTGCAAAGTTGGTTTGAACCACAAGGTTGGCAGTTCAAGCTCATGAGAAACCCTACACAGGGTCACTACATGTAGGAATGGACACAAAGGCACTTAACAACAACAGAATGAATAGATCCTTTGGCTGTATGGAAAATTTCATAAACATCACCTAGAGCAAAAGGTCACAGAAATCAATCCGTCTTGTTTTTGTTGCTCAGCCAGAGCCCAAATATGCAGAACGACAATTCTATTTTTCCATGGCTTAGAAAGCCTGCCTATTACTAATACTCAGATTTGCAAGGTAAGAGAACTACATCCACAAATGTGGAAGGGCTCCCTCACCAGAAGAAACCTTCAAAGAAGTGGTTAGCACTCACAAAATTTTACACCAATTCTCAAATCAAACAAATGAATTCAAACCAGATTAGCTGCAGATTTTAGTGGCAGATCTAATAAGCACAGATGTAAATAATACATAAATTAAGACTTTTAATGCCATGAATAAAAACAACAAATGTTTTTAATCAAACCACATTCCAGTCAGGATTGTGGAGTCACATTTCAGCCTTCACATTGATTAATTCATTTCAACTCATTAGCATAATTCTGCAGAAATGAGCATGGACTTAGCTTTAAGAAAGCAAAAGATTCATACTGCACTGCCATTAAAATCCAGAAATGCAGAGTAACATTGAGCAAACTTCTGAATGTTTCCCAAACACTGTCTGGCTGCCACTTACCTTTTAACCTGTAAAATTCAGATGAAAGGTATTTAAGTGCAATGCACTGTTATTGTGATTCAAAGTAAGAAGTTTTTTGTTTTTTTTGCTTTGTTTTGTTTTTAATAAATCACTGGTCTGATTCATAAAAGGGTCTCCCTTGGATTTATCACCTAAGCACTGGACTGTGAGCCAAAAGGCCTGCAGTTCAAACCTATCATGGCAACCCTATACAGGGTGGCTGAGTTGGAACCGACTCAATGGCACTTAACAAAAAACAAATCAAAACACACACAAAAAATTTACCACACCCCTAGGTGGCTCCCATAGGATAAGCACTAGACTGCAAACTACAAGGTTTTCAGTTTGAGCCCACCAGTTGCTCCGCAGGAGAAAGATGAGGCTTTCTGTTCCCATAAAGATTTTTAAAACTTCTGAAACCCTATTTAGGGTCACTATGAGTCATAATATGGTTTCCAAAGCTGTAAATTTTTGTGGAAGCCGACTGCTACTTTTCTCTCCCGCAGAATGGCTGGTAGGTTCACCACCCACCTTTTGGTTAGCATCATAGTGCTTTAACCATAGCACAACCAGGATTTCTATTATCATCTATGCTGTTGTCAAGTACCGTTGAGTCAGTTCCGACTCATACCTGTATAGGGTTTCCGAGGATCAGCTGGTGAGTTTGAACTGCTGACCTTGCGGCCCAGCACATAATCCGCAGCGTCACACCACGACTCCTATGTCTCATTGTGGGATTATCAAAACATTAACTTTAACATTTAAAAAAACTTCTGAACACTCAAAAACTGTACACAAAACATTGTGTTTTTCGGTCTTGTTTCATTAACAAGAAAATTCAAGTCCTATTTTTTACAGGAGTGTGGAAAAAGAAATAAAACAATGGGATAAGAGACAAACCCAAGTTTACAAATGCCTAATTTTTATAAAAATGTCCCTTTTACATGTTTTCAGATCATTTTTTCTAAGTATCTAAAATAATCTACTTAGTCTCTAGGTCCTTAAGAACCAAGTAACCATCAATAAAACCCAGAAAACACTACATGCAAACACCAGTAGGATGATAAGAAATTACCAAATTCATGCCTTAGGAAAGAGGAAGGTAAAAAAAAAAACCAGGAGCTCTAGAAATTTTAGAGTAAATTTACTAAGACCTCTGCTCAAGTAATATTCCCCCCTCAAAAACATGAACACCTACATTAATCTGCTTAGCAGAAGTTCATGCAGAGAGGGGTTTCCCCCTTCTCTCTGGATTCAACCTCTTTTAACACAAATGTGTCTTCACTGCAAACCAGGCAAAACCAAGAGGGCAACACATTTCCTGCATGCTGGTCAAATACCTGGACTCTGCGTTTACGAAACGATGACAACATGACGGAGGAATGCGGAGTCTAAAGAGGGAGGGGGAAGGGCAAGATAACAAGCTTCTAAGGGCAAACTGGACATTTCAAAATGAAGAAAGCAGATTTTTAAAAATGAATACAGGTGAAAGTCCATTTTCAGATATTTTCTCATCATCCCCTTTCTCTTTGACAGCCCATACAATTTCTAATTCCTACCAGGGATCTATATTATAGACAGAGAACTATAGGTATAATGGTCTTAGTGGTTACTATCTATCTAGGTATGTAGCCCTGACCAAGTTACACCACACTTCTGAGCCTGTTTCCAAACTTTTCAAAGAAAGTTACAACATTGACATGGTGGTGGTGGTGGTGTGCTGTGGAGTTGGTTCTGACTCATAGGGTTTCTGAGGCTGTAAATCTTTACAGGAGCAGAAAACGTCCATCTTTCTCCTGCGGAACAGTTGGTTGTTTCGAACTGCTGACCATGAGATTAGCAGTCCAACTCAAAACCACTACACTACCAGAGCGCTTTGTTGTTGTTGTTAAGTGCCATCGAGTAGATCCCGACCCATAGCGACCCTGTACAGGGTTTCCAAGGAGCGGCTGGTGAGCTTGAACAGCTCTTCAGGGGTGAGTTAATTCAATGTTTGACCAAATACAGCAGGCTAATTTTTAAGTTGATAATTTTGTATGGCCCGTGAAAGATGTTATAAATTTTGGTAGAAAAAAAGGTTCCCCACCCCTGCTCTAAGGGAAGAAGATCCTTGTCTCCTTTTAACATACATATGTGGGTCTGGCATTTTATGGGCTGGCATCCCTTTGGAAATCTTCCATCAATTTTCCCCTAGGTCTAGGCGGTTCTCAGCTCCACAACTCCAGGCTCAAAGAAGAACTCCTCTCTGGCTCTTCTTTCTTGGTGGTAGTCAGGTCCCTCTCTGCTTATTTCTCTACCCTTTTATCTCTTTTAAGATAAAAGGTGATGCAAGTCACACTCTAAGGAAACTCCCCTTACATCATCAGATGGAGTCTAAGACCTGAGTCAAGGTGTTGTATCCCACTGTAATCCCCTTACAAGTGATTGGCTGATCACATCATGCTGCTGGTGGTGGTTGTGTGCCAGAGAGTCGGTTCTGACTCAGCAACCCTGTATAAATCTTTGTGGGACGAGAAAGCCTCATCTTTCTCCCTAGGAGCAACAGATAGATTCTAACACTGATAAAACTTTTTAAAAAACTTTCCAGGCCCACGTGCTGACGATTAAGAACTCTAGAACTAATCAGTAACAACAATATACCATAAATTCATGCTATCATCAGAAACAAGAAAGAACTCAAGCCACAAATATCTGGGTCTAGTTTGAGGTAAATTTCTTTATAAAATATGAGGGAGTTTCAAAAAGTTTGTCGAAAAATGGAATTAAAAGGAAATGGAATTTTTCCATGAACATTCTGAAGCTGTACTATTTCCTATTAGAAACTAGTTTAAAAGAAATATGCAAAAAAGGCGAGAAAGGGAGGTAAAGGTTCACCATCACAGCTGCTCCAGTCAACTGACCCCAAGTGATCAGCTATGCAGTCCTCTGCATTCCTGGAGTCAGCACTTGCCATCAGGGCCTGGAATTCTACTGTACTTGGCCAGCCACAGCTGATGTGCTGCAAGCAGACTGGAGTATCTAACAAGCAGAGTCCTCGCATAGCTCACGAAGGATTGATTACAAAGGCAAACAGCCCTGTGTCACTGTCCTTAGAGCATGTTTGGAATGACAGGACTGTGGTGAACTATTCTTGAAATCCAGTTCTGATCTGCAGTAGCCCCTCCCTTTGGAGTGAAGGTAGGTAGGAAAAGAGAAAATGAGGGCCCAGGGAACCAAAGACTTAAAATTACTCTCCCCACCTAAACCTCTTCATCACATTAGAGCTTTTGACATATCAGATTTCTCCAATTATTATATTACTACAAAACACACTGCGTCAAGACAAAAGCATTATCAGAGAAATAGTTACTAAACTGATGGTTTACACCTGTCCAGTGCAGAGCAACTCTCCTGTCTCTATCTCAGTCCCTGGTTAACAGCTAACATACTTTGAGGGTCCCTTTGAGTAATTATTGGCCCAGTTACTAAAAAAGGATTATTGTTAATTTCCTGCACAGAGGCACTTCTTACTGCAGCACATTTTTAAACTTTAACGTCAATGTGACCTTTCAAAATCTAAGCTATTAACTGCAGTAAAACAAAACACTCTAAGGAGCTGGATTTTTGGCTCAATGGCTGAGTGTTCCCACTGCTATTCTTAAGATTTTCTGTTCCTTGGCTGCAAGACACCCCCACCCTTCCATCTTGATACATTCTGTTTTACTTAAGTCCAATTGCTATGACAACGCAATTTCTCAACACATAAAAATACTTCATATGGCCTCTCTTCCATTCTTCCCTAACAGCCGTGATTGTAACATTTAAAAAAAAAACCTATGATGAAGGCAGAACAAAGGACTTACATATTTTAGCATCTATTATCTAAAAGAGATTTGACAAGGAGTTGCAGCAGTTCTAACTATTTTCTGGGCTACTCAGCCTTCATTTAAAATATATAATCAATCTTAATTTTAACAAATCCCTTACTGAAAATAGATTTAGTCCGATGCACTAAAGAGACCTCTAAGAGCAAATTCCTTTGAGGAGCATCTAATTGAAGTCTCAGGATCGGCGTTCAAACAAAAGACTGCTCTACCATTCGACACTGGCCTGGTTGTACAATTTTTAACAAATAATATACTGTAGTCGAGTCAGAAAGACCCGATTTCAAAAAAAAACCCTTTAAAACTATTAAGTGATTAGATGTCAGTAGTCTACAAAGCAAACGCTGATCTACCTATTATTTACAAGTCAGTTACAAATGGCGAGGAAACAAATGTTTATTATAAGGAAAGAAAACGAGAAGGCACATCTCGGACTTTCCGCGTCTAGAGAAGAGGGCCATGAATCGCCACACACGATAAAATTAAGGTAAAAGAGCTCTATGCTTTGAGCTCTATCTCTTCAAGGGTTGGGCCGGCATTGCTGCTGAACCTCAGCCTGGTGGTGATTTGGGGAAATGAGCTGCAAGAGCCGCTCCTCACCTAGGGAAGGGCCCGGGGGCGGCGGGGAGCAAACCGAGAGGAGAGGGGGATGGTGCAGATCCCAATGAGGGAGCCCCCACCCCACCTGCGGCAGCCGGATGGGGCAGGGCGGGGCAGCAGTCAGGCTGGGGCGAGGGGACGGGAGGGACCTGGCGGCCTCTTCCTGCCCACTCCCACCCCCACTCCTGCCTCAGTCAATGACATTCCAGTCGCCGGCGCCAGGGCTCGGCTAGGAGGCTCCCCACCGTAGCCCACGCACCACAAAGCCGGTCGCAACCGGCTCGCTGGGCTCCTCACCCAACTGGAGGGATCTGAGAGGCCCAACAGGCTCACCTGTCCGCACTCCGGCCCCGCCCCAGGGGCGGCCCCACTCGCCCCTTCCCCGAGGCCCGGCTCTCCTACTAGGGGTCGGCTACCCTCGGGTCCCGCTTCCGCCCTGAGCTCCCCGCACCTCTCTCACCAGCTCCTGGTAGGTGAAGGGAGTAGGTGCGTCGGGCTGAAGGGTGCTGAGGGAATCGATGCGGCTTTGCGACCTCCTTTTCTCTCCGTTCGCTCCGCAGCGGGTAGGGGCGGTGCGTGCCCTGCCTCTTATATAGGCGGCCAAGCGCGTTCCGGCGGCGAGCGGGCACGAGCAAAGGGGAAGCGCCCTAGCACAACGCCTCGGGCGGGGGAGAGCGTCTGCGGAGCAAAGGGGGCGGAGCTAGTGCGGACTTGCTGCTCCGTCGCTTGGCGGAAAGGGCCGAATGCTACCGGAAGAAGCCGAAGTGGCGATGCGGAGGAAAGAGGCGAGGGAGAGGGACGCAAAAGGATGGGGAAATAGGGCGTGTGCAAACGGTGGGGCTTGATGGTGCAGTGGAGTCATTGCCTCCGCCCCATCGGGCGGAAAAGCTCCAGCCGCACCTCCCTCCCAGCAGCACAGATTCTCCAATCTTACTCCTCCCCGCCCTGCAGAGAATCTTCTGCACCCCACCCCTCCCCTCCTCCCCTGGGAGCCCTTCCAGGACTGCAGCGAAAGGCGGGGCAGGGACCTTCGCTGCAGTTTGGCTAGGGATGCTGCGCCCTGCTGAAAAAACGCCCAGTCCCAAAGGGTGAAATCACCCCTATTCTTCTTTTCCTACCCAATTTCCCTAGGACAATACTGGTGCTGGAGACCCAAATCAGCATGCTCTCCCTGCAAGTCCGGCTTTGATGGGGGCTGGGATCAAGAAGCTGAAATGATGTTGAGCTCTGAGTTTGAGGAGGTGGTAAAAAGAAAAGGCCAAATCCAGATCATAAAAAATTCAACTAGCTAGGTTATTAGGATTTTGCTGTTGTTAAGTGCCCGAGTCGGTTCCGACCCATGGTGACCCAGTATAGGGTTTCCAAGAAGCCACTGGTGACTTTGAACCTCCGACCTTGTGTTTCAAACTGACCTTGTGATCTTGCGCTTTATCCTACAATGCCACACTTGTTATGTGCTGTGGAGTCAGTTCCGATGTATAGTGACCCTATACAAGGTTTCCAAGGCTGTAAATCTTTACAGGAGCAGAAAGCCTCACCTTTCTCCCGTGGAACATCTGGTAGTTTCGAACTGCTGACCTTAAGGTTCGCAGCCCGATTCGTAACCACTATGCCACACTATGACGGGATAAGTCCTGGACTGTTAACTACAAGGTTGGCTGTTCAAACTCACCATCTGCTTCTTGGTTGACACTGTAAGATAAAGCACTGGACCACAGGGTCTGTTTTGAACCACAAGATCAGCGGTTCAAGCTCACCAACCGCTCTTTGGAAACCCTATATAGGGTCACTATGAGTCAGAACCAACTCGATGACACTTAACACCACCACCACCAATAATCCTAGTAGTTTTAGGGCCAAGCTTTAAGCTCCCTCACCAGGAAGCCCTTTCCCCACTTCCATTCTGGTGACAGCTGGGCCACAGTCCCTGGGAGTAACACCCAGATCATTCCTGTGCAGTCAGGCAGATGGGAGCTGTGCAGCTCACAAAGGTCTCAGCCACCTGGTTACCAGGCAGCTCTCCTCTTGAAATAAATGAGGCACTGGGCACTGCACCAAAACTTGGACCCAGGCCCAGTCTGAGCTTCCTGATCCTCTGCGGTTTGGCTTCTTCCCCTTGTGCTTGGGATCTGCAATCGTGTTTCTAAGTTATCCTGGCTGTTGCCATTATAAAGAGGAAAATTCTATTCTCTCACTCCATCAGAGTGAAGGGAAAAGGCATGACCACACCTCAGAAACAATTCTACAGAATCTGGAGGAAAAGTGTAGGAGCTGAGAGGTATTTCCTAGTCTTCTATATAGAGAAAACAGGGCCGAGTAACGCCTCCCTGGGATGTGTATTACTGGGAACAGCTGATGGAGTACATGGATGGATAGATAGCAAAATGTTTTATCATATATTCAGCTCTGGGTACAAAATGGCTAACACGTTGTAGCTTGCCAAAATTCCCAATATCCTCTGCTCAGCAAAGAACAGTATCAGGGTTGTGGATGGCAGCTATAAAAAAAGTTTTTATTTTAAACACTCCTAGTTGCATAGTGAAATGGGGTTTTGCTACTTTGCTAGATGCAAAACAGATCAGAGACCTAAGGTTTCTGTTTGATACAGAAACAGAAACTAAAAAATCATCTTTGCTGTTTGATCTGAGACAACATCCCCAGCCACCCCTGCATTTGGCACTGGAAATCAAACGTTTAAAAAGCTGTTCTTCACATGCCTTACTCATATTGTCTGCCTACCTCACCTTCCATCAATTTTACCATATCCCTAACACGCTGCTAGGTGTAGTGGTGGTGGTGGTTGTGTTCCATCAAGTCAGCTTTGACTCATAGTGATCCTGTTTAGGGTTTCTGAGGTCTAAATCTTTACAGGAGCAAAAAGGCTCATCTTTCTCCTGTGGAACAGTTGGTGGATTTGAACTTCTGACCATGCAGTTATCAGTCCAACATATCACCCACGACACCACCAGGGCTCCTTCTGTTGTTAAGTGCTGTCAAGTCAGTTCCAACTCACAGTGACTCTGTATAGGGTTTCTGAGGAGCAGCTGGAAGGTTTGAACCGCCGACCTTCCCATTAGCAGTCAGTGTTTATCCTACACCACCATATCAGGACCCTGCTAGATGTAGGGAAAGGATAAAACAGATAATGACCCTCTTTGTTTTCTGAGAGAAACTTATTTTAAAAACACACAAAAACACCCATAGGACATGTAACAAACAGATCTCCATAATCAATCAATACCATGTTCTCAGTCACATCCCTCTTGGCTTCCTGAAAGGCAGGGACTAGAATTGAATGTAAAGTTCCTTTCTAAACTCCAGCAGTGTTCTGGAGACTTGACGTGCACCCTTAACTTAAACATCTGGTCACTTACCCACCCTTCATGGAAGGAAATCTCTCTCATGTGTGAGCACACACACGCACAGACAGAAGCAGAGTTGATAGGCAAGAACTTCTACTGGCTTCCCTGCCTCCAAGGGAACTAATTAAGAAGAGTTGTGGGCTAGCAGATGGACTGTACTTCCTCCAGGGTAATATTCTACAGTGTCAGGGCACAGATCTTCAAAATATAGTGACTGCTTCTGAAAGTAAGGGACCACACTAGAGCAAAAGCTGATAGTTAAAAAAAAAAAGGCCTGGCAGCTGCTGGGTATAAAACCTTGCCAGGCTGGCATAAGAAATTCATTTCTGGGCAACAACTAGTAGGTAGCAGAGCTGTTTAAAGCTGGGTTCAGATGGGTGCCAGGTGACTTCCTGGAAGCATAACAGTAAACTAGGAGAGTAATGGACGCTCATTAAGGGCTTCTTAATGAATGAAAGGGCACTGTCTGTCACTGTTTCCTATGCATAGCTATTCCCTGCTAAGGCAGCTCAAAGTGTGGCCCTGGCCAGCAGCTTCATGAAATTCTCAGGTCCACCCTAGAACCGTAGAATCAGCAGCTTATGGTTGGAGGGTGGGCAGCAATCTGAATTGTGATTCTGATACTCAGAATTATAGCTCCTGGGCAGTGATTGAACTTGGTTTACTTTTAACACACTGCTTCCCCCAAATTATTCAAGTTCGGAACCCTTTTATAGGATCCTGTAGAAACACACTGGGAAAAATTGCCCTAGTTGAAATTAATCTATCTTCTGTGCTTCTATAGTGTTTTGCTCAATCAGCCAGGTACTTAAATCACTCTTCACTGAATTAAAATTCTACTTTCCATGTCATCTATTTCCTTTTAAATAGGAAGCATTTTGCAATACAGGTATAATAAGGTCAACTTTCCATTTCTGCTATAGGCTGATGGTTTCAGGGTTACTTTGTTAAGTGCCTTGGAGTTGGTTCTGACTCATAGTGACCCTATATAGGGTTTCCAAGGAGTAAGCTGGTGGGTTTGAACTCCTGGCCTTCTGATTAGCAGTCAAGTACTTATCCTACAGTGCCACACCAAGAGTCTTTAGCCACCAAAAACCCATTTCCCTTGAGTCAATTCTGAGTCATAATGATCCCATAGGACACAGCAGAACTGCCTCCTAAGGTTTCCAGGGCTGTAAATATGAAAGCAGACTGTCATGTCTTCTGCTGAGCAACTGGTAGGTGTGAACCACCAACCCTATGGTTAGCAGCTATGCCATCAAGTCTCCTTCCTTAGCCATCAGAATCCTGTTTTCAGGGATGTGGGTTCTAGAGTTTGTTATTTCATCAGAACTTTTTCTGAGAGGGAAGAGAGAGGTTTTTAATTTTTAATACTTTTTATAGAAAAATTACAAAATAGTAGAAATTCAAATACCCTTCACCCAGATTCCCCAACTGTTAACTGTTTACTTTAATATGGAAGTATTTATAAACCGTAGTAGAGTAGCAACAATGAGCTCAAACAATTTTGAGGAGGGTACAGGACCAAGAAGTGGTTCATTCTGTTGTGTTGCTGAGTTAGAACGGATGCCACAGCACCTAACAATATATGTATTTCTGTTTGAAACTTTTGAGGGTAATTTACAGATATAATGTCCATTTATCCCTAAGTACTCAATGTATGTTTTCTAAGAACCAGGACATTTATTTTCATAACCACAGTATAATGATCAAGTCAGGAAATTAATGTTGACATACTACTACTATTTTACAAACTTTATTAGAAGTTCTTCAAAATTTTCCATCATCTTTTATGTTGTTGTTGCTAAGTGCCCATTGAGTTGGTTCTGACTCACAGTGACCCTTTATGGGGTTTCCAAGGAGCAGCTGGTAAGTCTGAACCACCAGCCTTGCAGTTCAAACCAACCTTGCGGTCTTAAGGTCTTTATAACAAAACAAAACAAATTTTCTAGTTCAGGTTCCAACCCAGGAACATGCATTACATTTAGTAAAAACATCCTGAAGTAGCTAAAAAAATATGTTTTTTCCATTAATACATAAATCTGTGTAAAATAATATAAAAAAATGAAATGGAGCCTGGTTTGTAAATAAGAGGCTAAGTTCCATTATATTGGGTGTCTTGTAAATTAACCCTAGAGCTGGAGGTCCACATCTCTCACCTGCTTTCTACAGGTGCACAGGAAATCAAGTACCAGGGATTCATTGGACAAGACAGCTGTAAACAGCTCTGTCTCCATTCTGCCTGTCTGGCACTGAGATAAGACATTCAGGCTTAATTATGTCACTGCTATCATCTAGAAAGATTGAGTAGGGAAAGGCTCCCAGGGCCTGGGTGCAAAATCTCTAGAACAACTTGATTATATATGTATTATATATATATATATATATATATATATTATATATATATATAATATATATATAATATATATATATATAATATATAATATATAGAACAACATCTATATAGGGATGTGTACAGTTTGTCCTATTGGAATTTTCATTTCATCATCACATTTTCCTTATGATATAGGACAATGGTTTGACAAAAATATGGGCATGCAGCCTGAGAAATGAGGTCAAGCTTGAAAGGAAGCAAGCAGAGAACTTGAATTGACATCTAAATGCCATCCTTAGTATTCCACTTTAATTTTCTGGTGTTGCCATCCATCAGGAGTTGCATCTACCTGCTAGAAATCATGATCTAGGAGGACAATTATCAATGAGTTATCAAAACCCAGGCCTCCCCACTGCTCTTCTTTCTTGGTTGACTATAAATATTGAATGTGCCAGACCATTGATTATTCTACAGAAAGAATATTCAAATATTATGAGACACATTTTTTCCTATGGGGTGAAATTCAAAGCGGAAGTCTTTAGAGTTCACTTTGTCCAGTGAGTTTTCACATTTCATTTTTAGCAGTAGGACTTCTCCCAAATATAATCTTACATGGGACTCCTGGTGTGGTACCATAGGATAAGCATTGAACTATGAACCACAAGGTTGCTCCTTGGAAACCCTGTACAGGGTTGCTATGAATTGGAATCAACTCAATGGCACTAACAACAATGATCTTGTTGTTAAGTGCTGTCGAGTCGGTTCGACCCATAGCGACCCTGTATAGGGTTTCCGAGGAGCAACTGGTGAGCAAAATTACTATTGTTGTTATGTGCCGTTGAATCCGTTCTCACACACAGCGACCCTGTATAGAGTTTCCAAAGTTTGGCTGGTGAGCTTGAACCGCCAACCTTGTGGTTCAATCTGACCTTGCAATCTGGCACATTAGCCTGCAGCACCACACCAGGGCTCAAAAATACAATGGCAGAGAGGAATTCCAGAGCTGCATTAATGGTTGTGCAAAATGTGAACCATACAACTCTTGTGGCTACCACAGACCTCCTAATATCATAGATGTTTAGTTATTAATAAGACAATATTCCAGCAGATGGCAGTAGTGCTACAGCCAAAGCCTTCATATGCTGACTGATGGTAGGGCTGAGCTGAGTACGTGCAACACTCAACACCCTTCTCTTTATGAAGTCAGTGCTTTTCAATCTATTCCCAGACATTATATACATAGAAAACAATGCCATTTAACTGGTATAATCCTTTTGTTTGGTAAGTGGGTACACCGAGATTCAGAGAGAGTCAATTACCCAAGGCCTCAAAACCTAAAATTGAATTGAGCACAGGTCTCTTGACTCCTTCCACAGTGTTCATTCCAACGTGTCTACATTAAAAGACTTTAATACTATCACGTCTGCTAGATAAAACAGGGTCACTAATTGCTGCATAATTCCAAAGAAGGAATGACAGAAAAAGACAATTTATCCAAGGTGAAGCTCAAGACAAAAACAGAAAAAACACATGCAACTCTATATTCAGTCTTGTGCACTACTATGACTACTGATTTACGGAACTCAAGGCATAAGAAATGGACCAGATTGAACTAATATGTCAGGAATGGGTTTTAAAAAGGTCAAGCTTTATTACTTACAATTTGGTATGATAGTCAATAATTCATATAATGGATCACTTCAAGTCACTCTCAAAAGTACCAGCAAACATACACCCACCCATTCACCCATATACATGACATTTAGCATAGAGGAAAGGACCCACTGCTACTGCCTCTGATAAAACAAGTATCATCTCTTAGATGAACAGCCAAGCTACGGATTTTTCAGTGGCATTAGGCAAATTTATCCTTTTCCATTACTAAGAACATGTGAAAAATGATAATGCAGTACTCAATTCCTAACATCCATATTTAACCCTTATTCATTACTTATGGATGCTCAGCTCAAATATAATGCTGAACGTTCCACCTCAGCTCATCTTAATGTAAAATGGAGGAAAAAAAAAAAAAGAGAGAGAAAAGGTACTTGTCCTGGGTCATGCATCCCTAGTACCCAGGGACCAAATCTAAATTAAGAGGACACAGTGCTTCACAGTTCAACATAACACATGCTAACAGTCTAATATCAGACACTCCACCATCCCTAATGAAATCTGGGTATAGTTCATGTGTCTGCATCACACTTTTCCTCTGGATATCCAAGCACTTTACAAGCTGAGGAAGGCAAAATAACCATAATCCAAACTTGCATATAAAGATTTGGGCTTCAACTATTAAAGTATATTTTAAAGGGTGACCACATGAGTCCTTGTTCTTCCTGGGAATTAATTTGAACAGGGGTGATGAGCAGAGTGAAAGTGGTAGACTTCAGCTCAAAATTAAATAGTTAAGGTACCACCTACTTTCTGAAAGATACGAGAGACAAAAAAATTAAAAGATGATACTAAGTGCTACGCATCTCTTCTTATAATTTTTCGTAAGTTTCACATAACTGAGAAAAGCCAATTCCATTTACTCTATCATGTGAACCCCTTGAAAAGTTATCAAATCTACCAAGAGGCAACCTAGATTTTGTGACCCATGAAAATCTCTCCTGATCACAAGGTACAAGTATACAAAAATGCATTGACAATTTTCTAAATCTGATATGACTTCTTCCAAATACAGCCGTCTTCAGTTGCTTTATTATTGTTGCTTTATTATTATTGTTGCTTTGTAAAAAGAGCAGCATAATGGTGATGGTGGATGATGGTGACATCAGGAGCGCCAGAAGGAAGAAGTCAGGAAGCCCTTGGGGAGAGGAATCTCCTTGCGCTGCAAACATTTCTGGTCACGGAAAAAGAAAAGAGAATGATTTTCTAACTCAGCTTATACCACTTAACAGGAAAAGTATGTAAGAAGAAGATGAAAGCACAGGCCTTAGTTCAAGGGTTAAGGAAGAATTATGGACCAAAAAAAAGGACTCAGAAAAACTAAGGGATGAACTAATCAGTCTAAAGATCTAAGACTTGTCAGATAACAACAGTTTGGGAATGATATCTTACCTCCAAGAACTGTTTGAGGCGTATGAAGGAACCCATCTGTCCTGAGCTTGTGATGGCTTCAATTCTATAAGAAGGTAAAAGAGGCACATGAATTGCAACTGCCTTTTGTAGATGAGTTATGCACATTGTTGGTCTGGATTGAAGGTGTATATCAAATGAGTGATAGAGTCGTCTTTTAGAGTTAGGATGCTGTTGCTTTTCCAAATGGTCCCAACCTTTTTTTCAAACAAGAAAACAAAGAAGAGAACACTGTTTCTTTTCAAGGTCTTTGTGATCAGGTAGAATAAGTTTTGCCAAGGCCTCCCCCCACCACCTGAATGCAAACAAACTGAAAAGGAAAGAGAAGGATATTGAGAGACAAATGCCTCACAAAAGTCAAGCAAACTGGTTGATAAATCAATTTCTCAAACAAATTTGCTGAGGGAACTTAACTGGTTTAACTCATGACTTCAGTTCAGATTATTGGGAGGAATTGGGAAAAGGGTTAATTTTTTAAGTGCCATGAAGTCTGTTCCAATTCACAGTGACTGTATATAGAGAGGGTGGCTAAGGAGTTGCTGGTTGAGTTTCAACTGCTGATCTCATGGTTAGCAGTCCAGTGCTTATGATACAGTGCCACACCAGGACTCAGAAAAAGGGCAGAGTCAGAAAACATCAGGTATCTTAATCTAAGACCTCCCTAATTTGTTTTTGCTTGTTTGTTTAGCCAACAATATTTAAGAAATACTGTCATTAGAGTTCAAAATTAGTTTTCAAATATCAAAGAGAAAGATGAGAGCAGGAAAATATTATACTTAATAGAAGTATTTGTGACCTGAGTCAAGAACAGTAAATAACTGCATGTAAGGGGATCTGATGCTTAGGTCATGAATTTTACCTACTGGACCCACTGTTGTCTGTTCAACAAGTCTAATACCTGGGAAAATAGTCTTCTTTGATGAGAAGTATCATCTTCCAGAACTGAACCTGGTATTGCTTCATAAGAGCATTGCCACACACCTACAGGGAAAGACAGGTATTGTGAAAACAAAAAAATGAAAGTTCATACTCAAAGGAAAGATCCACAATCAGCCCTTTGGCCTTTCACCTCTACATAAGAATTTCAGCCACAATGTCATTTAGTTAGCTTACCCAGGGATTTAAATGGAAAAAATCCAACTTTCCTGAAACATTCCTCTATATATGATATCTCCATTTAACCAACCAGCCAGATGGCCAGGTATTTCTGAAAACCAGAAGTTTAAAATAAATTGAATTATTTATTTTTATTTTATCCTACTGAACAGAAGCCATTGTAAAGGTAATGAAAAACCTCCTAACCTTAGTAAGGACATATAGTACCACTTACTTATGTTCTCAATGATTCAGGATCCCTGTTAATTATGATTTCATCAAGGGCTAGTAAGGTGACTAGAACTATTGGCAGTATAAGCTACAGGGTTCATATTAGTTATGACATGTGCTCCATGCCTTTCTTCGTTAAGAAATGTCTTCTTTGCATAGAACCCATCACCCTATAAGACTGACCCTCAATAAGCAAACAGGACTGTAGAGCCTTCTGATAGGGGAGATTACTGACTCAAGATGGCTAGTCCTATTTTCTCTCCTGCAAATGAGACATCAGAACAAGGAGATCCGAGCCAACTGGGTGAGGCTAAGAGTGATACATTCCAAGGTGGCCATCTTCTCTATGTACAGAGAAATATTGAAAAGTTGGCTTATTGAGCAAGAATAAGGGTACTTTCAGACAGGAAAGACAGAAAAGTCCACATGGCCCCGAGGGGCTGTCATGATGCCTGGTAACATGCTATCTAGTTCCTGGTTCCAGGCTTTTATGAGATTCCATTAAACATCTGATCCTTGATTCTGGGAGTCACTTGTCCACTGCTGAAACAAATTCCCCCTTTTCACTTGTGCTACGACACAGTTTTCTGTTCTTTGCAATGAAAAGACATCCACACAGAGAAGGAAAAGTAGAGCTGGAAGAAAAAGGGAAAGCTAGGGCTCAGGAAAAAATGTATGACTCTATTTCTGTAATATTTACCCATGCATATCACCCAGTGGCCCATAGCTCTTTCAACCACTGGTTTTCTTTCATGTAATAACTGCATTAAATACCTCCAAGAAGTCAAAGAGTAGCGTGGCTGTCACATCTGACAGAGGCTCCATGTTTAAGATCTGTGCCAACCAGCGCCAGCCATGGTTTAAGCCATGAGGGTGAATCTGGGAGGAGAGAGACTTGGTCATGATTTGATCTCATTTTATTCAGAGATCTAAACTCCCCATGTCATCATCTAGTCACTACCAAGTGGACATGGACTCTAACTAGATCACCTAATCCTGTACTTGCCAAAGGGCAGAAACAACACTAGCTAATTGAATTCTGTTTTTAAATGTTCTAATACAGCAGTCCCCATACATTCTTTACAGGATTCCTTCAATACATGTAAGCTCGGGGATTCTTAAGTCAACAGTTAACCCTTATATACATTTTATTGATTATTTTTGGTGCCTTAGCACAGAACACGAGCCATAGCAACAACAATAAAAACTCTCTGGATTCATTCAATCACCTTCTATACCTTACTCATCAGGTTTCTAAATCCATTAACTTCTCAACTCCTCTAACCAGCATTACTTGAGAGAAGAACTGGTATGGCAGGTCAAATCCCTGAACCCCAGTCATGGATTTGTCATTAATAGCTATGTGTCACAATTTTCTAAGCCTCTACTTATCAATTTGTGAAATAAAGTAGATAAACTAAGGGACCCAGTCAGTTTTTTACTCACTTTTCTTCTAATAGCATCTTCTAATCTTACTGATAATTTCTAACAGATTCTCCTCTGGAAGACTGTTATGAATCCAGGTTCTTACCAACTTTTTATTACTGATAATAAGCCTACACTACCAACCCCTTGTCGACTTCCATATGGCCACTGGAGCTGGATAATGGCAGCATACAGACGGATCATCCCAGACATGCGTTTTAGAAAGTTGTCTTGCTGTTCTACTTTAGAATCTTTCACTTGGTAGCCAAGCAATCTATATGGGAAGAAAATATTCAATGCAACAAAGCCAAAGTGAGGATAACAAATCAGAGATGACTTTTTATGACTAAAAGTAACATTATTGCTACTTTTGGCATTATTATTAGTGCATTGTTACGTATTATTGCATTTGTAGAACACAGCTGACCCTTGAACAAAGTGGGTTTGACCGCATAGGTCCACTGATATCCAGAATTTTTTCAATAAACAAATATATAGTATTAAATAATATCTACATAAAATAAGCTGTAGCATACGCTGTTCTAATGTAAGAATTTTGTAGCCATCTCTGTAGCTGTTGTGGTGATTTCAAGTGTTATGAGTATGCACTTAAAATTCTCTCTGATGCTAATCATCTCTGTATGAGCAGTTTTGTCTCTCCAGTAGACCGTGTACCACGTTAAAGTGATCTCTCAGGGTTCTTGTGTATTTTTCATCATGCTTACTCATACCATAAACCTTGAATAAGACCACATAACCCATACAAAGTACCACTAGGGATGCTAGAAGTGTTCCCAAGAAGCAAAGTCATGACATTACAAGAGAAAGTAGAATTACTTCTTATGTACCATAGATTGAGGTCTGCAGTTGCAGTTGCCTGCCATTCTAAGATAAAGAAATACAGCATAGGAGCCATTGTAAAAAAAAAAAAAGAAAAGGAGATTTGTGAAGTTGCCACTACAGTTATGCCAACAGGTGCAAAAATCTTGCACTTTTGTAGAAATAGCTTTTTATCTTATATTGAAAATGTAGTTTTTATAAGGGTGCAGGATTGCTTTAAGAAAGATACCTAAGATGCATGGATAGACATTCAGGCTGAAAGGGTATAGGAGGAAGAGTGGAAATATACCCACAATATGTATAGAATTGACAGAGGATAGTTGTACATGGGTCTTTGTTGCAAATATACAAATGAATGTGGTGGAGCATATGGGGGGGACAGCTATGAAAACTTCTTAGACATTACCAAACACTTCTGAGAGAATGAATGGCTGGGTCTGGGGATTCAGGACCATAGTCTCAGGAAACACCATGGTCAATTGGCATAATAACATAGTCCACAAAAACAATGTTTTACATCCGACTTTGGTATAGAACCTTAAAAGCTTCAAAAGCAGCCCTGTTAAGTGCAAGTATTTGTCTCTCGCTGACCAGAGGAAAAAAGAATTATGAAAATTGAAGACTGTTGGAAACAATCCAAGCAACTAATGGACCACATGAAAATAAGTACCCATGACCCTGAGACCAGAAAGACTAGATGGTGCTCAACTATCACTAGCAACTGCTTTGAAAGGTGGTTGTTGTTGTTAAGTGTTATTGAATCAGTTCTGACTCACAGCGACCCTGTGAGTTTCCAAGGAGCAGCTGGAACCACTGACCTTGTAGTTCAAACTAACTTTGCCATCCAGTGCAGTAACACACAGCACCACACCAGGACTCCTCTTTGAAAGGTATGACATTAAAAGGGTCTAGACAACTCAGAGTGGTAGTTATTCTTAAATATGTGTGTGTGGGGGGGGGTAGGTCAGAAACATCACCATAGAAAGCTTGTAAGTCCATCTTCTGCCTATAACTGATTGGAATACCTAAAATGGGGCTACAAAGAGCCCAGGGAAGGAGGATTCCTGCGGAGTCGTTGCAATACGTAAGACTATAGGTAGAAGCCTGAACCACATCCAGATCTAAAGAGATGGGAAATTCCAACTTGAAAGGATGAGCAAACCAGCCTGGAGCGGCTAGAAGAACAGAAGATACTTCTTGAAAGAAAGACCTACAGGAAAAATACAGAACAATAGAGGCAGATGGACTGTTACTACAAGAACAAACAAATTGCTTGTCCAGGAAACATCAAGGCGAGTGGTCGGGTCCCCTTAATGCAAACCCCCTTCCAAGACTAAGACTCAATGGAAATACGCGCCCTGATTGGTGATCACACGCATCGCTGATAGGGGGAAGTGAGGTAAAAGCAGCAATGAAGCAGCAAGCTAAGCCCTACAATGTTCGGTGGGCTTCTGTGGACCCAGATGGGGACCTGGTTGGCCAGCAGTGTGGGAAGACCTGGGGACTCCTGGGCCCAGAGTCAGCGGTGTGGCCACAGAGGACTAGAGTGGAGAGTGAAGCTACCAGCTGATAGGAAGAAAGGGCATATACACAAGAACACCCACACTTACAGATGGTATCCACGTGACCTGGTTCCGATGAATGGATGATCAGAACTCAACCAGGAGAAGAAAGAAGAGGGAAAAAAAAAAGAGTGATCTGAGACAATTTGATGAACTTGATCTATACCTGTGGATGCAGTAACCCAAAAGAGGGAACAAACCCTTACAGCAAGAAACATTCCCACCCCCTCCACACACAGAGTAGACA
>NW_006408532.1:7445252-7474765 GCF_000296735.1 Chrysochloris asiatica | reverse complement strand
TAAGACTAGACTTACTGGTCTGAAAGAGACTGATGGAAGGAACCCTGAGACTATGGCTCTTGGTCACTCTTTGGTCAGGTCTGAAACTGCACTCAATCTTGTGGCTCAATTTTTTGTCAAACAATATACACGTATATAGGAGGAACAACACTAGTGAGGTGTGCATACCACAGAATGGTCACCCATACAAGATCAAAAGGGCAGCATTTATCCAAGGAAAAAGTTCAGAAGGGTTAGAAAAAAAGAAGCAAGAAACACAAGGAGAAAGTAGGATATATGATTTTATATTATGAGGGTTGGAATAAATTAAATGAAGTGTATGATTTGTTGAACATAACACTGATCTACTCTGTAAACCATCACTCAGTGTAAAGACACACAAAAAAGGGGGGGGAGGGGCACCTATATACTTTAATACTATTCCAGAAAAAATAAAATCATTATATGACAACTTAAAGAAAATGGAAGGTTAAGAATCTAAAGTTTAAGGATTTAATGTCAACAAAGGACATTATGGTTTGATAATTTTAGGCAAGAGCTTTACCTTTAAACAATGTCAAGATACATGGAGAAGCAGGTAGCTCTGGTAATATGTTGTTGTTGTTGTTGTTAATTGCTGTCAAGTCGGTTCCGACCCATAGCGACCCCATACAGGGTTTCCGAGGGTGTAAATCCTTATGGGAGTAGAAGGCCTCATCTTTCTTCCACGGAGCGGTTGGTAGTTTCGAACCGCTGACCTTAAGGTTTGCAGCCCGATTCGTAACCGCTACGCTACCAGAGCTCCTTAGCTCTGGTAGTATAGTGGTTATGAATTGGGCTGCAAACCTCAAGGTCAGCAGTTAGAAACTACCAGCTCTTCTGCATGAGAAAAATGAAGCTTTTTGTTCCCATAAACATTTACAGCCTTAGAAACCTATACAAGGTTGCTGTGAGTCAGAATTGACTCCATGGCACATAACCAACCAACCAACAAGAGAAGCAGCTTCTGCTGACCAAGAGTCAGCAAACAATTTCCCCGACACCATTAAGAAAATTATGAGGATAAAGGACATCAGCCTGAACAAGTGTTTAATATAGAAAAAAGTGAAAGTATCGTGTTCTAAACAACAACAACCAAAAAACATGCCAAAAAAGGACATTCATGTGCTAATCAATTGCTTGTGTTAGCAGTAAGGCTTCCCATCAATATCAGGCTATTATTAGTAGTTATATTTGTGGAGAGTGAAATTTATATTTAATTTTCAACTGCATGGGGGACTAGGGATCGGTGTTCCCAACCCCTGCATTGTTCAAAGGTCAACTGTACCTTTTTTTAAAATTTGTTCTAGTATATGTCTATTTCATCATTGCAAAACAAAGTATTTCCTTCAACATTATGCTCCTCTAAGATGAGTGGGACTACACACTCAAATATATATGGAATCCTGGTGCGATGCTGTAGGACAATGCACTGGACAGCAAGGTTGGCTTGAATGCAAGGTCAGCAGTTCAAACTCACCAACCACTCCTCAGAAACCCTATACAGCGTCACCATGAGTCAGAACCAACTCGACAGCACTTAATAATAACAACAACAAAGTGAGTGGGTCTACATACTCAAATATATATAGGTTTGACAAAGAATATTTCTATATACTACACACACACACACATACACATATGGCTGTTGTTGTTAAGTACCATGGAGTCGGTTCTGACTCATAGTGACCCTGCCCAGAGTCTCTGAGGCAGAAAGCCTCATCTTTCTCTGCAGTACAGCTGGTAGACTATATATATAGTGGTGGTGGTATGCTGTGGGGTCGGTTCCAACTCACAGTGACCCTCCATAGGGTTTCTGAGGCTGTAAATCTTTACAGGAACAGAAAGCCTCATCTTCCTCCTGCTCCCCTGACAGAACCACCAGTAGTTTCAAACTGCTGACCTTGAGGTTAGCAGTCCAACTCATCTACTACACTACCAGAGCTCCTTATATATGTATACACACATATATACATGTATATACTACAAGTATATACGTATATATTACAAATATATCCATGAATATAGTAGAGTGTTGGGGGCAAAGTTATAAAAAACTTCTAACTATAACCAAACACCTTGAGGGAGTGACTCAAGGGGACACTAAAGTCAATTGGCATAACACAGAACACAAAGATGATGATCTACATACTATTTGGTTGAGTAGCAACTGGGGTCTTAGATGAGCAGTCATCTAAGTTATGACTATTAGTCTCTCCCTATCCAAAGCTATTTTCACAATAGCCTCATATGGATGCGAAAGCTGGACAGTGAATAAGGAAGATCGTAGAAGAATTGATGCCTTTGAGTTGTGGTGTAGGAGGAGAATACTAAAAGTGCATGGACTGCCAAAAGAACCAATAGATCTGTTTTGGAAGAAGTGCAGCCAGAGTGCTCCTTGGAGGCCAAGATGGCTAAACTTCGTCTCTCATACTTTGGACATGTTGTCAGGAGGGAAGAGTCGCTGGAGAAGGATGTCATGCTGGGTAAGGTGGAGGGTCAGAGAAAAAGGGGAAAACCCCTAATGAGATGGATCGGCCAGGTGGCATCATTGATGGACTCAAGTGTGGCAGCGGTAGTGAGATTGGCCCAGGATCGGACATTGTTTCGTTCTGCTGTACATGGGGTCGCTATGAGTCGGTTCCGACTCGATGGCACCTGACAACAACAACAATCCAAAGCAAACAAGAGTGAGGCAAATCAAAGACTTACGGAAGCAAATAATCCAAAAGACTCCCGGACTACATGAACATGAGCCTACTTGGCTCTGAAACCATAAGAACTAAATGGTGTCTGGTTATTATTGTTGATCACTCAGAAAGGTCCTGGATAGGGTGAGAAAGCAATGTGGAACAAAACCCAAAATAATAAATAAAAGACAAGGCTTACTGGTCTGATAGAGACTGGTAGAATCCCAGAGACTACAGCCCTTAGACACCCTTCAAGTATGGATTTAAGTTATTCCTATGGTTCAACTTTCAGCCACACAATAGACAGGCCTTTAAGGGGAACAGTAACACCAGAGAGGTACATACATACATGTTCTTTAGAACAATAAGCCATAGGAGAGCAAAAGGACAGCATATTCCCAGGAATAAATTTCAGAATGAGAGAAGGATGAACAGAAACAGAAATAAAGAAGGAAATAGAAAGACTGTTGTTACACTGTCGGGATTACAGTCCACATTACAAAACAAAATGTGTATGAATTGTTGAATGGAAAACCAATTTACTCTGTAAACTTTCACCTACATCACAATAAAAAGTTAAATACATATATGTATGCATTATGCATGGGGGACTGGGGATCAGTGTCCTTAACCACTGCATTGTTCAAGGATCAACTGTACCTTCTTTATGAAGCACTCATACCCATGATTTAACTTGTCCTGTCAATTCTGATTCATAGTGACCTACAGGACAGATAAGAAGTGCCCCAAAGGATTTCCAAGGCTGTAATTCTTTATGGAAGCTGACTGTCATCTCTTTCTCCCATTGAGTAGATGGTGGGTTTGAACTGCAAACTTTTAAATTAGCAGCCAACTGCTTAACCACTATGCTACTAGGGCTCCTATAATCTAATTAGTACTTCACATAAGCCCTGTGAAGTAAACTCACAGAAGGTAATAGATACCATTATTTTAATTATAAATACAGAAAACAATATTCAAAGAGGTTAAATGATTTACCCATTTCTTGCAAAGCCACTATATGACAAAGCAGGAATAAATTTCAAGAGCCATAGATTCTAAATACTGTATTCTTTCCACTACACTACATTGATTGTTGTTAGCTGCTATCAACTTGACCTTTGACTCATTATGACCCTGTGTGGAATGGGGTCAGATTCTGATGCATAGGGTTTTCACTGACTGATTTTTTAGCATTAGATCACTAGGTCTTTCTTCCTAGTATGTCTTAGTCTGGAAGCTCTGATGAAGCCTGCTCAGCATCATAGTATCAGGCAAGGCTCCAATGAGAGATACAAGGTGACCGCAGTTGAGGTGCATTATCCATATACTGAACCTGGATTTTGTGCATGGAAGACAAGAATGATACCATTGACTTACTACCGCACACCAAATTATAGTGATTTCTAGTACTGAAACCCACAAACCCCAAAAGCTGTCCAGTCTACACATACACAAAAATTGTGATCTGACAGAATATACAAGGTACAAAAGAGAAGCTGTGAGAAGGAGGGGAAAAGAATCCCAATTCTTTTTGTTTCACCAATCACCTAAGTAGCTCTGGTAGTTTAGTTGATTATGATTCGGGCTCCTAACCTTAAGGTCAACAATTTGAAACCACCAGTCATTCTGCAGGAGAAAGATGAGGCTTTCTGTACTTGTAAAGATTTAATCTCTGAAACCTTACGTAGGGTCACTGTGAGTGGGAACCAACTCCAAGGCACACCACCCCCACACAAAGGTTAATGAGTAATGAGAAAAACAACTCTACCTCTGATAGTCTTCCAAAGCCATTCCTTCCTTGAACGGTGGATAGAAAGGAACTGAGTAAGGACATTTTTTATGTAAATGAGCAAGAATGAGGTCCCCTACTCTAGGGTGAAGCTCCCAAATACCGGATGCCACAACCGCAATGGGGAATGCTGCTTCATGATGAGAGGCCACCTCCTCCTCTCCTTGTTTCTGGAAATAGAGATGGGTACAATTTTAAATCAACATCTGAAAAAGTTTTAAATATACAACAACCTTTTCCTCCCATGCCTTTGGCAACAAAGTCTCTCACCACAAATTTCTCTGCCAGTTTGTACTGGACAAAGTCCAGTCCCTGTGGGTTAAGCATGACAGACACAGAGTGCCCAGCAGACTGAACAGGTTTTCCAGAGAGCAAACTGTGGATCTTGTCGAAAATCTCTTTCAGCTTTGAGCCTGGATATGAGAGCAATAGAGACAAAGTCATAAAAGATAAAAAACAGATTAATCTCATTTAAAAAAAAAAGTTTTATTGTTACTTGAGTGAAGATTTAGAGACAAAATCATCTACTTTGCATTCAACAATTAATCTCATTTTTATCATTATAATAACAAGTCATCTATATAAATCCAGCTATCCAGCCCTACAGAAATTCAGAATCTAAAGACAAAGCATAAATGAAGAAAAATAATAGGACAATCAAATGTATGTTGTGGCGCAGACCCCCTTCCAAGACTAAGACTCAACGGAAATGCACGCTCTGATTGGTGACCACACATATCACCGATGGGGGGAAGTCGGTAAAAGCAGCAACGAAGCGGCAAGCTAAGCCCTACAATGCTCAGTGGACTTCTGTGGACCCAGCTGGGGAACCAGTTGGCAAGCAGTGTGAAGAGACCTGGGGACTCTTGGGCCCAGAGTCAGTGGCGTGGCCACGGAGGACTCGAGAGGAGAGTGGAGCTACCGGCTAACGGGAAGAGAGGACATATGCACAGGAGCGCCCACACTTGCAAATGATACCCACGTGACCTGGACCAGATGACTGGATGATTGGAGCTCAACCAGGAGAGGAAAGAAGAGGGGGGCGGAAAAAAAAAGAGTGAGCTAATACAGTCTGATGAACTTGACCTATACCTATGGAGTAGCGACTCAAAAGAGGGAACAAATCCTCACAGCAACAAACAATCACACACACCCACACACAGAGTCGACAGCGAAGGGCAGCTTGGACATTGGGTACTCAAATTGGGACGGGGGGGACTACAAAGGCAAGAAGTGACTGGCTTACAAGCTTTCAAGAGGGAACCTAGTGCTAGGGAGCATGGCAGAAGGCAGACTCTCCAGTAGGTACTATTTAATCTGTCTGGGCGGAGCTGATGAAAGGAGATACAGATGGGTAACTCGTGATACTGTAGTGAATAATGCTTATCAGGACGGACTATGAGGGTTGGAAATGCAAAGGTAGAAGTTTTGTAACAAGGAAGGGAGTGATTAAATCTCCAGGATAGGAGTGGAGGCCTCTGGGATCATCAACGGAGAAGAGCCGAGAGTGGGACCCTACCCAGAGAAACAGAGATGCCTGAGATGGAGGCAGAGATGATGACGCAGAGTGAGGAAGCGACTGGGGACTTTGGACCCAGAGCAGCAAAGTGACTATGGGCTGAAAACTGGCGGGAGGAGGGGGAAGTGTAGGGGGTGAGTTTCTGGGATATACCCTTTGGGTGGTTGATGATGCATGGAGGGGATTGGAACCATGGCAGTGAGATGATATACGATGGAATGAATGTAAAACTAAAGTTCCCCCATGTAAACTATCATATAATTCACAATAAAACATTAAAAAAAAAAAAGTATGTTGTGGGAGTGCTAAAGAACCTAAGTCATGGTATTATTCCAAAGGCATTTACATCCTATTTGGAAATAAATTAATTCTGAAACTGACAAAGAAAACAGATAAACAATATAGAAATAAATACTGTGTGTATAGATCCCAAAGGATGTGGGTGATATTCCTACTAGAGTAATCTGCCTCTCTAGAAGAAATCTTTGAAAGGATCTTCCCATCTCACAATGATCCGCACCACCACCACCACCACCCCCCGCCTCCACCTGTCTGTCTCTATCCTCAGAGATACAAGAAGGCGTTCCTAATAAGTATATTTACATTACAAGGTACTCTATGTCCTGTTCCCCCACCAGCTACAGTTAGAGGGTCAAATCCTGAAAATGGCTGGCTGGCCACGCAATATGTATACTCATAGGCAATGGGCAGTCACCTTGCACCTGCTACAATACCCAAGGAAGAACCGTATATAAAATAAGAATGGAAATGTACAGAGGGAAGATGAGATGAGAGAGAAAAAGAGTCCTAAAGTTTCTAGCTCCTGAGACCTAACCCATCCATACCAATAGGTTCTATGAAGTACATAAGATTTTTATTTTTTATAAGCAAATCTGAATTAATTTCTAACATCTGCAATCAAATTAATATAGTATCTTCAGTTTAGAAAGACCTTCTCAATCTTTAAATTCTTAAGAAATGTCAAATATCCAATCTAAATCACTAATTCAATTCCACTTAAAAACAAACAAATAAATCAACCACATTTCTTAAGAAGTAGAAAAAGCAGAAGGAACCAAAAACTAAACAATGAGATATGACAGAAATTTCAAGAAAGCTAACAATCCCAAAAAACTGAAACAGAAATCCAAACCTTACCGAAGTGTTAAAATATGCACATTTCCATAAAACTTTACATCATATTCCAGCTAAGTCACACTCTATTACTACTTTACAGGTCTCAAAAGACTTTACTGACTGAATCTCTGACTTCCAAACCCAGTCCCTCTCTCTACTTGTCTCCAGTTAGGAGAGTTAGCTCCTAACCCTCCCACTTCCCAGCTGTCACACCAGCAACATAGTCTTAATTAAATTCTTCAAATCTATCTGCTCGTGGACATCCACGTTTCTTAAAGAGATAGGAAACATGTCATCTTTAACTCTCATTCATTCAACATTTACTAAGCAGTGACTCTACACCATGTTCTACTTCTGATTGGACTGTAAGGTCTAATGATGTAAACAAAGGGGCATATTTTTTAAATATATAAAAAATTAAGAACAGCAAAACTAGAGACTAATTAATTAGATGTGGAAAATGAAACACAGGAAACAGTCACAGGGAGGCTTCCACTAAGGTGGTGCCTTTTTCTCCAGAAAACAGAGAAAAAGCAGGCATAAGGAAGATGGTGAGTTCATGTTTGGACATGTTAAAGTTGAGGTTATCTGAGAAACATCTAGGCAGAGGTATCTTTGAGATAGCTCAGAGAAGAGGGATGAACCAGAGATAGATTTGGGAATTTAACATACATACAGGTAATATCTGACAATATAGGGCTAGGTAGAATGAAAGTAACTGAGGGCTAAGATCAGGTCCCTACAATTAAGGTGCAAGTAAGAGATTGAGATAGTCATGAAAGAGAAAGCAGAGTCAAGAGAGGTGGGAGGAGAACCTGGAAAGTAGTGCTGCTATGAAAACCAAAGGAGTTGAAGACTTTCAAAAAGAATGAAATAATCACTACCACATTCAACAGACCCCCATGGACCTGGGTGGAGACCTGGATGGCCAGCAGTACGGCAAGACCCAGGGACTCCTGGGCCCAGAGACAGTGACATGGCCACAGAGGACTAGAATGGAGAGTGAAGTGTCCAGCTGATATGAAGTGAGGGGAGATGAACAAAAACACTCATAGTTGCAGATAGTACCCAGATGACCTGGCTTCAATGGCTGGATGATCAGAACTTGACTAGAAGAAGAAAAAAGGGTGGGGGAGTGGGGGAGTAACCTGCTACAATTTGATGGACTTTACCTATACTTATGGATGTAGTAGCTCAAAAAAGGGAACAAATCTTTACAGCGACGATCGCTCCCACCCCCTTGGTACACAAGGTTGACAGGGATGGGCAACATAGACATTGGCTACCCAAGATGGGTATGTGTGGGGGGTTCCCTATAAAGACAACAAGTGACCGGCTTACAAGCTTTTAAGAGGGAGCCTAGTTCCAGACGGGGCAGGAGAAGGTAGAATCACCACTGAATGATTTCCAATTTGTTGTGACCAGGCTGGCGAAAGGAAATGGAGATAATACTCTTGTGATATAATAGTGAATAATTGCCATCAAGACTGACTGTGAAGCTAGGAAAAATAGAGGTAGATGTATTTTGACAAAAGGAGGAGAGTGACTGATTTTGCAGGCCAGGAGCGGAGGTCCCTGGGAGCATCAAGTGAGAAGAATGGAGAGCGGGACCCTACCCAGAGAGGCAGTGACACCAGGGATGGAGACAGAGATGATGACGTGGACAGATGGAGTGGTTGAGGACACTGGACTCAGGAAGGGAGAAGGACTGTGTGATGTACCCTTTGGTTATTTGATGATGTATGGAGGGGACTGTAATTATTGCAATGAAATTAAATACGATACGTTGAGTGTAGAGCTGATATTCTCCCATGTAAACCTCACAATAAAAATTTAAAAATGAATGAAATAATCAACAGTGTCAAATGCACTATGATTGAGATTAGAAAAGAGTCAGAATCTATAAAATCAAGAGAAAAGTATTTTAAGATGTGAGTGACTTGTTTAAAGGTTAAGAGAAAAGAGTCTGTAAAAGAGAGTAATTGCAATATACAGGAAAGAAAGGTGATAAATGATGAAGCAAAATCTTGCCAGAGATGGAAAGGGATGAAATCAAGGGCAGAGGCAGAAAGATAAGCGTGAGTAGGAAGGCCACCTCATCTGTTGAAACATTTAACTAGAAGGTTAAGCATGGTGTGAAAATACCACTGTGTATATGTGAAAGGGACAGGCATCTGACATTCTCACACTTAACACCTTGATTTTCCTGGTGAAGGAGGAGTCAAAGTTGTCTGATGTCAACTGAGGAACCAGAACAAGCTTGAGGATAGTATTAAAGGTTTGGAATGGCTATCAATCTCTCCCTTGTACTGTTCCTATCAAACAACATTGCACTTCAAATTCCAGAAAGTTATACGTTTGTTTGTTTATACCTTGCCCTGTTACAGAAAGAATTTTAGGCAGCAAAGAGATATGTAAAATTTGTCACTTAACTTTACAAGAGCAGGAATTGCAACTTTATTACATTTTTAAGGCAACAACAAATGCAAGTTCAGTAGAGGACTCAGGACCTATGATAATTCAGAGCAACTCCCAAGTTACACACATTTGCCTGGCCACTTGGTAATATAATATAGTCTTGTTTTGAGGCTGCCAAGTCTGGAGCTCCAAAAAAAAAAAAAAAAAATCAACCTCTGAGTCTAAAGAAAAAGGGAGAGAAGGATCTTTCCCTTGTTTGATTTTCACTCAGTATCTCTCTTGTGCGAAAAAATAAATGTCTTAAAGTATTAGCAGGAGTCCTGGTGTGGTGCTGTGGGTTAATGCGCCAGACTGCAAAGCCGTTTGAACTGCAAGGTTGGTGGTTCAAGCTCACCAGCTGCTACTCAAAAACCCTATACAGGGTCGCTATGTGTCGGAACTGATTCGACAGCACTTAACAACAACCATCAAAGTATTAGCAAGGCAGGCTTCAAGTATGGAAAAGTAATGTAAAACAAAAGCAAAGAATATAAGTCACATCCTAGGTTTCCTCAGTTATGTTGACAGTCTTAATTTTGAACTTCAAAATGGTGGTGGTGGAGTGCCATGGACGGTTCTGACTCATAGCAAACCTGGGTTTCTGAGACCGTAAATCTTTACAGGAGCAGAAAGCCTCATCTTTCTCCCACGGAATGGCTAGCAGTTTCGAACTGCTGACCTAGAGGTTAGCAGCTTGATTCGTAACCACTATGCTACCAGAGCATATACATCTTAATAAAAGTGAATCACCAATGTGAAGGTTGGAAATGTAAAGGCAGACATTTTATAGCAAGGAGGGGAGTGATTAACTTTTCAGTCTAGAAGCGGAGGTCCCTACCCAGAAAGCAGTAATGCCTGAAATGGAGCCAGAGATGATGACGTGGAGCGATGGAGCAGCTGGAGACTTTAGATCCAGAGAGGAAGAGCGACTGTGTGCTGAAGACCTGAGGGGTACAGGGAACAGGACTGCAAGGTATACCCTTTGGTTGGCTGATGATGCATGGAGGGGATTGTAACCATGGCAATGAGACGATATATGATAGAATGAATGTAAAATTAATGTTCTCCCATGTAAACTATCACATAATTCACAATAAAACATTTAAGAAAAAAAAAAAGTGAATCACCACACATTTATTATCTTCTTTGTGTTCAAGAGGAAACAAAAAGAGAGTAAAACAGGATGCATATATGTATACATGCCTGTTCCAATTATTAACATTTGTTCAAGCCTATTATTTATAGGAAGCTTACAAATAAATAAATCTAGACTCTTAAAAATAAAATAAAGGATGTTCATAATTCTTCTAACCAACCTGCAATGGTGGAGATTTGGCTCACTGGGATGGTGGCAGCCTTCTGGAGGTCCATCTTTATTTTTTTGGTCTACAAGAAGAGAACAGAGAGAAGACAGATAATGCTTTAAAGAGATGAGCAAATGTCACTAAGGATACGGAATGTGACACACTAGATACATCCCTTTGGGATGGAGGCTGTGAAGAGCATATTTGGGCCCCCCAAGTCCCCAATGTACAATTCTTCCCTACCTGAGTGTCCTTGCTGCTGGTCAGTCCCTCAAAAGCCAACACACACTGACTGGAAGCATCCTGTAGTTGCTGGTACCATTGCATTGTACTGTCTTGTACCTTCACTTGGAGGCCTAAGGAATAAAAGAAAGGCTTTCGTAATAGGTAGTATTTACCAAACACTTAATATGGTCCAGGCACTGTTCTAATCATTTCTATATATGTATTAACTGCTTTAATTATCACAGTAACACTACTTTATTATTATTATCTTTATTTTGTAGCTGTGAAAACAGGCACAAAAAGATTAAGTAATTTGTCCAAGATCACATGGCCAGTAAGTGGTGATGGTGGTGTTGTGTGCCACCAAGTCAGTACCAACTCATAGCGTAAACAACTGTATAGGGTTAACAAAGCTGTAAATCTTTAAGGGAGCAGAGCCTCACCTTTGTCCTGTGGAGTTACTGGTAGATATGAACTACTTACCTTGTAGTTAGCAGTCCAGTTTATAATCCACTATACTACCAGGACTCCTGGCCAGTAAATAGAATAAATCCCCATTGATTTGAATCCAGGGCCAGTATTTTCAGCCACTATGTCATACTGGTTCTCAAAAGTATTAAATAAACGAACATACTGAGGGGGTTTCAAAAGGTTCATGGAAAAACTCCATTATCCTTTAACTCCACTTTTCCATGAACTTTTTTTTTCTTTGAATTGAATTTACAAACTTTTAAAACCTTTTTTTTTTTTTTTCCCCTATTTGCTTAAAACATTCAGCAGCAGCAACACTTAAAACAATACATCCTACTAGGCTTATACAGAATTTCAAGTCCTCATAAAACTTGTTGTAATTTGAAGTCAAGTTCCCTATCAAGTAAAACTAAATGTGTAATAATTTATGTAAAGGTCTTGGTTGATTAACTGTCCTATAGTTTAATACAATATTCAAAATGCATTCTTATTTCCTTTACCATCCTAAAACATACATTGATTTAAAGGGCCACAACCACATGACATCAAAACCCACCTTCGTTCTGTTTCCCTCCTGGGTCCTGGCTGAGAGCTGTAGACTCTTTGTGGGCCTCTGGCCTCTGCTGCGCCTGTGACTCTTGCTGTTTTCCCTGGGCCTCTTCTTCATCCTGCCTCCGTTTGTCTTCATATGCTCTGGTGACCTCTTGCTGCAGGTTCGTAAAGAGATTCCGCATTTCCTGCAAAGCTCGCTCAGCCATAGCTTGGTCCTCTGCTGTAGGCAAGTCATTCTGCCAGAGTGACAGAGGCAGAGTTTAGTGGTCATTCCCTATGCACTCTCATAGGGCTAAATCACACAAATGTCAATAAACACATTATACACACACACACACAACTAGCATTGTAGATTTTAACAGCTGTATTATGAGCTACTAAAGGAGCCTCAGTGGCATAGATGGTTATAGCAAACCCTATTGTATAGGGTTATCAGTAAGAACTGATTTGACGGCATTATGAGCCACTATGTGGATACTCCAAAAACAATTTAAATAACCCCTTACAATGGGTTTTCCAATTTTTTTTTGCTATTTTAACTCTGATATGAATGTTGTTGTTGTGTGACATGGAGTTGGTTCTGACTCATAGCAACCCTGCACAGGATTTCTAAATCTTTATGGGAGCTGAAAGCCTCATCTTTTACCCACAGAACAGTTGGTAGTTTTGAACTGCTGACTGTGAGATTAGTAACCTGATTCATAACCACTATGCTACCAGAGCTCCTTCTGATATGAATAGCTTTGTGTGTGTGTGTGTGTGTGTACACACACACACACACATATATATATATATATTAATCTATTGGTTTATTTCCTTAGGATAAATTCCTGGAATTGTACCAGCAGAATGCCTGATACCTATTGCTTTACTGTTCTATTAAAAATAAGTATCATTTTAGCATCAGATCAAAAGCATTTAAAAGTATAGATTTTTTTGCTGCCCTCATCAACAGCATAAAAAGATATATATATATATAGGACAGTAATATATTAGACAAAAATAGTAATTTGTATTGCATATATTAGAGGTGATCTTGAACTTATTTCATATTTACTGGGTAATATGTTTCTGCTTTTATAAGCTGCTCATCCTGTATTTTGCTCATTTTTCCATCACTGGGAGAGAGATAGGAAGTAAAAGTAATTGATTTATCCCTTTTCCCCAGAAACTACAAGAGCTCTTTAAAATAAAGGATATGAAATTTTGGTCTGCTGTACATATTGCAAACTTGTTTCCTGATTTATAATGTGTCACTAACTTTCACATACTCATATCAATCTCTTTATAATTTCTGCCTTTATTATTATGTTCACATTGATCTTCCCTATCTTAAGTAAAATATTCACCTAGATTTCTTTTAATTGATCTAATTTCTTTCTGTCTTTTACATTTAATTATCTAATATGAAATTAAGATGAAAATAGAACATAAACTTAATCTTTGTTTTTATGGTTAGCTCTCTTTCTAAACAATACACTTTTCCTCACTGAAATGATACCTTTATTGTATATAAATTACCCACATAAAATTTGTCTCCTGGACTTGCTATCCTATTCCACTAACTTTAGTACTTGTTGTTGTTGTTAAGTGCCATCGAGTCGGTTCCGACCCATAGCGACCCTGTACAGGGTTTCCGAGGGTGTAAATATTTATGGGAGTAGAAAGCCTCATCTTTCTCCTGCGGAGCAGCTGGTAGTTTCGAACCGCTGACCTTAAGATTCGCAGCCCGATTCGTAACCACTACGCTACCAGAGCTCCTTAACTTTAGTACTAAGCAAGTATTTTTATATAAGCAAGTATTTTTATACAAGATAATGTAAGTTTGCTATCACTATTCTTCTTGCTGAAACAGTCTAATAGCTTTTCATTAATCAAATTAATGATTTATGTAAATTTGATAGCTAACGATATTAAGGTTTCAGGAACCTCATCTTATTTTAAAACTTACTAATGTTTTGTACTTTTCTTTATGTAAACAATATTTAATACATGCTAGTTTATTTCTAGTTATTTTATATTCCATAAATTTTGTCCACATTACAACCATATTATTAAAAATTCTAGCTTCATTTTCTTAGTATTCTAGGTGGTGGTGTGTGCTGTGGAAATGGTTCTGACTCATAGCAACCCTGTGTATGGGTTCCAACTATACCACAAGGGTTCCTTTAGTATTCTAGGTAGACAATCATATTATCATCAAATAATATTAACTACATTTCTTCATTTGAGTATTTATACTGTATTTGTTTTTAATATCCATGTTGGCTAAAATTTCTTTAGCACTGTAAAACAGGATTAATGGGGCATATTTTAATTTCTTTTTCATGGGATACCCAAGTATAGTTTTAGATAGATATATATATACACTTCATCATGTTAATAATGAATAATATATTTATACTTAGCTTACTACAAGTTAAAAAAAATTTTTAAAGCAACAAAGAATCCTAAAATTTAGCATATGATTTTATGACATCTGGTAAACTAATGATTTTGCTTCGGTAACCTACTAGTGAAATTAATTTCATAATCAGAGTTCATAAACAGCTGAACTAGCATTATTCTTAGAATAGTAGTTCTTTAGTTACAGTGCATTATTTTCTGGATGAGTGACAAATTTTATTTACTGTTTTTTTTATGTAAGTAGTCCTGGTGGTGCTGTAGGATAAGCACTGGACTGCTTGCCACAGGCTGGCAATTCAAAACTACTTTGTTCCACAAGAGAAAGATGAAGCTGTTAGCACCTGTAAAGATTTACAGTCTCAGAAACCTTACACGGGGTCGCTATGCAACAGAATCGGCTTGATGGCAGTGGATTGGGTTGGGTTTAGGAGACTTTTAGCTAGAACTTGTATAAATCAGATTCTATGTAAATAAGACCAACATAGGCAAATTTCTTTTATTTATTTGCAATTTTGTCGGGGTTTGATGATCAAAATCATAAAATGAACTGAAAAGCTCTGCCCTGTTTTCTAGGCTCCGTCTTATTAAAAAGTTTGATCATTTTGAGTTTTATAATACTCACACCCCTCATTTTAACTATAGTAACTTCTAGTCTGAAGATCCAGCTATTAGCTCATGAAAAGCTTTCCCTGTAGTTAGTAGGGAACCCTGGTAGTATCATGGATTACAAATTGAGCTGTTAATGACAAAGTCAGCAGTTGAAGTCTTCCAGCTGCTCTGAGGAAAAATAAGAGGTTTTCTGTTGGAATCAACACCATAGAACACAACAACCACTAACCACAATACATAGTAGTACGTATTATAAAGCTACATTAGGAGGGACAGAGGTAAACAGTGATGCATGCTCAACCTTGGAACAACAGGTGTCTGTGATACAGTGATCAAGGCCTAGTTTGAACAGGGGAAATAATACTAAGATGCTTGACTCTCTTATGTATATTGGTTTCCCTTGCCTACTATTGTAAAATTGAAACTTGAGTTGGATAGAAAGGAATGTCAAGAAACATGATTACAGAAAGCTTGTAAGCCCGTCTTCCGCCTATAACTGATTGGAATACCTAAAAGGGGTTCTAGAAATTGCCCAGTGAGATAGGCCTCCTGAAGAGCCTTTGCAGTGTATAGGACCTTAGGTGGAATCCTGAGCCCTCTCCAGAACCTTCTGAGGTGGGACATTCCCACTAGAAAGGACAAGCAGACCAACCTGGAAGAGCTCGAGTGACAGAATATATATGTTCAAAGAAAAATCATCAGGAAAAACCCAAAACAAAAATGGCAGTATGACTGGCTACTATAAGAATAAGCAAGTTGTTCACCAGGAAGCCATCAAGGCAAACAATCAAGTTCCTTCAGGACAACCCCCCATCTAAGACTGAAACTCAAAGGGAACACATGAGCAGACAGGTAAGCCTGCTGGTGCCCATGCTGGTCTACTGGTAAGTAGAAGAAAGGGAAAGGCAGCAATGAAGAAATGAGCTGAGTTCAACCACGTTCCACAGACTCGTGTGAACCTGGAGATGAGAGAGAAAAGAAAAGCTGGTTGGTTCAATAATATGGTGAGACCTGGAGATACCTAAGCCTATGGACAGGGACATAGCCACAGAGGTCTAGAGCTGAGAGTAAAGCAACCAGCTGATGTGAAGTGAGAGGGGTCTCACAAAAACACCCAAAGTTGCAGATATTACCCATTTGACTTAGCCTTGATGGCTTGATAATCAGAACTCAACTAGCGTAAGATAAAAAAAAAAAAGAATAAATTTTGATACAGGAAATGAGGGTAAATTGCTGTAATTTGATGAACTTGACCTACACTTATGGAGGTAGTAACTCTAAATACCAACAGAGAGGGAAGGAGTCTATAACAGGGTTGATAGAGATGGGCAACTTAGACATTGGCTACCTAAAATGAGGGGATGATAAAGGCACAAAGTGACTGGCTTACAAGGGTTCAAGGGGGAGCTTAGTTTGATAGCGTGTGGGGAAAGAAAGAGTCCCCACTGAATAGTTTTCCTCTTGTCTAGATGGGTCTGGTTAAAAGAGATGGGGATAAGATTTTTATGATTCAATAATGAGTAATTGTTATCTTGACTAATTGCGACTCTCACAATTGTAAAGGTAGAAGTTTTATAACAAAAATAGGAGAAAAGAAAAAAAAAACAAAAAACAGGGGAGTGGTTAATCTTACAGTACAGAAACAAAGGACCCTAGGGTCATCAAAGGAGAAGAGCACAAGCAGAATGAGAGACCTTATCCAGAGAAGCAGTGATACAAAGGTGGAGGCAGAGAAAGGGACATGAAGAAAGGGAGCAGCTGAGGGCTCTAGATTCATGGAAAGTGAGGGACTAAGAGATGGCAGCCAGGAGGCAGACTTGCAGAATGTGCCCTTTAGCATTATATATGCCTGAGTGTTGTTGTTTTTTTAAAAAAAAAAAAGCTAAAGTGAATAGAGAGAAACACTGGTAACTGATGGCACATGGAGGGGATTATAATCATTTTAATGAAACTAGGTATATGATTTGCTGAATGTAAAACTGATGATCTGTCCTGTAAACTTTTACTCAATCCACAATAAAAACCTTAAATATTAAAAAAAATAAAGCTACATAGGATAATTCTGGCATGAGAATAAAAACAGATCAAGGAAACAAAAATAATGAGTACTGTATTTTGCATAGTAAAAGTTATATTTTGTATAGTAAGAGTTGTATTTTGCATAGTAAGAGTATAGTAAGTTGTACTTTGTATAGTAAGAGTATTTATCAATCAGGAAGGAAAGGTGGAGTAACTATTTAAAAAATAATGATCTCTATCTCCCATCAAACATCAAATGAATTTCAGGTGGGCTAATTGAAGGAAAAAACCCCTGTAACTTCTTTACATCACAAATGTTAAATAAATGATGTACATTCACACAGGAGTACTATGCAGTTACATAATAGAATGAGGAAAATTCTGTATGTTGCTAAAAAGTAATCTCTGCAATATATTTTTAAGTAGAAAACAGCAAGACACCAAAAAATCTGTATCATAAACTAAAGTTTATCTTGGGAGGTGGAGACACATATGCACGCATGTATATTTGCTTTTGTTTTAAAAGAATGATACAAAACCTAAGAACTAATAGAAATGGTCCTACTGAAAAGATACTGAAAAGAAAGGACAGGAACTGGGGGGAAACAAACAGGAAAGAAGTTAAGACTTCTTTAAATATATCACTTTAGAGTTGACAATGCATCCACTCAAATGTTTTACATAATTATAAAACAAAACAATAATAAATAAACCCAAGTGTTTACAATGCTGGTAACTTAAAACCAAAGAGAATTTGTTCATGTGAAAGGAAACAGTAATTTAATTGCATATACATAGTGGAATAGAGCCTTAAGCAAAAGAAATTACACAGAAATCTTAGTGCTTTCAGCAATCATACTGTTTCTATTGGTATTAGTTTGAAATTATAAATGTTATACTACATGTATATATATTATATATATATATAATATGAAAATGCTATACATAATAAGGTAAATAATGTCTTCAGGAACTAAGATTTTTCACTGCAGAATAAAAGTAAAACAGTATAAAGTCAATAAAGGAAAAAATGCTATAATCCTATATTTTGAATGTAAAAGGTTAGTATGAATTGTTGTTGGGCTGTCGAGTCAATTCCAACCCATAGCGACCCTGTATAGGGTTTCCAAGGAGCAGCTAGTGAGCTTGCACCACCAACCCTAACCTTGCAGTTCAAACAACTTTGTAGTCTGATGCAGTAGCCCACAGTGCCACACCAGGACTCCATGACGCCACACCAGGATGTATTTTTAAGTTAAAAACAAAAAAACACAATTCTTAGCTCTGTCCATTAAAAAGCCCTGAAAACAATGACAAATTCTAGTAAAAAGACTCATCTCTGACTACCTTTTCCTACTGAAAAGATACTAGGAATCCTTGAAGAAATGGCTACTTCCAGGTCTAGGAAAGAAAATATTCAAGATGAGATAAGAACATCTTTGCTTATTTGCTTTCCATTACAACTACTGGGGCCATGCCAAAAGGACAGAGGAACCAACATGACGGAGATCCTACTGACCAAAGATGGAACAGTCTGAAGAAGAACAGACTTAAACACAGTACACATCAAATATGTTCTTAATGATATTAAAAACACCAACTGCAACAATCATTGGTCACCATAAGATGAACACCAGAAAATGATCTAATTATTCTGAAAAGTGATAAGGGGGCAAAATCAAACATTTATCTTGCCTTTCCTGCACAAACTGTACCTGAAGATAGTTAATAGAAAAAATTTTTTCTTTGTAGAATTCTAGCTAAAAATTTTTTTAGCTAGAATTAGAAAAACTGTGAAGTACTGTAGGATAAGTAAGGTTGGCAGTTCAAACCTACTAACACATACAGGGTTGCTGTAAGTTGGAACTGACTGGACAGTACTAACAGTAGTAACAGTGAATTAATAGAGAACCATGATCAGTAATGGCTACTAAATCCTTACTTAAAGGCTCTGAAAGAGCTTTCTAATGAATGATAAGACCAATAATACCTGAAGTCACTGGTCAATATTAACATGATAACTGAAAGAAAAACAGATAGTATATGTTCCTTGATGTGAAGCAGTAACAAGTCTATATCACCAACTATGAAATACTATTGTAAAAAAGAACCTGAATCTGATCAAGCCTCTAGATCTGTGCTTTCTAATAAGGTAGCCCCAGTTGCTACTGAAACAAATTAAGAAACACTGTTAGGATTAAATTTTTAACTTTTTATAGAATTAAAAATTTTTTTCTTTCCTTTTCAACTGCCTTCTTTTGTCACGTAAGTTAGCATGTGTCTACATTCCGCCCAGTGAAAAATTCTTCCTTCCTTCCCACCCGATTGTTGTTAAGTGCTGTCAAGTCAGTTCCAATCCACAGCAACCCTGTATAGGGTTTCCGAAAAGTGGCTGGTAGGCTTGAACCATCAAATTGGCAGTTCAAATGACTTTGCAGTCCAGTGAATTAACCTACAGCGCCACACCAGGACTCCCCTACCCCTGGTAACCATCATAAATGTTTATTACTGTATAAAAACCTTTTCTTGACTTTTTACAGTAGTGTTCTCATTCAATATCTGTCCCCCTGCAACTGACTAATTTAGAAGGTAAAATCCAATGCTCAATAGTCACATGTGACTAAGTATTGCTGTACTGTAGAACAGATATAAAACATTTTCATCACCACAAAAATTCTACTGGGCAGTGATGCCCTAGATGAAATGACCAGTTCACAAGAAATTATGAGGAATAAAGGAACATATTATAAGACATCACAGGGATGCAGTTACATTCTCAAATTCTCTGGAATATGAAAAATGTTCTAAGACAAAGGAACCAGTAATAATTCAGCATTTTCTACACTAAGCATATACTACCTATAAATCAGAAAACAATTTTGTTTTTGATGTTCTCCATTTCAAAGACAGAAGAGTCATTCTGAAGCCTCCCACTCACCTCAGAAGAGGCCCGGATGATCCCTGAGATGAGGCTGCACAGCTGGTTGCCTCGGGTTCGGAAGGCAGACAGGTCTATCTTAAGCAGGTCTTTGTGATGGCTGGAGGAGTCCAGCTGCTGGTTGAGGTGCAACATCTCCTCCTGCAGTACATAGAGGTTCCGCAGGCGGATCTGGCCTTCTTCCTTCTGAATCCGCTCCTGCTCCACTTGCTTCAGGCGCTGCTGCTCCGCCTCTCGAAGTTTCAGGTTCAGAATCTACAGAAAGGGCCTCTAAGTTACCTTTTTCAAGGAGCTACTGGGCTTTCTCTGTCTACATTCTTCAATCCTTACATAGGCTAGATAGTTTCCCCAAAGTTGGAAAAGGACTCTCAAAGCAGTCGCACAGAAAAATATACGCCAAACTCTTCAGAACATGACTCTTCAGGTAGTTTACAAACAAGCAGCAAACTGATACCCACATTGATCTCGCTAGGCTGACCTTTGCTCTGTGTCGATGCTCAGCTTTTAGCTTCTCCTGGTGTCCTAGGGCTTCTCTGGTACTAAATGAAAAATGGAAGGAATAGTCAGAGATGCTTCCCAGGTGTGGTGATATAGGATAAGCACTGGGCTGCAAGGTCAGATTGAGCCACAAGGCTGGTGGTTCAAATCTACCAATTGCTCCTCAGAAACCCTACACAGGTTCCCTATGAGTTGATACTTAACAGTAACAACAGCAACAGCTTCACTTCCTTGTTTACACTGATTACCTTTCCAAGGCTGGTCATTTTTCTCGGTAATAAGCTTCTCTGGCTATTTATTAAGGACTCAGAAGAATTTCAGTTGTCCACACCAACATTCCCAGTCATAATTCAGAGACTTACCTCTTCTCCATGATTTCCCGTAAGTCCTGGAATTCTTTATGCTGCTTCAATTCCTTCCGTTCATCAAACCGCTTCAGTTGTTCAGATGCTGTCTCAGAGAGGGCTCGAACCTTTCTCTCCTGTTCCTCTTGCCATTGCCTCAGGCCCTCCTACAAAGAATCAGCACATGCTCTTGGAGGTACCTTGCTCATTTACCTTTGTGGTTCACCCTTCCAGCAGTCCTTAACAACATCAAAGGTACTCAAGGACAAGAAATCATCTGTTCCTACCTCGGAACCTTTGAGTTGACCTTTAAATTCAAACTCTACTCTTTAGGGAAACTTTCTCAACTTACACATTATAGTTTATATTACTTTAGTATAAGGTGGAATAGTCCTAATTCCCAGAACCTGGGAATATGCTAACATTACATGGCAAAAGGGATTTTGCAGATGTGATCAAGAATTCTGAGATAGGGAAGTTATCCTACATTACCTGCACAGGCCCAAAGTAATTGCAAGGATGGTTTTCTACTGCCACTAGCAGAAACTCAGTGCCCCCTAAACAGTGACTCCCCTCTCCCTTGGTAAAGACTAATACACTTTGGTCTTTCTCTATTTGTCCTTTTAGTTTATGCCACTCAGCTTAATTAAAAATAATTATTTTCTTGTTGAAGTCTTTTTCTCCCCACAAGAGTATAGGCTCCATGAAAGTATGGACTTGTGTTTACTTTGGTCACTGTTTTATTTATAGCATGTAGGACAGTGTCTAGCACAGAGGTGTTCAATGTATATTAAAAAAAAATACAAATATAAACAAATCAATGAATGAGGAAATGAGGGACGATACTCGAAGACTTTCATATTACAAACTCTTGAATGTTTTGAAGCAGGTATTTTTATAAAAAGCATGTAATGTTTCTCATTAATAAAAACTAAACCTCATAAATTCATTAAAATGCTATTATTTTTTACAAAATCTGTTAAGACCCCATATTTTCAGTACAACCTTATCTGACAATACAATCGCATCTTGACTGCACTCTAAACTGAACTCCTACAGCCACCCCTCAGCAGGCATTTAAAAGTTTTTAATGTATATGTCCTGCTTTCACAGTTGGCTGTGAGCAGACTACCAGCAAGGGAGGACATTCAGTACTGTGTTATAATTCTATTTCCCCAATGAACAGATCACATCTGAAACTAGTGGTCTTTATCATGAGGGACTTCAAGATATGCTGCTAATGTAAAACCAAGAAATCTTTTCAGAATAAAGTAAATGTTTTGACAGCAGAGATTTTTGTCTGTCTTATTCACAATTCTATCCCCATAGCCAAGAATAGAAGCCAACATATAGCAAGCATTCAAATATTAAAAATCAAGTCCTGCAACAGGTGCTTTATATACATTATCTCATCTAATTTTCTGATAATGTTATTTATCATCAAGTAAATGGAAGCCAGGAAAGGCGAAGCAATTTCCCCAAAGTCATACATAAAATAGAAAAATCAGGATTTGAAAGCAGATATGACTTTAGTGTTTACTCTTTAACATGACATTATATTACCTTTCTGACTGAATTGTCAGTTCTTTGTAGACAAAGCATAACAATTAGCAAAAGGTGTGCTTTCATAAACACTAGGGAACTGCATTAAAATATGGGTCTCCAGGGTTAAGCCTGCCTTACTTCATGGTTTACTTACTATTCCTTTCATTCTATGTACCAACTCATACATTCGGATGCAGCCTTCCACTTTGACTCCCCGGGAGGACTGAAGTAGCATATATTCCATATTTTGGGATTCATGTTTGCTCTAAAAATACAGAAGGAAAAAAAAAATTACAGAAGATAGAAAAATAATTAAGCTCTTATGGTGTTAAAGTTATTATCAGCCCTATAGACAAAGACACTATCCTACTTAGGACCAACAAGACAATTTAGGCTAGAACCAATGTGTGTTTCATGACAGTGACTCTATTCTAATTGTATTCTTTAGTAAATCAACATTTGTTGCTTTGGATGTTTTGTTTTTGCTTATTTGCAGGCTTGCTTGTTTCATCCTTCCCAGTGTATCTTTCTCCTTTCTTTTGATGCTGTTGTTGCTGACTGGTGCCATCAAGTCTGTTCCAACTCATAGCAACCCTTTGTAGGTTTACTAAGAGTGTCTGGTAGATTTGAACCGCCAACCTTGCAATTCACACTGATTTTGAGGTCCAGTAATCATCCTAAAGTGCTACACCAGGACTCCTGGGGTGGTTTAGATGGAGCCAACACCAACCCACATCCCAATTCTACTATCCTCCTGCCTCAAGGGTAAGCACATAACCCATCTGGTAATCAAAGTACTCTATCCCATTTTACCTAAAATCTACTTCAGGAAAGTAGTGTATACGACCCAGGCTATCCTTGAACTTTATTTTAAATTGTGAATTGAGTGTAGGTTTATGGAGATCATCAGTGTTACAATCAACAAAGCATACACTTTGTTTCATCTCAAGGACTGTAATCCCTCCATGCAACAAATTATCCCACTTCCTCCCTGTGGTTCTTATTTCCACTCTACCCTCTTTTATCCCTTCTCAACTTTGTTCTTAAGTAAATGTTGCCCTTTTGATCTTGAATGGTTGACTGTTGCACCATGAACATACTTTACTAGTGTTGTCAACGGTATATTCCTATTTACTACTTGGCTGAAAACTGGGCCACGAGGGTGAATTCCATTCCAGCGGACCTGAAGGGAAGTTGAGTCACAGACTCAGGTTCCTCTAGTCTGACCAGTAAGTCAGGTCTTTTTTAATAATTTTGAGTTTTGTTCCACATTTCCTCCCATTCTACCTGGGACACTGTAATGTGATCCTTCTCAAAGCAGTTGGTAGTGGCAGCCAGGCACCATCTAGTTCTTTTGGTCTCAGAGTTGTGGTGACTGATGTTCACAAGTTACATTGGTCCACTGGACTAATTGATTCCAAGCAACTTCAATTTTCATCACTCTTCTTTCTTCCACTCATGGAGCTACCAATACCAATAGTTGCACCTTAGATAGCTACTCATGAGCTTTGAAAATCCCAGACACTACTCACCAAAGTACGATATAGAACACTGTCTTTGTGGACTATGTTATGCCAATAGACCATGGTGTCCTCTGAGATTATGGATCTAAGTCTCCAGGCCCAACTCATTTCCTCAAGGTGTTTGGTAACATCTAAGAAGTTTCCTCATTTTGCCCCCCGTTATGTTCCACCATGCGACCAGACAGCACTCAACAACAACAATGTTCTACCACGAAGTCCTGGTGTGGAGCTGTAGGATAAGCACTGGATAGCTAACCAAAAGGCTGTCAGTTCAAATCCCCCAGTCACTCCTTGGAACTGACGTGATGGCAATTTAACAACAATATGCTCTACCCCATTCATAAGTGTGTTTTCAGCAAAGGTAAATATCCATGTACAAATATCCTCTGCCAAATTCTTACATATTTGTGGGCACACGCCCACTCTCCCTCCCATACCCATTTAGCCTGTGTACCTACCTGCAGAACATTGTTATTCCAGAATTAGGCATATAACACTATTTATCTCTATCCCCTTTAAATCCTGCATAGCTTTTAGTGTCTTCACTTGTCTTCATCATTCTTCTGTCAACCTCCCTCTTCTGGTTTATTGCCCTCCCAGTTACCCAAGTTAACTTATGTCTACCCTCTGTTGTTGTTAAGTGCCATTGAGTTGGTTCCAAATCATAGATACCCTGTATAGAGTTTCCAAGGAGTGGCTGGTGTGTGTGAACTGCCAACCTTGTGGTTCAAACTGACCTTTTGGTCCAGTGCTTTACCCACAGTGCCATGCCAGGACGCCAACACTCCAACCCAAGTTAACATGTGTCTACCCCATAGTAGGAGTCCTAATGTGGCCCTGTGGGTTAATGCGCCAGACTGCAAAACCATCTGAACTGCAAGGATGGCGGTTCAAGCTTACCAGCTACTCCTCGGAAACCCTATACCGGGGTTGCTATGGATCAAAACCGACTCAACGGCACTTCACAACAACAACAACAAACCCCCTAGTAGGAGCTCTGGTAGCGTACTGGTTATGAATCGGGCTGCTAATCTCAAGGTCAGCAATTTGAAACTACCAGGGGTTCCATGGGAGAAAGATGAGGCATTCTGCTCCCATAAAGATTTACAGCCTCGGAAACCCTATGCAGTATGGGTTGGAATCAACTCGACAACCCCCTACTTGGTGAATTACTCTCCCTTCTTCCCCATCCTTGAACTTTTATGATGGGACTACCTGGGAATGCTTTCTCTTCTTCTGGAGATCCTAACCTAAGAGGCTGTTTCTAGGGCTACCTATCAACATTCATATTGTCACATAGAGTCAATCTAAAAAGTGAAACCAAGAAAAGAGGTAGGCAGAGTGGAGGGATGGAAAGAGACAAAGAATAAAAAAAAAAAAAGCTCTGTGTATAAGTTGTGGGAACAAGTCAGAAATAATGCCAAGCAGAGACAAGTCAAATGTAGATCTTTTAGATCTAACTTTGCCTGATGCCCAACATACTCCTAGACTTCCTAGTTATAGAAACCAATTAATTCCTCCCTCACCCGCCTTTGTTAGCGTCAGCTAGTTTAAACTGGGTTTAATTAAAACACCAAAAGTTCCTAAATTATATAATAATACATTATATAAAACCACCATCCAAATAATTTATCCAAAACAGGAGAATTATTGAAGTTTATGCCTGGATAGAACTTCTGCACTTTAGTTTAGCTATCAAATATACAGATAAAGAAACTGCAGCTCATGAGGTAAAGAGGCCTGTCTGAGGGCATGCCACACAATACTGGCAAGATCAGAACTAGAATCTGGGCCCCTTTTTCACACTCTGTTGTATCTGAGAGACTGCTGATAGAAGCTTTTTATTTTGAAAGAATTATAAATTCATAGGAAATTGAAAATAATTTAAAAATACAGGAGTGTGTTATGTATTATCCTAGTTTTCTCCAATAATAAACATCTTTCGTAAAATATCAAACACAGTAAACCAACATTAGTGTAATTCACATCTGAAGTTTATTCAGATTTCACCAGTTTTACACATAATCACCTGTGTGTATGTATGCTATTGTTGTTAGCTGAGTCTGTTCTGATACATAGCGATCTCACGTATAATAATGAAACACTGTATGTATAGAGTTCTATGCAATTTTATCACCATGTGTGGAACCACGTAAACCACTTCGATCAAGATGAAAAACTGTTCCATCACCAAAAGGCTCCCTCATGCCATCTCTTTATAGCCACACCCACCTTCTCCCCACCATCCATAATCCCTGGCAACTACTTACCTGTTCTTCATCTCTGTAACTCTGCCGTTTCAAGGAAGTTAAATAACTGAATCATACAGCATATAATTATTTGAGATTAGCCCTGTTGGCAAAGTGATTTAGCACTTGGTCACTTTACCAAAAGGTTGGGGTTTTGAACCACCAGCTACTCTGATGAAGAAAGATGTGGCTGGCTGTCTGCTTCTGTAAGGAACACAGCCTTAAATACCTTTTGGGGCCACAAACAGAACCACCCCATTCTGCAGTGGAGTCAGTGAATGATGGGAATGAGATCTGGTACAACTCCAAGAGATGAAACAAGCTGTAAGGGGTCGTACACATGATGGCACCATAGCCTACCCAGGCTCACCAGCGCTCTATCATAGCAAGTTCGCCCATATCTTTCCTTACCAAGTTGAAAATTTTACCGCAATCTTATCAACTGGAACAACGACAACAAAAAACCCCTATGGGGCAATTCTACTCTTACCTATGGGCTCAGTATGAGACAGAATAGTTTCAATAGCATCAAGTTTGGTTTATTTTTTCAACTTTGTAATCATATTTATTTATAATGAAAAAAAAGATTTCCTAACCCAGAGCCGCAACAAATGAGTAAAAAAAATGTTCTTAAACAAAAAACAAAACTACATTTAATAATGAATTTCAACTTCTCAGACATAACTAAGTATCTTTCAAGAATGGTTTTCTGGATTAGAAGGTTTAGGACTTTAGTCTCATGGGACAGCTCAGCCAATTGGCAACACAAAATTCATGTTCTGTATTCTAGTGAGGTGAGTAGTGTCTGGAGCATTAAAAGTTGTGAGCAGCTATTTAAGATACAATTTGGTCTCTACTCATCAGGAGCAAAAGAAAAAGAAGGAAAACAGACTCAGAGAAAAAACTAGGCTATAGCGTCAACAGCCCACAGCAAATAGTGCATACCACTACTGACGTTTCTAATCAGGGCCACATAGAACAAGAGAAAAATGCAGAACAAACTCAAATTGTTAAAAAGTTCACACTTACTCAGTTGAGACTAGGGGACTCCCTGAGACTATCTCCCTGAAATACTCTTTAAACTTTGACCTGAAACTATTTCCTGAAGTAATCTTTTAGCAAAATAACAAAATGATATGCAAAATAAAGGATATTATCCAAGAACATGGTGTTCCGTTTAAAAAAAAAAAAGTGAGCCGCTGGTCACAGCAGCTCTTGGTGCAGAGGCAGTGATTCAAGGACCAAGACCAGAGGGCGCTGGCCACTGCCCGCAGTTCTGCGGGTCTCTGCACCAAACCCACCCTGCCCCACTCCGTGCTCCTCTGCCGCCTCTTCCAGAGATCCAGCTTGCAGAGAGACCGCCACTGCCACCACGCTAGATTCCAGTTGTGGCCAGCCTCTGCCGTCCAGGGCAGAGGTTCCAGGACTACGGCTCCCCACCAGACTTGGCCTCATGTCCAAGAAGAGTGTGGAGGCAGCAGCCCAAGTTAAGCACCAAGGGCCTGAAGAAGACAGAGAAGGTGGAGGAGAAGGAGAGCTGGAAAGAGTGGAAGAAAGAAGTAGTAGAGGAAGAGGAGAATGGAACTGAAGAGGAAGAAGAAACCGCTGAGGACCAAGAAGAGAATGAAGGGGAAGAAGATGCTGAGGAAGAAGAGGAGGATGACAAAGGACCCACGCTGAAAAAAGCTGCTCAAGAGGAGGACGAAGCAGATCCCAAATGGCAGAAGACAGAAAATGGGGCATCAGCATGAGCCCCCTGCCAATGGGCTGGCAGCTGGAGGCACCTTGGGCCTGGCGGTGGAAGTGGGAATGGACAAGTATAGCCACTCTTTACTTGGCTCCCTGTACTAGGGCCCCTGTACCATAGCTGCCACCCTCTTCTTCCTCCCCAGCCTTCTCATTTTCACCTCTCCAGACACCACCCCATTCATCCTCACTCTGCCATTATCCCACCTTCTGACCTACTCCATCTGAGCTCCCCAGCTGGTCCCCAATCCTTCCACTCAGTCTCCTTAATCTCTTTCTTCTTCCCCACAGCCAATCCTACCCTCCTCTGCATTCTGGTAGTCTCTCCTACCCAACCTCTGCATTCCCCAGCCTCAGTTCCTGTCCTATTTCTATCCTGCTGATCCCTGGATTTCCCTCAAATCCCCTCCTCTCAGACAACACCAGGTCAGGGTGGGGCAGTGGGGCCAGGGTTGGCACTGAGCCCCATAGCTGCCCCACTTTTTCTTCCCCTTTTGTATAATTTAATAAAGAAAATGGTTGTGGAGGAAAAAAAGTCAACAATTATTCTAAAGCAAAATGAGAAAATAAGGGAGCTGGGAAACTAGAGTACTGGAAATGTAACAACCAGAATGTAATTAAAGAGAATGCTGATCACCAAGAAAATTGTAACTAATGTCACTGAAATTGCAGAAATTGTCAAATGGGAACCTAATTTGCTAACTTACATCAAAACCACAAAAAAATTAATAAAATAATAATAATTAAATATGGAAAACGTGTTGTTGTTAAGTGCCAGCAGTTGGTTCTAACTCATAGCGACCCTGTACAGGGTTTTCCAAGGCTTTAAATTTTCAAGGGAGCAAAAAACCTTATCTTTCTCCAGAAATATGGAAGACAAAGAGGACAAAATTACCAAGGATAACAACTAGGTTTTTTGCTTTGAATAACTGGGTGGGCAATATGTGCCAAGCTTCTGATAGAAGTATAGGTCCAGACTGGGTTTGTTGTTGCTTTATCTCAGGATTGGAGTGATAACTCAGGAGGATAGATGATTATGAGTTTGGTTTTAGATATGTTGACTTCAAGAAGTTTTTAAAATACCCTAGAGGAAATAATATGTTGACAGTTGGACAGCTGGATAAAGTTGTGAAGTGTCTATATGTAGAAGAGTGGGCAGAGATGAAATCTGTCTAGCAAAACAATATGATTAAACCTATGGATGCAGTAGCTCAAAAGAGGGAACAAGTCCTTACAGCAAGAATCATTCCCACCCCCTCCACATACAAAGTAGACAGGGATGGGCAACTTGGACATTGGCTACCAAAAATGGGGGCCGGAGGGGCTACAAAGGCAAGAAGTGACTGGCTTACAAGCTTTCAAGAGGGAACGTAGACCCAGAGGGCCTGGAGGAAGGTAGAATCTCCAGTGACTAGTATTCAATCTGACTAGGCGGGGCTGATGCAATGAAATGCAGACGGGTCTCTTGTGA
>NW_006408532.1:7429299-7438602 GCF_000296735.1 Chrysochloris asiatica | reverse complement strand
TTTTTTTTAAATTGGTAACACTAGTTTAATTTTTCTCTGCATAGCAAAGAAAAATTAAACTAGTGTTACCAATTAAAAAAAAAAAAAAAAGTCCCAGACTCATTGCATATATTTCTCATGTTAGCCCTGGAATCAACCATTTCACCCATAATCTCACGTAGCTCTTAATATGAAAAGGTATTTAAAATTTCCATCTGGAGTACTAAGGTTGTTAACTGGGTGATAAACTTCTTGGTTTTACATTGGACAGAAATAAGAAAGACTGTTTTCTTTTTAAAGATGATTTTAAAAAATCATGAGTTCATACTAATGGTTTCAGTGCAAATATAAGATTACAGTATTTTTACCTATCAACTTTGATTTTTATATTTGCATATCATTTAACATAGTTCTGATGTTGTGCTGTAGATAAAGCACTGGACTGCAAGGTTGGCAGTTCAAACCCACCAGTCATTCCTTGGAAACCCTATACAGGGTTGGTCTAAGAGTCGGAACCGATTTGACAGCACTTAACAATAACAACAGAAGCATTACAGGATAAAACAAATACAGCGTCACACCAGAAGTCCACTGCTCCTATAGTCACAACAATACAACTAACAAAACTACCAAATGCACTTTAATAGTTTTTTAGGTTCTTTCTAGTCTTAGAATAAATGTCATCAATTCAAGAACTATGTTTTAAAGTTACTCTAAGCAGTTACTGTATGGGTTATGACAAAGTTTGTTATACAATTAGGTTTGTTTCTTTTATTAGTTTCTTTTAAATTTTTAGGGGTTGCTTTCTGAACAGAAAGTAGAATTCTAAAAATACTGTTCTGTACCTTGTTTTTTCTCTTCTTTACAATCTATCCTGAGGATCACTCCACATTAACCCATACTATTTTTTTCATTTCTTTTTTATAGTTACATAGTACTCCATCTGTACAGATGGATCAAAGTTTACTCAATCAGTTCTCTTTTAATGAACTTCTGGGTTATTTATCTTTTTCAATTACAATGATTGCTGCTATGAATTGCTGTAAGTGCACATTATTTTGTATTGCTATCAGTGTATCTTTCGAATTAAAAATCAAACAAATCCAAACCACTTGTCAATGAGTCAATTCTGACTCATAGCTATCCTACAGGACATTGTAGAACTACCTCATTGGATTTCCACAGCTGCAAATCTTTACGGAAATAGTCACATCTTTCTCCTGCAGAAAGCCTGGTGGGTTTAAACTGCTGACCTTTAAGTTAGCAACCCTGGTGATGCAGTGTTAAAGAGCTCAACTACTAACTGAAATGCCCAAAATTTAAATCCACCAGGAGATCCACAGGACAAAGATGTAGCAGCCTGCCTCCATAAAGATTATAACTTTGGAAACCCTATAGGACAGTTCTGCTCTATCCTATGTGGTCTCTAAGAGTTGAAGTTGACTCAATGAAACAGGTTTGGTTTTTATCTTTGGAACAGATACCTAAAAGAAGGTTTGCTATATCTAGCACAGCATTTGGTACTTACTGCTGCTGCTGTGTGCCATGGAGTTGATTCCAATTGATAGCAACCCTGCATAGGGTTTCCGGACTATAAATCTTTGAGAGCAGAAAACCTCATCTTTCTCCTGTGGAGCAGCTGGTGAATTCATACCTTGCAGTTAGCAGCCCAACTATGCTACCATTAAACACACAAAAAAATCCGCTAAGTGAATGAATAAGTAACTGAATGAATAAGCCCATATTATTAAAACGAAGAATACAGCATTTTACACTCCTAAAACTTAAACATACTTTTCAGCAGTTAACTCAGAAGTCTATTAGAAGATCTTTGGAATTTCCAAATTTGTAGGAAGTATACAAACACTATATATTTAAACAATCCTTTTAGAAACCAACATGGTAACTTAAATAAAAAAACCATAGCAAAGGATAAAAACTCATACAGAAGCAATGATAAGGTAATCAAAAATTTAGTAACAGGCTATAAATTTGACTCTAAGCTTTCTATCAGCCAATATAAAAGGGGATACCTTACCAGTTAAACACCTGCAGTTTCATGTGAAAAAACAATTTAATGCTCATGAAATGTATTACTTTCTTGGTACTAAGAATGGGAATTTTTCCCTCTGGTTCTTCATAAAAAGAACACTAGATAATTTAGTAATAGATGCAACAAGAAGCAATTTCCCCCAAAGTCATGCCATTATTGTGTGACTGTATTAGAGAGACTTGAGTTTTACAGCCACCTTGTCTTTGGTCTTAAGATGACTAAAAGTTTACCTTGGTTTCACCTGATGTTGTGGGGGAGGCTGGTGAGAATGCAGGATTTCTGATAGGAGATACGGGAACAAAGGAAGGTTGGTCTTTGGCTGAAGTAGATCCAAATGATGTTGATGTATCAGAGGGTGGTGAGTTCTCTTGTCTGTGAGGTAAGACGTGATCCACCACCCATCCAGAGTAAGCAGAGAGCTTGGGCAGAGACATACATTCTTCTAAAACATCCTAGAGAGAAAAGAAGTGTTAAGCCCATTGTGCCTTACTAAAAGCCTAAGAAAGCCTAAGCATAAACCAAAGCCATAGATATCATATTAACTATCAGAGATGAAAAGAAATTCATGTTTCCTTGTTAACGATCCTGACCATTATCCTTTAAATATATTAGCATTAAAATTATATAAAATAGAAACAAATGTTACCATATTAAGGAAAATATGTCAAAAGTTATGCCTAACCTTCTTCAGGTCCTAACTTTAAAAATAAACAAGTTATAATTTTAAAAATAAAACTGAGAAGCATATTTTTAAAAAGGCAAAAATGTGGCTACTGATGCAAAAGCCCATGACTTAAATGGTATTACAACAGAAAGTCTAGAAGTACTAGACACTCTCCTATATCTGTGTGGACAATTTACTCAACTGTATCAGTTAACAGTTCTCTACACTTGGTGCTTTTAACGAGAGAAGCTTATACCACTTTAATTCTAATTGAAGTACACAGCAAATTTTACATGGCTGAGATCTTTACTCAAGGCCAAGAAATGTTATCAGGAATAACATAAAAGGCTAAAGACAGTATTACAGTGATTACGGGCACTAAGTTTAAAACCAAACTTTCCAGGTTTGGAGTCCATCTCTGTGTTTCTCAGAAGTTACCCAGCATTTCTGTGGCTTAGTTTAATCACTTTTAGAATTAAAATCACAGGTAATAAAGGACCTCAGGAGTTTGTGCGAGGATTAAATAAATAATACATGTAAAGGACTTAGAAGAGTACCTGGAATATTGGTGTTGTTGTTAGGTAGGTACCTTTAAGTTGGTTCTGACTCATAGCAACACTATGCACTACAGAAGGGAACACTGCCCAGTCCTGTGCCATCCTCACTATTGTTGTTACATTTGAATCCATTATTGCTGCCAGGGCGTCAATCCATGCTTAATAATTGCAAGTTATTATTTAATCTAAATCAGTGGTTCTCAAGTGGGGTCAAATTTACCCCCTAGAGAACATTTGGCAATGTCTAGAGTCCTAGTGTGGCACTGTAGGTTAAATACTCGACCTTAAGGTCAGTGAGAATCACAGGGTCAGCAGTTCAAACTCACTAGCCGCTCCTTGGAAACTCTAAACAGGGTCACTATTAGTTGGAATCCACTCAACAGCTCTTAACAATAAACAACAAGACATATTTTGGATTGTCACAACTGGGAAGTGTTACTGGCATCTAATAAGCAAAAGTCAGGAATGCTGTTATATATACTACAATGTTCAAGAAAGCAGTCTCCTACAACACAGAATCAACTGGTCCAGCCCAAAATGTCAATAATGCCCTGACTGAGAAGCTTTAAGCTAGATCAGAACTATAAATACATCACCTGTACAATAAACATATACTCATACCATGGCAAACAATCTGAACGTGGAAGCAAACATCCTGAAATGTACACTTTATACAGTAATGTGGGTGTTCTTGTGCATATGTCCTCTCTTCTTATTAGCTGGATGTTTCATTCTACATTCTAGTCCTCTGTGGCTATGCCACTGACTGTGGATCCAGGAGTCCCCAGGTCTTGTCAAACTGCTGGCTAACCAGGTCTCCACTCGGGTTCACAGGAGTGTATTGAACGTGGTTGGGTTCACAGGAGTGTACTGAACACAGCTTCATTGCTGTTTTTCCCTCACTTCCCCTTATCGGTGACCAACAGAGTCACCAGTCAGAGCACGTGTCTGCTCGTGTGTTCCGACTGAGTCTCAGTCTTGGAAGGGGGTTTGCCTTCAGGAGACCCGAACGCTTGCCTTGATGCCAAGGACAAACTTTTAAAGGTAAAAAATAAAGCCATAAATACAAAAAGAACCATAAACAAAGAGAAAAATTCAGTAAATAAACTGGAGGGGACAAAAGTATTACAGATCAGCAATAAATTATTATCCCTAATGTTTAAACAAGGAGCTCTGATAGCATATCGGTTACGAATCGGGCTGTGAACTGCAATGTCAGCAGTTCGAAACTATCAGTTGCTCCGCGGGAGAAAGATGAGGCTTTCTGCTCCCGTAAAGATTTACAGCCTCGGAAACCCTGTTTAGGGTCGCTATGGGTCAGAACTGACTTGACGGCACTTAACAACAACAACAACATTTAAACAAACTTAAAAATTAGGGAACAATTGACAGAGACAGGCAAATCACAAATACAGACATAAATTCGGCTCCTTAACATGTGTAAATATGTTCAACCTCACACAAATAAGAGAAATGCCTATTAAGATGGCACTGAGTTCCCATTCTTACCTACTGTTGCTATTGTTTTAAGTGCCAAGGAGTTGGACACCCTATGCAGGACAGACAAAGCACTGCCTGGCCCTGTGCCATCCTCACAATAGCTGTTAGGTTTTACCCCATTATTGCTGCCACGATGTCAACTCATCTCATTGGGGGGAAGGGGGAGGTCTTCCTCTTTTTTGCTGACCCTTTACTAAGTATGATGTTCTTTACCATGAACTGATCCTGAAAATTTGTCTGATGTATGAGTGGCAGTTTTCCTATCCTTGCTTCTAAGGAGGATCTGGCTGTAGTTCTTCCAAGACACATTTGTCCTTCTAGCAGTCCATGGCACTTTCAATATTCTTTGACAATACCATAACTCAATGCATGATTCTTCTATGATCTTGCTTATTCACTGTCCAACTTTCATATGCATATGAGGTGACTGAAAAATAACATGACTTGGGTCATACACACCTTAAAGTGACATCTTTGCTCACAGTCCAGTAACAAGGCTATTCATTTTGATACTACTCATAATTATAAAAGACTGGAAATAATTTAAATACTCATACATAGGTATCATGGAATAAATTGTGTTATTCCAAATTAGTGTCAGCTTGGCTTGGTCAAGATTGTCAGTGGTTTGGAAGTTAAGTAATGATATAATGTGGCAGTTATTTGACAATTTCCCATAATGTAATCTGATGTGATAAACTAGTAAAAGGATTAAGGGTTGGCTGTAATACTCTTAATCTCATCACACCTCTGAGCTGAAGTAATTCAAACTTACCAGATGCTCCTCAGAAGCCCTATACAGGGTCACTATGAGTTGGAACCGACTTGATGGCACTTAATAGTGAGAGAATAAATTTGTTAAGGCATCCACTTGTAGTATTTCTGTTATAGCAGCACTAGTTAACTAAGACAACAGGCGAGTAGTTGAATTAACTCTGCTACTTCTACACAATGTGTAGTACAATGCCATAAACATTGAATGATGCCACCATGGGATCCACAGAAGTGTTACTAGTTATGTTGGAAATGTCCCCAAGAAGCAGAGAAAAACCATGACAAAAAAAAGTTGAATTACTTGATATGTACTGAAGATTGAGGTCCGCAGCTGCAGTTGCCCGCCATTTAAAGATCAATGAATCTAGTGTAAGGAGAATTATAAAAAAGAAAAGGATATTAAGTTGTTGCTGAAGCTATGCCAATAGACGTGAAAATCTTGCACTTTGTGTAAAATATCTTTTATGTTGTATTGAAAAGGAGCCCTGTGAATATAATATATATAATACATATAACATATAAAACATGTACATTGACTTGTTCATGTTATCAGTGTAAGGGTTCCTTCTGGTCAACAGTAGGCTACTAGTAACTAGGGTGTTTTTTTGTTTTTTTGTTTGTTTTTAATGCTTTCTTGTGAATTATGTGATAGTTCACATGGGAGGACATCAGCTTCACATTGATCCTGTCGCACATCGTTTCCTAGCCATGGTCACAATCCCCTCAATGCATTACCGACCAACCAAAGGGTACACCCCACAAGCCTGCCCCCTATCGTCCACACACCACTCCTCTCCCTCTCCAGGTCCAAAGTCTCCAGCCACTCAATCACCCCATGTCATTGTCTCTGCCTCCATCCCTGGCATCACTGCTTCTCTGGGTAGGGTTCCGTGCTCTGCTCTTCTCCTTCGATGGTCCCAGAGACCTCCGTTTCTAGTAGCTAGGTTTTTGGGGAGTCAAATTACAGGCAGATTTTCTACTGCAAGGGAGGTTGCCACACTTAACCCCCATGTTGTTCAATATGCCAACTATATTTGCTCATTTATGCAAAAAGAAATACAAGAAAGACAAATCAGAAACTAATGAAACTGGTTACCTACAGTGAGTGACTGGGAAACTGGGAAAGGGACTGGGAGAGTTATACTTCTCTGGGTACACCTTTTTTACAGTTCTGATTTTATAATAATTTTAGTGTTTCATAAATTCAAAATAAAGGCACAAAATCATTAAGATTGGCGGGCAGGGGAGGCTAGAAGGGAATATAAACAAAAATAATCAACCAAGTATATTTCTATTGAATAAAACAAGGATATTGGCAGGAACTGGACATGGTAGTCAAACTAATCTAAATAACTTTTGACCACAGTATTCTGACTAAACTCTCAGGCTAAAGAGAGAAAAACTGTAAACAAATACTAAACTCATTAGATTTTTTTTCACAGACGTACTCTAAATTCTAAAATTTAAAAATAATTTTCTTAGCTTTCTAAGATCAAGTAAGCAAGTATTATGGATACAGGAACCAGGTTTCTCACTGCCAGAAAACAGCAGAAGGAATCCTTAGTTCTACATAAAATATAAAAATATCAATATGAACTCCTTGTTTTAATATATCTTAGAAATCTATATGTTGCTGTTGCTGGGTGCTGCTGATATTAATGATATTATTTTATAATTTCTACATTGTGTTGAATCACCTTTCTTTGGAATGGGGACAAATATGGATCTCTTCCAGTTGGCTGTTCTGTAGTTGTCTTCAAAATTTCTTGGCATAGACAAGTGAGCACTTGCAGCATCGTGTCCATTTGTTTAAGTAGCCACATAGTTTTGGAGACTGCAAATCTTCACAGGAGCAGGCTCATCTTTCTCCCTCGGAGTGGCTGGTGGGTTTGACCATCAACCATGAAGTTAGCAGCTTAATAGCTAACTCACAGCGCCATGTTGTTGTTGTTGTTAGGTGCCATCGAGTCAGTACCAACTCATAGCGATCCTATGCACAACAGAATGAAACATTACCCAATCCTGAGCCAACCTCACAATTGTTGCCATGCTTGAACCCACTGATGCTGCCACTTTGCCAATCCATCTCGCTGGGGGGTCTTCCTCTTTTCTCTGACCCTCCATCTTACCAAACATGATATCCTTCACCAGTGACTGGTAGCTCTGACAATATGTCCAAAGTATGAGAGACCAAGTTTGGCCATCCTGGCCTCCAAGGAGCATTCTGGCTGCACTTCTTCCAACACAGATGTTGGTCCTTTAGGCAGCCCATGGCACTTTCAGTATTCTCCTCCACCAGAACTCAAATGCATCAATTCTTCGGTGGTCTTCCTTATTCACTGTCCAGCTTTTGCATGCATAAGAGGTTACTGAAAACACCATGGTTTGGGTCAGGTGCATCTTAGTCCTCAAGCTGACATCTTTGCTCTTCAACACTTTAAAAAGATCTTGTGCAGCAGATTTGCCTAATGCAAGACGTCGTTTTAGTTCTTGACTGCTGCTTCCATGAGTGTTGATAGTTGATCCAAGAAGAATGAAGTCCTTGACAACTTCAATCTTTTCTCCACTGATAAGAATGTTGTTTATTGGTCCAGTGTTGATGATTCTTGTTTTCTTTACGTTGAGATGCAATCCACACCAAAGACTGTAGTTTTTGATATTCATCAGTAAGTATCTTAAGTCTTCTTCACTTTCAGCACCACCACTCCTCTGTCAGTTTGTCGTACTGTGGTGGCTTGTGAGTTGCTGTGATTCTGAAAGCTATGCCACCGGTATTTTAAATACCAGCAGGGTCACCCATGACAGACAGGTTTCAGATGAGCTTCCAGACTAAGACAGACTAGTAAGAAAGAGTGACAAACTGCTTCAGAATATTTAAGTCACTGAAAACCTTATGAATAACAGAGAAACACTGTCAGATATAGTGCCGAAAAATGACCCCCTCAGGTTGGAAGGTACTTAAAATGCGACTGGGGAAGAGCTGCCTCCTCAAAGTAGAGTTGGCCATGATGACGTGAATGGAGTAAAGCCCACAGGACCTTCATTTGCTGATGGGGCACAACTCAAAATGAAGAGAAACAGCTGTAAACATCCACTGAAAATCAGAACATGGAATGTATGAAGGATGGATCTGAGAAAACTGGAAGTTGTCAAAAATAAAATGGAACGCATAAACATCGATATCTTAGGCATTAGTGAGCTGAAATGGACCAGTATTGGCCATTTTGAATCTGATGACCACAAGGATTACTACGCCAGAAATGACAAATGGAAGAGGAATGGTGTTGCATTCATTGTCAAAAAGAACATATCCAGATCAGTCATGAGGTTACAACGCTGTCTGTGATAGGATAATATCAATGCGCCTACAGGGAAGCCCAGTTAATACCACTATTATTCAAATTTACACACCAACCACTAAAAGCTGTGAGGATGAGATAGATGAATTCTACCAACTTCTTCAATCTGAAATTGATCAAACATGCAATAAAGATGTATTGATCATTACTGGTGATTAGAATGCAGAGGTTGGGAGCAAAGAGGACGGATCAGTAGTTGGAAAATATGACCTTGGTGATAGAAATGATGCTGGAGAATGCATGATAAAATTCTGCAAAACCAATGATTTGTTCATTTCAACTATCTTCTTTAGACAGCATAAGAGATGACTATACACATGGACTTCACCAGATGGAATACACAGAAATCAAATTGACTACATCTGCACAAAGAAACGATGGAAAACCTCCACATCATCAGTCAAAACAAGGCCAGGG
>NW_006408532.1:7389088-7427379 GCF_000296735.1 Chrysochloris asiatica | reverse complement strand
GTTCTGCTGTGCATAAGGTCACTATGAGTTGGTACCAACTCTATGGCATTTAACAACACTTTCAGCAAGCAAGGTTGTATCATCTGCATATCATCGCAGGTTGTTAATGAGTCATCTTCCAATCCTGATGCCATGTTTTTCTTCATATAATCCAACTTCTTGAATTATATGCTCAGCATACAGGTTGAATAAGTATGGTGAAAGAATACAACCCTGTTGCACACCTTAATTTTAAACCATTCAGCATTCCCATGTTCTGTTAGAACAACTGCCTCTTGGTCCATGTACAGATTCCTCATGAGCACAGTTAAGTGTTCAGGATGCCATGAAGGCTCTTTATATATACAGACACATATTCATATTCTTGCACATATAAAAAGAAATAGATATATGTGTTGTGTATATATTATACCACCAAACATCTGTCAGTTTGTTGTATGGTGTTGGTTTGCATATTGCCGTGATGCTGATAAGCTATGCCTCTGGTGTTTTAAATAACAGCAGAGTCACGTATGGTGGACAGATTTCAGCTGAGCTTCCAGAGAAAGCTGGAGAGGGGACAAACTTCTAAATGTTTAGTCACTGAAAAACTTATATGAGTAACAGTGGAACATTGTCAGCTACAGTGCTGAAACATGAAAACATTATGAATAGCATGAAAATATTGTCAAATATAGTGCCACAAGAAGGGTCCCTCAGGTTGGAAGGCACATAAAATACAACTAGAGAAGAGCTGCCTCATCAAAGTAGAGTTGGCCTTGATGACTTTGGTAAGAATGACCCTGATATCAAAAATGCAATGGACTACCAAAACAAACAAATCTGTGTTGGAAGAAATACAGCCAGAATGCTCCTTAGAAGCCAGGATGGCGAGACTGTGGTTCTCATTTTTTGGAAGTATTATTAGGAGGGACGAAGCCCTGGAGAATGACCTCATGCTTGGTAAAGTGAAGGGTCAGTGAAAAAGAGTACGATCCCCAATGAGATGGATTGGCACAGTGGCAGCAGCAATGGCCTGAAGTGTAACACCAATTATGTAGATGGCGCAGGACCAGGCAATGTTGTGCACAGGGTCGCTGAGTTGGAACCAACTTGACAGCACCTAACAACAATAACAATATATATCACAAACTGAAAGAATTTAAATGTAACAGAAATAGCTACATGAGTTTACACACTTGCATACATGTGGTGGCAGCTGTGTGTTGTAGAGCTAATTATGACTCATAATGACCCTATACAAGTATTCCAAAGCTATAAATCTTTATAGGAGCAGAAAGCTTCATCTTTCTCCCATGAAGTGGTTGGTAAATTCAAACTTGTCCTTATGGTTAGCAGCCCAACTTGTAACCCAAGGCATTACAGGAGCTCCTTTGCCTACATATTGTTGTTGTTAAGTGCCATCGACTCGGTTCCAGCCCACAGCAACTCCATATAGGGTTTAGTAAAGATACATGTATAAGCATGCATGCATATATGTATGTAGACACATACATATATTTCTTAGCTCTGTCCACTGAAAAGACCTAAAAGCAATGATACTTTTTTTTCTTTTTAACTTTTAATTTTCAATTGGGTGAATGTTTACAGAGAAAATCAGTTTTCAACAACTCATATTTATTTCATATCATTGATTGCAATCTCCACAATGTAACACCATTTATCTAACTTCCTCCCTGTTTCCCATTTTCATTGCTCCTTCTTTCCCAACCCTTCTGAACTCTGTTCTTGGATAAATGTTGCCCTTCTGATCTCAAATGGTTGATGACCATTTGTGCTGTTGCACATATCTACTGCCCAGATCTTGATTTCTTAATTCCAGTTTACACAAAAAAGTCATCAGGAATTCCTGCATAAATGGGTGATGAGGAACATCTTCTTATGCCAGAAGTAAGCCTTTTCTCTTGGTATTGAGGAATCAACAAAACAGCTGAAAACACTGGAAGGTAGGCAGTGGATTGTTTGGTAGGTGTACTGTTTGGTTTGAGGGGCAAGCTTGTGGAAGAAACAACCAGTGTGGGGGTGACTGCTATAATTAGATAAGTAAATTGACAGAGCAAACAAATGTATTGAGCTTAACAAGGCCACAATTCTATGTTGCTGTTAAGTGCTACTGAGTCAATTCTAATAACAACCCTGAAAAGGGTTTCCAATCATAACTGGATAAAATATTTACAAACATGGATGTTGCTGTGTTGTCTAGTTTGTATAGGTTTCAAAGACCCAATGGTGGGTTTGAACCGCCGAGCTTGTGATTAGCAGTCCAGTGTTTATCCTACCTCGCTATGCTAGTGCTCACATACGTAAATGGTTGCTAAAAAGATGCTGAGTGTTGGATTGTTAGAGGTGGCTATCAGTGTGAACTCATGGTTTTAAAATAAATATGTAAAGGTAGCTCAGAAGATTTATGACAACTGTTTCTGGAGATTCCAAAGGGGTTATCCAGACAGATTTTCTCAAAGGACAGAGAATGATCACGGGGGCTTATTATGAAAAAGTTTTAAGAAAACTGGAAACTGCATTAGTGGAAAAAAAGGCCAAGAATGTAGTACCGAAGAAATTTTCATAATGACAATGCACCTGCTCATTTTTCCAAGGTAACAGGGCTGTCCTAGACGAATTTCAATGGGAAACTTTACTTTATCTACCCCACAGTCCTAATCTTGCACCTTCAGTCATTTTGTTCCCCACACTCAAAAAACATTCAAAAGAAACACGATTTGAGTCCCTTGAAGATATCAAAACTGTCATTTTGACCTACTAGAAATCAATGAGCACAGAATTCTTTGACGAAGGGATAGTGGTGGTTACGTAACATAGAGTCGGTTCCAACTCATAATGACCCTGTACAGGGTTTCTGAGGCTGTAAATCATTATGGGAGCAGAAAGCCTCATCATCCTCCTGTGGAACTGGTAGTTTCAAACTGCTGACCTCAAGGTTCACAGTCCGATTCATAACCACTGATGAAGGGTTAGAGAGATGGAAACACTGCCTTCAAAAGTAAACAAAGTTGATGGAAGACATGTCCAGAAATGGTAACTCCACATTTTGATACGGTTTCTATGATTTTTAGGAACACTTTTCAATTTAACCACATATGAGTGTATACATATGTTGTTGTTGCTGTAAGTGTTGTCAAGTCGGTTCCCACCCATAGTGACCCTGTATAGGGTTTCCAAGGAGTAACTGGTGAGCTTGAACCGCCTACATATGTATATATTTCCTAGCCCTATCCACTAAAATCGCCTAGAAGCAATAGTATTTGAGTAACAATGACCACACTGAGCTCCCAGATCTAGGTTTGTAAAAACCACCCTCCACTTAAAAGGAATCAGGTTTTGGAGAAATGGCTGATTCCAGGGTCAGGACAGAGAAAGTACAACTTGTACTTGGAATACTTTTTTGTCCTGAATAGTAGAGAAATGCTGGGCTAATGATGAAACATATTAAAGAGACATAAGAAGTAGTCTGAAGATACTGGCCAAATTTGGGACATTTTGAGAATCAAAATAAATGATAGTAATAAATTATAATTCCTTGAATAAATTGGAATCCATGAGTCCATATTGCTACAAATCATTAAACAGGGGAGCAAAGGAACCTCTCCTTTAAAGAACACCAAGTAACTAATGACAATTATAAAACAATCATATAAATAAAACTACTTTGATATCTTTAAAAAAACAAAAAAAAACCAGAATGTTAACTAACATATGTAGAAGGAATGATAGCTATAAAGAAACACCATTTGATAATAGCACAGAAGCCATCAATTAATTTGAAGACTGGTGGGTGGAGGTTTGACGAGAAAAGGATATTGTTGTAGTCTCAAAATGCCTCCCCAGAAAATATTAATCTATTATAAAGATTAAAATGATCAATTTTAAGGGTACAATCTGGCAGACACCACTATGAGCAAGGTTAGCATGGCAGGTGATGGAAGCAGTTGACTTCTCTTGCCTCCTTGATGTGAAGTACAGAGCCTGTTTCTGCGGTATTCTTGCCAAGAATGTATAAACTGAGTCGGGTCATTTGAAAACGTCAGACAGGCCCAAGCTGGGATCATCCTCCAAAATGTAAGGTCTGTAGCCTTTAGAATTGTCAAACACAAAAAAAACATAATGATTTAGAACTGTTCCACCCACAAGTCAGAAAAGACATCATATTTGTCCTTAGATTTCCAGCACCTAAGAAGTCCTGGTGTGGCGCTGTACGATAAACACTGGACTGCTAAACACAGGTCGGCAGTTCAAACCCACCTGCCACCCTCGGAGGGGTCACTAAGAGTTGGAATTGACTCGATGGCATTTAACTACAACAAAAGGGCACCCTTTTGTTGTAGTTAAATGCTGCCTAGTGCTCGCGGTGCCCACGCCCTGGGAACTTTCCAGGTCTGCCCAATAGCTAACATTTTGGTCAGTTCACTCACAGTAATGGATTAAACCAAAATTGATTCCGACTCATAGCAACCCTATAGGGCACAGCACAACTGACTCATAGGATTTCCAAGGCTGTAAATCTTGGAACTGCAGACCTTCTGGTTCGCGGTCCAGTGCTGATACAACAGCGCCACACTACAAGTCCCTACACAATGAATTAGGCTGAGTTAATCCTGGTGTAGGAATCGTGGTGTGGCGCTGTAGGATAAAGCACTGGACTACAAAGTCGCTTTGAACCGCAAGGTCAGTGGTTCAAACTCACCGGCCGCTACTCGCAAACCTTATACAGGGTCACTATCAGTCGGTACCGACTCCACGGCACTTAACAATAATAATCCAGGTGTGACACTGTAGAATAACCACTGGACTGCCAAACACAAGACCGGCGGTTCAAACCCCATCAGCTGCTCCTTGTAAGCCCTACACAGAGTTACTGAGTCGAAATCGACTCGACAGCACTTAGCAACAACAATCATTCTGCTAAATCCGGAGCCGTCAGCACAAAACCTACCACGTGAGAAGCCAGAATTGCTTCGGAAAGAGGAACTTAAATCTAAAGATGCCTTCTAGGAAAAGAGCAGCTCTGAAGGAGCTCCCCGAAAAGCTACAATAGGATGGGAAAGGCAGGTATTTTAGACCGTGAGATACACACACAAGAATTAACATTATCAGAAAGAACATACGGGACGCCGGGATCAGGACGTGCCAGTGGCTGAAAAAGAGTCGGGCCCAGCTCGAGCTAGAGGTGACTCGCGGAGCCTACGGGTCTACCCCACTTAGAGGTCATTTACTCACCTCGCCTCGGAGCAGCCAGTCACGGTTGTAGGACAGGCGGCCTTTGTCGGAACTGCGCAAGGCCTGCAAGGTCTCCCAGCAGCGTCCTTCCGAAGGCATGACCCAACAGGTTGCAGAGCCTCCGAAATTCTGCTTGTTGACAAAATAAGACCTCGAATCAGCCGCCCGGAAACGGCCATTCGCTTCCGCTTCCGGGGCGCGAGCCCCGAGGCCTTGTCCTTTAACGGCTGTGGGCACTGCTTCCGGGGACTTGCCCCGCCCACATTTGCTCTTCTGGGAAAGAGGACCCGCTCTGGTGACTTAACAGGGATTTATGAAGGCATGACCCTAGGTTTAGCACAGAATCCGACACTATTGAACAGGATATTAGGAAATTGGAATCCTCATATATAACTGTTGTTGTTATGTGCCGTGGAGTCGGTTCCGACTCATAGCGACCCTGTACAAGGTTTCTGAGGCTGTAAATCTTTACAGAAGCAGAACGCCTCATCTTTCCTCCCGCGTAACAGCTGGCAGTTTCAAACTGCTGACCTTGCGGTTTGCAACCCAATTCATAACCGCTATGCTTGTAAAATGGTGCAGCCTCTTTGTTAAAAGTCTGGCAGTTCCTTAAAAGGTTAAGCCTAGGTAGCATGTTGAGTGTTGTGAGTTGGTTCCAACTCAGAGTGACCCTTGTATAGGGTTTCCTAAGCTATAAATCTTTGCAGGAGCAGAATGCCTCATTTTTCTCTTGAAGCAGCTGGTGGATTCGAACCACCAAACTTGTGATTCCATATGGAACCACCGCATTCCCAAAAGAAATGAAAACGCCCACACAAATATTTGAAAACAAATGTTTATAGCAATTATTCATAATAGCCAAAAAGTGGAAACCACCCAAATGTCCATCAAATGGTGAATGGGTAAACAAAATGTGTTATTATTATAAAAAGGATACACTGATACATGCTATAGGTTACAAAATGAACCTCGAAAACAGTGAAAGCAGTCAAATGGCCACATACTTTGATTTCATTTATGTGCAATGTCCAGAGTAAGCAAATCCAGAGACAGACAGAGTAGTGGTTGCCAGAGATTGGAAGGGGAGGGAAGTGGGGTGACAGCTAACAAGTGAGTTTCTTTTGTGGGTAATGATAAAGATCAGAAATGTGATAGTGGTGATTATTGTACAACTTTGTAAGTATTCTAAAAACTAACTGAATTATATATACTTTGAATTTGTTTTATATTTCAATAAATAAAAAATAAATCATGATTCACAACTGCCCAGAGTCAGCTTTTTAAACTAGGAACCCAAACTTTCTATTATCTATCATCTTTCATGGGATCTCAGTTTGAGGTAGGAAGGCTTCTCTCTGTAGTTTGAAGCAATATAAACATTTTAAAATCTTCTCTGATACTTTACAAACTCCTTGGACATTTTGTAACAAAATATTTTACAAAGAAAAATAGAATGTTGTTGTAAGAGTCCCAGCAATTGACTAAGTAAGAGAGACGTTTCCCATGCAGTCATACACCAGTGTCTTTTGTTCTGCAATGTAGGTAACTCATTAGTATAGCCAAAGAATGAGATGCAGATATATACACATGTTAAGTTTGTCAACTGTCTATTATTGGGAAGCTCTTTCAGAAATTGTTAAGTTCAAGTCCATTTACCTTAAGGGTTTGAAAATGGCTTTTGTGACAATGATAGCTGGTAGTTGTACTCATTTTTTTATTCTGATTTTAAATGACCTTTTCTTGGCAAAGCTAAAAGATGAAAAATCCAAATATCCCCAATATTGGAGGGCAGGGGGATTTTCCTGGTCTATAAAATCCAGATATCCGAATGGGCCCATTCCCTTCAAGGACAGAGGAATTCATTAGAGTTTTGGAGTTGGGTTAGAGCGACTGAAAGGACACGGCTGGATCACCTGGAAGGACAACACCAGCTAGAACAGAAAGGTCAGAGTTCAGCCCAGCAGCACCAAATTTGTTTTCTCTGTTAAAAAAGAAAAAAATTGTTTTTCTTTCTTTTAAATATAAATACAGGAAAGTAAAAATGGCCCATAATCTTATCTTTCAGAAACCAGGAAATATTTTAAAAATAAAATATTTATACATTTCACCTCCCCTAAACAGCTAAAATGCTTTGCTTCAAAACGTTAAGCATTACACAAAGTCTGTTTCCTCTAGACATCTCACAGGATTATACTGTGAAAGCACATAAGGAGAAAAAATCTGGCTCAAAATGAAATGCCTACTGTTCCATGTACCAAGTACTTTAAAAAATGTTTACTGGCTCTCCTGCAACACTTCATAAAAGTATTCCCAGAGTTTTATTAATCATTTTTTTAAAAAGGGATGGGATATGTAATGGAAATCATTCAATAGAGCCTTAAATACTGATTATAAAAGCTTTTTGTAAAACACAAACTACTTCAAGAACAAATACAATCCATAGGTACAAACCAGGCAAACAGAAACAAAATAAAACAATGAGATTGGGGTTACACTTAGGACATGAGCCCTAGAGTGTATCTTGTGAAGTGCTAAGGGACAGGTGATCTCAAGAAAACTCTTAGGCATGCAAAGTAGCCATGGAACTTAAGAAGGGAGCCTTGGGAAAAACACCGCAGCCATGAAATAAGAAATAAAGTAAAGATGCTTATGCCCAGGAGGGGTTGATGGGATGAAGAGGAAGGCAAATCCTCTAGCTAACAGCTCCTATTGATGCAAGTCAAAGAAAATGTAGGAGGGTGAGTCCTCAGAAGAAGAGGGCTGACTATAAAGGACTGGAGGAATAGACCAAACATTCTCTGGGGAAAGGAATGAAGGTCATCGTGAGATAAAATCTGGTACCACAGGGTAGTAAATTTAAGGCCTGTCAAGGTAATAAAAAAAATTTTTCAAGAGGTTGACATCAGGGAGAAGAGAACCAAGTGGTATCATGAAGAACCACTTCATCCCCATGCTACGTTAGGGGCTTTTCTGGAGCCAGTAGCTAAGGACAATTCCCTAACCACATTTCATCACCCGAAGACAGTGGAAAACCAACAGGTTTTCCAGGTGTGGCTTGGCAACTCCATAGTTTCCATGATAACAATCAGGACTCCTGGCCTCAGGCAGGAGGAGATCTGGATCGGATGGGAGAACTGGTCAGGCAGGTACTGTAGGGACCATCGCCAAACACGTTGGCGTACGATGACTTGAGGAACTGGACATAGTTCTGCATGCTTCGATTGGTACTCTCTGACTGCTCCAAGCGATCTTTCAGGTCTTGCAGCCGGCTCTGGTAGCGACGGTCTGACTAAAGGGAGAAACAGTGAGAGCATGAGTCAAGCGCAGTTGATGCAGGCAGAGTCAGGAATAGTCAGTTTTACTTTTCTGTCTTCCCCCATAAACACTGGATTTCTTCTGATCTCTCTTTCTATATATATATATATATATCCCTCAGTGCCTGGTCCATTGTGGGCTTTTTTAAGTGTGAGATATGTAATACCCTGTAAATATATGTAAGTCTGGAGATACTTGGGCACTTGGAAAGGGTAACGTAAATACTATGGCCTACTTCAGATTCGCAAAGGGCTGCCTCAGAGGCAAAAAAGTTGAGGACCAGGGTTGAAAAAAGGGGAAAAAAAGCAATGAATTATTTGTCAAATGAGAGGTTATTTATTATACAGTTACAATGAATGAAAACTATGTAGTCATATTGTCTGGGCTAAGATTCAGTTTCCACATTTATAAAATGGGAATATAACTTTAGTATTCAGTCTATTTAAAAACCCATTATGCCCACGATATTAGGAAATAATAAATCATTATGCCCACGATATTAGGAAAGAACAATGTGAAAACCTTGCCTGACAGGAAGCCCAGCAAGACAACCTGAGGGAGTAACACCACAGCCAGAAACTGAAAGCAGCAAGATTAATCAGCACCGAGCTTGAGTCTCCCACAACAAGGCACTATGCAGTGAAGAGGCCCTGCGGAATCCTCAAGGAGCTCAGCCACATGAAAGGCATCAGTATCAGTCAGTGGCACTACCTGGAGAGAATGAACTGCAGGCCCAGCAAAACAGACATGATTGGCCCTCTTTTTCTCTCCTCCCAAAATCCAACAGAGGATCTATAGCGAAAGAAAACAGGAAAAGAAGAATGGACCAAAGATCCATATAGGTCTCTCATAAGCCTTGGGTTAAGCAAGGAGCTGAGGGAATAGAAGAAATTAAATTAAACTGACATGGACTCTGTCAGCTACCACTAGTAACTGTTCTGAAAGGGATTACATTAGAAGGTCCTGAGTAGAGTGGGAGACAATGTACAACAAAACCCCAAATCATAACAAGACGAGGCTTACTGGTCTAATAGAGACTAGTGGAACCCTAGGACTATGGCCCTTAGGTACCCTTCAGATCCAGACATGAGCTCACCCCATGGCTCACTTTTCAGACAGATAATATTAAGTTTTATAAGTAGAACAATAACACTAAGGAGGTATGCACACTTTGAGGTAAAAAAAGACAGCAATTATCCAAGGGCAAATTTCAGACAGGTTAAAAAAGAAGGACCAGTAACAGGAAGCAGGGAGGAAGTAGAATAAGTGATGTTGTATTGTGGAGAGTGCAGTCAGTAACATGAAACAAAGTGTGTATGAACTGTTGAACAGAAAAAAGATCTGCTCTGTAAGTCTTCACCTTATTTACAATAGAGTTAAAACACTTAGGGAAAAAATTTTAAGTAGAAGATTTGTGCTATGAAAACTATAAAACACTGTTGAAAGAAATTAAAGACCCAAATAAATAGAAATATGATGGGACTTCAAAAAGTTCATGGACAAATGGAATGAAAAGAGAATGGAATTTTTTCACTAACTTTTTGAAGCCACATCCTACATAATGTGCTCACAAATCAAAAGACATAATCTGGTCAGATGGCAATACTCTCCAAAATGATCTAAAGACAACATAATCTCAAGCAAAATTCTTAGCTGGTTCAAACCTGCAGAAATTGGTAAGCTGTTCCTAAAATTCACAATGTAAGAAACCCAAAATAACCAAATAATCATGAAAAAAGAACAAAATTAGGAGACTCATACTTCTCAACTTGAAAACTTACTACAAGTGGTACTGGCATAAAGACAGACGTATATCAAATTTGAGAGTTCACAAACCCTAATGTTTATGGTCAACTGATATTCAACAAGGGTGCCAAAGCAATTCAAAGGAAAAAGAATAGTGTTTTCCACAAATGATGCTAGGACAATTGGTTATCCAAATGAAAAAGAAAGATGTCGGGCCCTTACGCTGCATCCTATACAAAAATTAACTCAAACTGGCTCAAAGGCCTAAATGTAAGTGCTATAACTATACAAGTCTTAGAAGAAAGAATAGGAGTAACTCCTCAAAATCATGGGTTAGGAAATTGTTTCTTAAGTGTAATATAAAAAGCACATGAGAAAGAAAGAAGAAAGAAAAAAAAATTAAACAGGACTTCATCAAAATTTTGTGTTTCAAAAACAACATTATCAAGAAATTGAAAAGACAATCCACAGAATGGGAGAAAATATTTACAATTAATTTATTTGGTTAAGGGGCTTGAAGCCAGAATATATATGCAAAAAAAAAAAAAAATGCTAATAATTCAACAAGAAAAATAACTCAATTCTAAAATGGGCCAAGGATTTGAATAGACATTTCTCTAATGAAGAAATATAAGTGGCCAGCAAGATGTTCAACATTAGAAGTCATTAGGGACAATGCAAATCAAAACCATAATGAGATACCATTTCACACCTAGTAGGAGTCCTGGTATGGAGCTGTGGGTTAACGCACCAGACTGCAAAGCCATTTGAACTGCAAGGTCGGTGGGTCAAACTCACCAGCTGCTCCTTGGAAACCCTATACGGGGTTACTATGGGTCGGAATCTACTCAACAGCACTGAGCAACAACAGGATGTTAACATTGCTTGTCAGGTGCCATTGAGTCCATTTCAACTCATAGTGACCCTATGTATGTCATTGTTGTTTAGTGCTGTTGAGTCAGTTCTGACTCATAGTCAGGTTCTAGTGTATAGTTTTCCAAGGAATGATGGTGAGTTGAACCGCCGACCTCGTGGCTCAAATCATCTCTGTGGTCCAGTGCTTTATTGCATAGTGCCATACCAGGACACTACATATAACAGAATCAAATACTCATCAGTCTTGAACCATCATCCCAATGGTTCCTATGTTTGAGCCCACTGTTGCTGCCACTCATTAGAGTCTTACTGTTTTTCATTGACCCTCTCTCTCTACCTTACCAAGAGAAATGTCCTTTTTTCCAGAGACTGGTTCCTCTTGATAACACTTTTCCAAAGTACATGAGACAAAGTCTTACCATCTTTGTTTCTAAGTAGCATTCTGGTTGTACTTCTTCCAACACAGGTTGTTCATTCTTCTTGCAATTCATGATAAAAGTCAATGTTCTTAACCAAAACCACAATTCAAAGGCATCCTTTTTTTTTTTTTTGTATTCCTTATTCACTGTCCGATTTTCACATGCATAAAATGTAACTGAAAATACCAGGGTGTAGGTCAGGAGTACCCTTATCTTCAAAGAGATCCCTTTGCTTTTTAACACTTTAAATAAGTCTTTTGTAGCACATTTGCCCAATGCAATATATTGTTGAATTTCTTGACTGCTTCTTTCATGGGTGTTGATATTTGATCCAAGCATAGTAAATTTCTTGACAATACCAATACTTTCTTCATTTAACAGGACATTGAGTCCTGGTGTGGCACTGTAGGATAAACACTGGACTCTAACCACAAGGTCGGCAGATCAAACCTACCAGTGCTGCTCCTTGGAAACCCCATATAGGTTTGCTATGGGTCAGACAGATTCACTGGCATGTAGCAACATCATAATGTTGCTCACTGGTCCAGTTGTGAGGATTTTTGTTTTCTTTAAGGAGTCTTCTTCCAAACTTGATGACACATTCTTCAAATATACCAGCTTCTTGGTTTATTTGCTCAGCAGATTGAATAAATATGGTGAAAGGATGGAACTGTGAAGCACATATTTCCTGATTTCAAACCATACAGTATCTATCCCCTGTTCTGTTCATACCACTGCCTCTTGGTCTCCGTAAAGGTTCCTCCTGAGCATAATTAAGTGTTCCGGAATAACCCCTTCATCACAGTATTATCCATAAATTATTCTGACCCATAGAGTCAAATGCCTATGCACAGTCAGAAAAATATACTAAATATCTTTCTGGTATTCTCTGCTTTCAGCCAAGATTAATCTGATATTAGCAATGATGTCCCTCATTACATGACTTTGTCTCAATCCAGCTTGCATTTCTGGAAGTTCCCTGTAGATGTATTGCTACAACCATTTTTTTATTATCTTCAGTAAAATTTTACTTATATGTAATACTAATGATACTGGTTAATAATGTCTGCATTCTTTTGGATCATCTTTCTTTGAAATGGGTATGAATATGGCTCTCTCCTAGTTGGATGGCCAAGTAGATGTCTTTCAAATTTCTTGGCATAGACGAGGGAACACCTCCAGCAAATACATAGTTTGTTTAAACATTTCAATTAACAACTCTTTCAGTTCATGGAGTCAATGCCTTCTGTGCCACTAGGCATTCAATAGACACTAGGATGGCTATTATAAAACAAAGGGAAAGCAGGTATTGTCCAGGATGCGGAACATCTGGAAGTCTTATACACTGCCAGTGGGAGTGTAAAATAGTGCTGCTACTTTGGAAAACAGTCTAGCAGTTCCTCAAAAATGTATAGGTCACATTAACAATGGGCTCAAGGGTAACAACAATTGTTAGGGTAGTTTAGGACCAGGCAGTATTTTGTTCTGTTATGCATAGGGTCAATGTGAGTTGAAACCCACATGATAGCACCACACAACAGTAACAACTCAAAAAAAAAACAACTTAAAAACAAAAAGTATAGGTTACAATGAATAAGAATCGACTGGATGGCAATGGATATGATATTATTTTGGGATACTATGACCCTGCTGTGTATTTAACACGTCCACACAAAACTTGTACAGAAGAGTTCATGACAGTTCATAACAAAAAACAACTCAAACATCCATCATTTGGTAATACATAAACAACCTATGATCTACCAACATGATGAAATAATAAATGACAATAAAAAAGTGTGAAGTTCTGATACATGCTTAGTTCTCTAGTGATGCTATAAAAGAAATACTACAAGTGGATGGTCTTAACAACAAGAAAGTTATTCTCTCACAGTTTAGGGGGTAAAGGTCCAAATTCAGAATGCTTGCTCTAGGGGAAGATTTTCTCTCTGTGTCATCTCTGGGAAAGGTCTTTATCTCCTTCTAGCAACTCTAGGCCCAGCGTTCCTTGGAGATCCCCATATGTCTTGGCATCAATCTTGCCCTGGATTTAGAAGCTTCACGACACAGGGAACCCCAGGTCCAAAGGACACATTCCACTTCTGGCTCTTCTTTCTTGCTTCTTTTTTTCTCTGCTCACTTCTCTCTCCTTTTATCTTTACAAAAATGGAAGATGTTACAGACCACACCCTCAAGGAAACTTCTTTCAAATGACTGGCTGCTCACAGCAGATATCTCATCATCGAAGTGATTATATTAAATCTCATTATGGGGGATTCCTATATCTTAACTGCTGATCCACTCACTAAGAATCCTGGCCCAGTCAAGGTGACATAAAACTTGAGCTATCACACATGCTATAACATGAGTGAACCTTAAAATGTTATGCTAAGAACTCAGTCATAAAAAAATTACATATTCTATTATTTCACTTTAAGTTAAATTTTCAAAATAAACAAATCCATAGAGATTTTATTAATGGTTGCCAAGGACTATAGGAAGGAGCTCTGGAAGCATAGTGGGTTATGAGTTGGGCTCAAGGTTAGTTAGCAGTTTCATATCTACCAGCAGCGACACAGGAAAGATATGAGGCTTTCTGCTATAAAGATTTACAGCCTAATAAACCCTATACATGGCACATTAACCAGCACCACCACCACCACCACCACCACCACCAAGGACTATGGAGGCTGTGGTTCACCGGCCTGGGTAAAGAACCCACAACATTCTGAGGCTGGGCACTGCTTAGCATCAACTCATGTGGCTTATGAGTCTGGGATTTCTTTCTGAAAATGTTCTAAATGCAAATTGTGGTGGTATTTTATAACTCTCTGAATACATTAAAAATGACTGAACTGTTCAACTTGAATGAATGTATTTTATGGTATGAACATGTTGTTGTTTTTGTTAAGTACCATTGTTTTCGACCCACAGTGACCCTGAATAGGGTTTCCGAGGCTGTAAATCTTTACGGGAGCAGAAAGCCTCATCTTTCTCCCACGAAGGAGCTGGTAGTTTCAACTGCTGACCTTGTGATGGTATTAACAGAGTATCTTAATAAAAGTGTTAAGAAAGGGGAGAAGGGGATGCTGCCCAAGATATCCTTAAAAAACGGGAATTTATTTGGAGAAAAAGAAAACCATGGCATATTTATTAAACCACTATTCACCACAACCACCACCATCTTGTCCTGCAAGCCTGAAGAAGGTTAAAATCTCAATCCTTTCCCCATTTGTCTAGCTCCTTGCCCACCAGCACAACTCACATCATCACGGCTCCGCCGCAGCTGACTGAGTTCTGTTTTGGTCCTGCTTAGCTGGGTCTCAAGATCCAGGATTTTATTCTGGGCTGCTCGCTCCTTGGAGACTGCATGCTCCTTGGTTTGCTCCACCTGCACAGAAGACACAGAAGTAGGGCTGTCCTCCCCTAACCTAGGGACAGCTGGCAAAGAGAAGGCTGCACCACTTCCACTATTGAGACTCACAGACAGCATGTGCATATCAGCTCAGAGTCTCTGGAGGCTCAGGGCAGGAGAAGCTATAGGTTCTACTTCTCTATCGAGCTTCACCTGCCCCGTCTCAATGCCTCTGACTCCTCATAAAAGATGTGGTATACCTGCTTGAGTCACAACAAAGCAGCAATTACATCACATTCATCATGAATAAAGTGCTAAGCCCCTTACAATAATTACTTATTTGATCCATAAAACAAATACATGAGGCAGGCACTATGATTCAGCCTGATTTTAAGATGGGGCAAAAGCCCTGGTGACAGAGTGGTTAAACCTTCATCTGCTAACCAAGAGGTTGGTGATTTGAACCCAACAGCCTCTCAGAAGGAGACAGATGCGGCAGGCAAGCTTTTTCTGCAAAGATGTACAGCCTTGGAAACACTATGGGGCAGTTCTACTCTGTCTTATCAGATTGCTATGAGTCAGAATTTACTCGATGACAATGGATTTTGAGGGGCAGATGGGAAAGTAGGCTCAGAGAGGTTAGGTGATCTACCAAGGTCACAGAGCTAGGTAATAATGGAACTGAGACTTACCTGCCTTCTAGCATCTTCAATAGCGCTCTCCAATTGCCTTGCCAAGGTCCCACACTCTCGGGTTTTCTCTTCCAGCCGCAGTTGGGACTGATGGATGGCCTCCTCCCTCTTGGCAATCACCTGTAGGAACTCTATGTTCTGGGCACTGGTCGCCTCCAGTTTCCTAGGTGAAAGCAGTCAATCAGATTTCCTCATATTCCCACCTGTTCTGTTTCATCCCACCAGGGGGCGGTCAGCCACTTCGGGATCGAGGCTCTCATCACGCCGAGAATCTCCAAGGAGCCAGAGTAATCGACCAAGATTTGTAGATCAGTAAGACAGCCAAGGAACTGTATAACTGGAGAAGCTGGTTAGAATACAGTAGGAAGAGGGGGAAAAGCAAGTATGGACGACCACAGGCTGTGCAAGTGTGCATATCACCACACATAACACAGAAACTTACAGCACGGGGTGTAGTGTTATTGTCCACATTTTACAAATGAAGACAGAGTCTCAGAGAGGTGAAATCATTGGCCCAAGGTCAACACAGAGGGCAGGTCTGTCTCCCCAACCCATGCTTCCAACTTCTACTATTCACTGCTGTCTCACAAAAGGACTTCAGCTGGACCTCTCAACACCTCAGGTGACTATCCTGATGTACTTCCAGAGCACCTTCCAATTTAAGGAGGTGAACAGAGACTCAGTCCACCTGATTCAAATCCCTGCTTCCTGGTACATTAGCCCACCATCTGGGCAGTTACAGCTTCCTAGGGCCTCAAGCCCTTCATCTCTGAAATTAAAGCCTGCCCATTGCCAAGGATCTCCAGCCTCCATTTACAGATGCTAACACAAACTTTGAAGAGCCTTGGTTATGAAGTGGTTAAATGCTCAACTGCTAAAGAAAAGGTTGGTGATTCAAACCCACCAGCCGTGCTATGGGAGAGATGGGGCCAGTTCTGTCTTTTAAGGGTCACTTTGCGTCAACAGCAGTGGGTTTGGTTGGGAAGATGAACTTTGAAGGAATGCAAGCACAGCTCTAGTCACAGCTTTGCCAGTACAGCTGTGTGACCTTGGCTAAGTCACTTAACCTCTCTCCTAGCCTCAGTTTTCTCATATTTAAAAGTGGAATAAATCCAGCTAACACATATTGAACATTTCTCTATGCCTTATAAGGCATTATCTTGATGAAGACTCACAATAACTCCATAAGCTAAATTATCACCCCAATCTTGAACCCTTCCTAAAGATGAGGAAACTGAGGTTGAAAGGGGGTGAAATTATTTGTTCAAGATCACCAAACAGTTAAGTGGCAGAGCTAGGACTCAAGGCCAGGGGTTCTAATTCCAACAGGTAAACTCTTCACTGCTGATTGCCTTCAACAATCCAGAAGTTTAACAAAAGAGCCAGACAGAAAGGTATCAGGGAAGGATGACCAGGAACAAAGAACAAAATGAGGGAGAAATGCCCTCATCATAGTGTATTTGGCTTTTCCACTCTAGCTAGGTCCTGCTTGGGTAAAGCATGTCTTTCTGATGCTTCTAGGTGGTCTGATCTTCATCTTGTGCTGCATCCCCCCAAGCTAAGAGACCACCTTCCTCTCTCTCCCATGACACTTACCACTGAAATGGAAGCAGCTTCTCCCCTGAAGTCTGCCTAGTACCATCCAGGGCCATGAGTCCCGCAAACACTTCAGCACACTGAACACAAAGCAGCTAAGTGGCTGAAAAGTTGCAGGTCCTAGGAAGAGGACAGAGATGGGACCAAGTGCCTCTAACCTCTCCAGTTCATCCACCTTCAGACTCAGCTGTTTATTTTGCTTCTGGGAAGCCTGATGTTTCTCTCTCGCCATCTCCAGCTTGTCCCCCTGGTGTTCGATCTAAAATGACAGGAACACAGACTGGTTTATGAAAGAACTTCTTTGCCTTATGACCTGTCATCCACACCCAGGCAAGAGGCATGCTGCCCTCAGCAGGTGTCCAGGTCTCGGTATACAACCTGGAGGAGAGAGAGCAGGAAAAGGTTAGGCACAACTCCCAAGACGAAAGACTTTCGCATCCCAAGAGAAGTGAGAGTTGATCCTGAAGAACCACAAGAATGCTGTCTTATCAGGGGAGGCCAAACTGAGTCACCCAGCAGAGAATGACACTAGACATGAGAAGGCAGAAGCAGTAGTAGCCCAGTTGGCCCACATGGCACCCCCTGGAGTGTCTGTCTTTATTAATTACGTTGATCATTATTTCTTTCTCCACTTAACTGGGGACAAGCTGTAAGCAAGGCAACAGGAAATCTTTCAATATTTTAAGGCTGGCAAGTTTAAGAAGTTACTCAGAGGACAGAGGACAGAGGACTACTTTACGCAGAAGCCTCAGTCATCGAGGATGTTCAGATACAACAGAGAAGAGGATAGATAGTAGGGGTTTGGAAACTGGCTCGTGTAATTAGCTCTCTGGCCTTAGGAAATGACTTTTCCCCTCTATGCCTTGGTTTCTTCTCTACAAATGATAACATCTACACTTCACAGAGTTCCTGGGTGAATTGAAATATCAGTAAATTGCTTATTTGATGTAGAACACAGAGCACATACTTTTAGCAGATAGCTACATTTATCCTTTTTACAAGGGAGTAGGTCAAGAGACGGGGAAGGCTTCCCAAGGTCACACTGCAAATGAGTGACATATAACTTTCTGGACAGAGGAGGCATGGTACCAGTAACCTTGCTCCCTTGCTTCTCCGAGTGAGGGAGCCCTCTTTCGGGCAGAAGCTCAGTCAACAGATCTGTTAAGAGTAAGGGAAGGGTTTGTTAAAACAAGAGAGCTTGGGAAAAAGTAACTCTATATCTTGGAGTTGGCTCCTGTCTCACTTGTGTATGTGTGTGTGTGAGACTAAAGGCATGAAGGGCAGGAGGCAAGCAGAGAGTGGGAGCACTCAGGTATGGGGCAAGAGCAGGAGGGCCCAACCATCCAAGTGAATGACGGCTCCTATAACTATAATCACTATGTGCAACACGAAGCATTTGGCACACCAGACTTTTATTTCACAGCACTGATGATAGCTCACTCCTTTCAGAAAGCGGGAGCCAAGAAAAAGGAAGTGGTCCTCCCTTGGGGGGCATGCAGCTCATCTTGGTATGCGGGCCCCTGCTCGGGCCAGTTCGTGGGAACCTTTCTGCCAGTCCCTTACCCGGCTGCGCAGGTCTGATATGATGGCTGTGAGGTCAACATTCTTCCTCTCATAGCCCTGCAGTTGGTCCTGGCATTCAGCTAGCTTAGCCTCTGTGATCTTGAGGATGTCAGGCAGCTGCTGTAGGTCAGCCAGCTGGGACTGGAACTGCCGACGAGCCTGGAAAGACAGAGAATGTCCACCATTGGGAAGGGCCGGGGCTGCTTGTGGAGCCAGGCAGAGTCCTTTGAAATCAGGATGGGCTGCCCTCCATTCTCAGAAGATCCTGCAAAATTCACCGACAGGGGTGTGGCCTGACCTCACTGCCAACCACTAAGTAGATGCCTAGCTGCTCTCTTAGGTAATACACTAGGCCGGACTAACACTTGAGCTTGCCCTCATTCTGTTATTAAATAATAGCAACCATGCAGTAAGCACCAGGAGTAAGCGCCAGGATCCATGTGTTAAGGCTCTCTGCAGCTGCTCATTTAATTCACTGAGCAGGTGCTATTATTCCCAATTTTCTAGGTCAGCAAATTGAGGCTCAAGATAGCGAAGTTGTCAATTTAACCAAGGCTACTCAGCTAGAGAAGAAAAATTTGGCATCAGGACTAGAGGAAGACTCATTAACAACCTGCGATACGCAGATGATACAACCTTGCTTGCTGAAAGTGAAACGGACTTAAAATATTTACTGAGGAATACCACAGCCTTTGGTATGTATTGCATCTCAAAGTAAAGAAAACAAAAATCCTCACCACTGGACAAATAAACAACACTCTTATCAATGGAGAAAAGACTGAAGTTATCAAGGAATTCATTCTTCTTGGATCAACTATCAATACTCATGGAAGCAGCAGTCAAGAAATCAAATGACGCAGAGTAGACAGGGATGGGCAACTTGGACATTGGCTATCAAAAATGGGGGGCCAACAAAGGCAAGAAGTGACTGGCTTACAAGCTTTCAAGAGGGAACCTAGAGCCAGGGGGCCTGGAGGAAGGCAGAATTTCCAGTGAGTACTATCCAATTTGTCTAGGCGGAGCTGATAAAATGAAATGCGGATAGATCTCTTGTGGTACAATAGTGAATAATTGTTATCAGGACTGACTGTGAGGGTTGGAAAAGTAAAGGTAGATATTTTGTAGCAAGGCAGGGAATGATTAACTTTCCAGTCTAGGAGTGGAGGTCCCTGGGACCATGAAGGGAGAAGAGCGGAGAGCGTGACCCTACCCAGAGAAGCAGCGATGCTTGAGATGGAGGCAGAGATGATGACGTGGAGCGATGGAGCAGCTGGGAAGTTTAGATTCAGAGAGGGAGAGGGACTGTGTGCTGAAGACTGGGGGTGGGGGGGAGTAGTGTAGGGGGCAGGCTTGCAGGGTATACCCTTTGGTTGGTTGATGATGCATAGAGGGGATTGGAACCATGGCAATGAAACGATATACGATAGGATGAATGTAAAACTAATGTTCTCCCATGTAAACTATCATATAATTCACAGTAAAACATAAAAAATTTAAAAAAATAAAAATTAAATAGGCATACCTAAAAGATATTCTACCTGCAGATTTAAGTCCATTTGGATGCTCTGAACAAAATAGTTCTGTTTTTAAGGAAATTGAAAAGGAAAAAGAAAACCAGAGGGGAAAAGAGAAAAAGAGGCAGCAGGATGAGAAGACAGGAGTCAAGAAACAGAGAAAGAACACATACACGCAAGAGTGCCGCAGACCGCCAATAAAGAAAAAAACCAATCTTTGTGTCTGAATCAGGGAGGGTCAAAGGCATACAGGAGGGACAGTTCTAGCTCGGGATGGAAAGAAGCAAAGAAAGGGAGAAGTACCGCTTCAATCTCTTTGTTCATCTCATCCTTAAGGATCTTGTTCTCTTTGTCACAGCGTTCCAGCTGGGCAGCCACTTCATCAGCCTCTAATCTGGTCTTCATTACCTAGGAACCAGCAACATATCAGATTATTTTGGGCAGAGCAAAGTTTTGGTGAGAAACACCTACATCCACCCTTCCTAGAAGAGGCCTTGTGGAAACCTCCCAACCTGAAAGGGATGTGGGGAAAGGCATTTTCTTTCCTCAAAGGGGGTCCAGGGCACTGAGAGACATACCTGACTCTTATAGTTGTCAATCATCCCCTCATAATTCTTAACTGATGCCTTCAGCTGTTGGACCTCAAGGTGCGCCTGATTGAGTTTGTCCTCCATCGGGGTGAAGCTGGCCTAGAAAAGGGGGCTTTGTAAGTAACTAGCAGGAAAGTTCAGAATTAGATGGCATTCCTACCTCAATTCTATTTCAAAGGACCAACAGCTTAGAGAGGTAAAAGGGTAAGACTTGATCAACCCAAGTAAATGACTTCTGTCGTTTCTTTGTTATTACAAATTTATATTACAAAATCATTCAAAAAAATGAAAACAAACCCACCATCAAGTCGATTCCAACTCATAGAGATTCTATAGGAAAGAACAGAATGCTACACAGTGTTTCCAAGGCTGCAAATCTTTACAGAAACCGAATGTTTCACCTTTCTCTTGCAGAGTGGCTGGTGGGTTCAAACTACCAACTTTTCTGTTAGCAGCCTAATGCTGAAGTAACTATGCCACCAGGAATCCTTAAATGAAGATAAGACCAAGGATAAAAAGACAACTGCGAAAAAAAAAAAAAAAAAAAAACTTCATGTGGCTTTTGCATAAGTCTATGTATCTTTAGATGTGTGGCTAACTTTAAAGCAAAACAGGGAGTATACTGTACTTACTCATCTGCAGCTTACTTTCTTATTACTATCTTGTGAGCGTCTTCTCAAGTTAATAAATACCCTCCTCCTATGATGAGGCTTTCTGCTCCTATAAAGATTTATAGCCTCGGAAACCCTGTACAGGGTCGCTATGGGTCGGAACCAGCTCGACGGCACTTAACAACATCAACAATAACCCAAACGCTCACCTAAGTAGATGGGGGTAAAAAAAATCAACCATGGCGTCTCAGTGTGGTACAATATTAAGCAGTCATTGAAAAGAAAACAGAATTTGTAAACTGACCTAAAAAGATGTCCATGAAATATGATTAAATGAGAAAAGCCAGCTGCAGAATAATGGATAGATGTGTGTGTCTGAATATGTACACTAAAACCATGCACATCAGCTGTGAACAATGTCCATCTTTGTTGAGTTGGTTCCAACATTAACGACCTTATGTACAACAGGTGAAACACTGCCCAGTCTGAGGCCAGCCTCACTATCATGCCTGTCTGAGCCCATTGTTGCAGCCACTATGGTCAATCCATCGAGTTGAGGGTCTACCTCTTTTTCATTGACCCTCTACTCTTACCAAAGGAGCTCTGATAGTGTAGTGGTTACGAATCGGGATGCGAACATTAAGGCCAGCAGTTCGAAACTACCAGCCACTCCCCGCAGGAGAAAGATGAGGCTTTCTGCTCCCGTAAAGATTGACAGCCTCGGATACCCTGTACAGGGTACTATGGGTTGGAACCGACTTGACAACACTTAACAACAACAAAAACTACTCTTACCAAGCATGTTTTCCTTCTCTAGACATTGGTTCCTCCTGGTAACATGTCTAAACTATGTGAGGCAAAGTCTGATCATCCTTGCTTCTATCGAGTATTCTGGCTGTACTTCTTCCAACACAGATTTGTTCATTCTTCTGTAAGTATTACTGTTGTCAAGTCGAGTTGGCTCCAACTCATTGCAATCCTATAAAGGGCTTCTGAGGAGTGACTGGTGGGTTTGAACTGCCAACCTTGTGGTTCAAACTGAACTGACGGTCTAGGGCTTATCCTAAAGTGCCACACCAGGACTCCTCTCTAAGTACAGCATATTAATTTTCTTTGTTACCACAATAATTCAAAGGCAAATCAATTCTCCAGTTGTCCTTATTCATTGTTCAATTTTAGCACACATAGAAAGCTTGAATCAGGCAATCTTGGTCTTTAAAAATGACATTTTTACTTTTTAACACTTTAAAGAAATCTTTTGCAGATTTGCCCAATGCACTATGTTGGTTAATTTCCAGACTGCTGCTTAAATGGGTATCACTCATGGATCAAAATAAAATTAATTCCTTGACAGCTTTAATCTTTTATCAATTATCATGGTATTGTTTATTGGACCAGTTGTGAGGATTTTTTTCTTGATCTTGAGGTGTAATCCATACTTAAAACTATAATCTTTTATCTTCATCAGTTAAGTGCTTCATTTTCAGCAAACAAGGTTGAATTACCTGCATATTGCAGGTTGTTAATGAATCTTCCTCCAATCCAGATGTTGCATTCTTCCTCATAAAGTCTAGCTTCTAGATTATTTGATCAGGATCCAGATTGAATAAGTACAGCGAAAGAATACAACCCTGTCATATACCTTTCCTGATTTTGAACCATGTATACAACCTTGTTCTATATGAACCACTGCCTCATGGTTTGTGTACAGGTTCCATATGAACACAGCTAACTGTTCTCGAATTCCCAATTCTGAGCAATGTTATCCATGATTTGCTTTGATTCAGTTTTGTGGAATTCTTTGCTTTCAGTCAAGATCTATCTGATATCAGCAATGATTACCAGAGACCTTCACTTTTATACCACATTTACATAACGTTTTGAAATTTTTCAATGTTTATTATGAGCATATTCTACTTTAAAAAAAACTATAATATTTAAGAAAACACACTTCTATAAACATCATTTTGAATGACCATACTATATGACATGTAAGGAGCTCTGATAGCAGAGGGGTTACAAATAGTGCTGCGAACCACAAGGTCAGCAATTCGAAACTACCAGCTGTTCCGCAAGAGAAAGATGAGGCTTTCTGCTCCCGTAAAGATTTACAACCTCGGAAACCCTGTACAGGGTCGCTATGAGTCAGAACCGACTCCACGGCACATTACCACCAACCAACCACCACTATATGACATAGATGTATAATAATGTAACTAAATTTCCTAATGTTATATAAATACTCAAAGACTGCTTTCAATTCATTCAACAACTATACTATATAACAAATTGTAGCCAAGGGTGGCTAAATTTAAAAAGACAATACCAAGTAGAGATTAGGAGACAAGTATAGCTCTCACATACCAATGTTGAGAATGTAAATTTGTACAACTACTTTACAACTTGGCAACATCTACAGGGTTGCTATGGGTTGGAATCGACTTGATGGCACTTAACAACAACAACAAACCACAGCTAAGGACTCCTGGTATGGTGCTGTAGCATAAACACTAAGCTACTAACTGCAAGATCGGCGGTTCAAACCCACCAGCAGCTCCTTGGAAACCCTGTATAGGGTCGCAATGAGTCAAACCAACTCGACAGCACTCAACAACAAAGCACAGCTAAACTTATGCATACTACCTAATGACACATATAATGAATTAAAATGCACCAAATATGCAATCCAAAAGATACACAAAGATGTTCACGGCAGCATAAGGAAACAACCCTACATTCATCAACACTAAAATGAATAAATATTCATATAACAGATACCAGAGAGCAATAAAAATTAATGAAGTGCTCCTCCTTCCTCCCCGCCTCTCGCTGCCAGTAGTACTGTTGCTAGGACCCTGAGTCATCATCTGTCCCAAGCAGGATGCAATATGGGAGTCTGGTGTGGCACTGTGGGTTAATGCACCAGACTGCAAAGCTATTTGAACTGCAAACAGCTGGTTCAGGCTCACCAGCTGCTCCTTGGAAACCCTATATACAGGGTCACTATGGGTCAGAACTGACTTGACAGCACTTAACAACACCAACCACTGGAAGATTTGGAAACCTCCCTGAAAATCTGTATTGTTGGATTGCCAAATGTTGGGAAATCCACCTTCTTCAAAGTATTAACCAATTGTCGGGCTTCAGCAGAAAATTTCCCATTCTGCACTATTGATCCTCATGAGAGCAGAGTATCTGTGCCCGATGAGAGGTTTGATTTTCTGTGCCAGTACCACTAACCAGCAAGCAAAATTCCTGCCTTTCTAAATGGAGTAGATATTGTTGGCCTTGTGACAGGCGCTCACAATGGACAGGGGCTGGGAAATGCCTTTGTATCTCATAATAGTGCTTGTGATGGAATCTTTCATCTTACACATTTGAAGATAATATCACACATGTTGAAGAAATATAGATCCTATTTGAGATACAGATTTAATACATGAAGTGCTTCAGCTCAAAGATGAGAAAATGTTTGGGCCAACTATAGATAAACTAGACAAGGTGGCTGTGAGAGGAGGAAAAACAACAACTAAAACCCGAGTATGACATAATGTGCGAAGTCAAATCATGGGTTGTAGATCAGAAGAAACCTGTCCCTTCTATCATGACTGGAATGACAAAGAGATTGAAGTTTTGAATAAACACTTATTTCTGACTTCAAAACCAATGGTCTATATTTAATCTTCCTGAAAAAAGACTACATTAGAAAGAAAAACAAAATCAAAGAGTGGATGGACAAGTATGACCCAGGTGCCTTGGTCATTCCTTTTAGTGGGGCCCTGCAACTCAAGTTTCAAGAATTGAGTGCTGAGGAGCGACAGAAGTATCTGGAAGCAAACATGACACAAAGAGCTTTGCCAACAACTATTAAGAAGCTGGGTTTTCAGCACTTCAACAATAATACTTTTTCACTGCAGGCCCAGATGGACTGCGTGCGTTAACCATCAGGAGAGGGACGAAGGCTCCTCAGGATGCAGGAAAGATTCACACAGATTTTGAAAAGGGGTTCATTATGGCTGAAGTAACGAAATACGAACATTTTAAAGAAGAAGGTTCTGAAAATGCAGTGAAGGCTGCTGGAAAGTACAGGCAAGGCAGAAATTATATTGCTGAACACGGAGATATTATCTTCTTCAAATTCAATACACCTCAGTAACCAAAGAGTAAATTTCAGTTACTGCTCCGATAAACACAATTTCCAAAAGACTTGTAATTTTTTTTTTTTATTAAAATTTCTGAAAACTAGAGGGACAAATAAAGTTGGGGGCAGGGTGGTAATCTTCTACAAACAAAATTATTTTTATTTGTTTTAAGATGACAAATACTGTATGTTGTTGTTGTTAAGTACCATGGAGTCGGTTCCGACTCATAGTGACCCGGTACAGGGTTTCCGAGGCTTCAAATCTTTATGGGAGCAGAAAGCCTCATCTTTCTCCTGCGGAACATCTGGTAGTTTCAAACTGCTGATCTTGAGGTTAGCAGCCCGATTCATTAACCACTACACTACCAAATACTGTATGTTGTTGTTAAGTGCCGTAGAGTCGATTCTGACCCATAGCGACCCTGTATAGGGTTTCCAAGAAGCTACTGGTGAGCTTGAACCACTGACCTTGCGATTCAAATGACTTAACTTTGCAGTCTAGTGCATTAAGTCACAGCACCACACCAGGACTCCACCAAATACTGTATAGCTCCAATGAAATGCAGGTTCACTAAATGTGAACACTTCCCTTTTCACGTGATTAAGACCCTCCTTCAAATTGTAGAAGCTTTTCAGGAACCATACTACTCTCATGATACTTCATTAATCTCCATCATGTATGCCAAGCTGACACATTTGACAGTGAGGACAAGGTGGCTTGCTCCTTTTTGAATGTACAGATAATGCATGTTTTACAGTACAGTCAATAAAATATTTGACAAAACCAAAAAAAAAAAAAAAAAGTGCTACGTATTACAAGAATGATTTTACAAACATAATGTTGAACAGAAGAAGCTAGGCAAAAGAGTATGTGAACTATACATAAAGTTCAAAAACAGGAAAACTAATCTGTGGTGATAGGAGTCAGGGTATCAGTTACCTTTACAAGGAGAGGCTAGTATTATTGATCAAAGTGATAAATACACAAAGTGGATTCACTATATGAAAAATCTAGGAGGTATGTACGTTTCTCATTTGAGATTTTTCTCCTCAGTTCTTTCAGTATGAGAAATGTTCAGCATTTTCTTCTCTTTGGGTTTTCTAATTCCAAATCTTAGCACATTTCTTAATATTTGACTTTGTCTTCTCAAGCTGACCTTTGAAATTTTCTGCTCAGCTCTTTTACCTCCTCATTTCTTCATCTGCTTTAGCATCTCTATGCTGAAGAACAAGTTTCAGAGTCTCTTCTGACATCAACTTTGATCTTTTCTTTCTTGTCTCCTTAATGACCTTTTGCTTTCTTCCTATATGATGTTCTTGATGTCATCCCACAACTCTTCTAGTTTTCGGTCATTAGTGTCTAATTCATCAAATCTATTCTTGAGTTGATTTATAAATTCAGGTGGAAAATGTTCAAGGTCATATTTTGGTTCTCACAGACTTCTAATTTTCTTCAGCCTGAATTTGCATATGAGCAATGGTCTGTTCCAATCTGCCCCAGGCCTGGTTTTGGCTGATTCAGAGCTTTCAAACTGCCTCTTTCCACAGATGTAGTCAATTTGATTTCTGTGTATTCCACCTGGTGAAATCCATATGTATAGTCATCTTTTATGTTGTTTTAAAAAGGTACTTGCATTGAAGAAGTCATTAGTCTTGCAAAATTCTCACACGATATCCAGCATCTTTTCTACCAACAATGCTGTATTTTCCAACTATTAATTCTTGCTCTTTATTTCCAACCTTTGCATTCTGATCACCAGTAATTAGCAATACATTTTGATTGCATGTTTGATCAATTTCTGACTGAAGAAGTTGGTAGAATTCTTTAATTTCATCAACACTTGCTTTAGTGGTTAGTGCATAAATTTGAGTAACAGTGGTATTAACTGGTCTTTGTAGGCATGTGGATATTATCCTACCACAGACAGCATTATATTTCAAAATAGATCTTGAAATGTTCCTTTCAATGATGAATGCATCACCATTCCACTTCAATTTGTCATTCCTCGCATAGAACCATGTGATTTCAAATTCAAAACGGCCAATATCAGTCCATTTCAGCTTACTAATGCTTAGGATATCGATGTTATGCATTCTGTTTAATTTTTGAAAATTTCATATTTTCCAAGATTCATACTTTATACATTCCATGTCCCAATTATCAATGGATGTTTGCAGTGGTTTCTCCTCATTTTCAGTTGAGTCCCATCATCAATGAAAGTCCTGAAACTTTTACTCTATTCACGTTATCACATCAACTCTACTTGAGGAAGCAGCTCTTTTCCAGTCATGTTTTAAGTACCTTCCAACCCTTCAGGTTGGAAGGGCTTATCTTTCAGCAGTATATTTGACAACATTCTGGTGCTATTCATCATGTTTCAATATTTAAATTTTTTTGGTGCTATTTAACAGTGCTTCGCTGATATTCATAGTTTTCAGTGGCTAAACATTCAGAAGCATTCTGCCTCTCCTTCTTCCGAGTCTGTCTTGAATGATGCAGAAAGCATCAAAAGAAGATGGAAGGAATACACTGAGTCACTGTACCAAAAAGAAACAGTCCATGTTCAACCATTTCAAGAGGTAGCATATGATCAAGAGCCAATGGTACTAAAGGAAGAAGTCCAAGGTGTACTGAAGACATTGGCGACGAACAAGGTTCCGGGAATTGATGAATGGAATACAAATTGAAATCTTTCGACAAACTGATGCAGCACTCACTGGAGGCACACACCCATCTATGCCAAGAAATTTGGAAGACAGCACCTGGCCAACTGATTGATTGGAAGAGATCCATACCATTCCCGAGAGGAGACTCAAAGGACTGCAGAAATCATCAGATTATATAATTATTATCACACCAAGTAAATTTTTGCTAAAGATAATTCAAAAACAGTTGCGACAGTCCTTTAATAGGGAGCTCAAGGAGGTTCAAGGCGGATTAAGATGAGGGCATGGAACAAGGAATATCATTGCTGATGTCAGGTGGATCTTGCTTGAAAACAGAGAATACCCAAAAGATGTTTACTTATGCTTTATTGACTACACAAAGGCTTTCGACTATGTGGATCATGACAAGCTATGGACAACATTGCAGAGAATGAGTATTCTGGAACACTTAATAATTGTGCTCATGAGGAACTTGTACATAGACTAAGAGGCAGTCATTTGGAAAGAACAAAGTGACAATGAATGGTTTAAAATTAGGAAAGGTATGAACAGGGTTGTATTCTTTTACCACACTTACTCAATCTGTATGCTGAGCAAATGATTTGAGAAGCTGGATTATATAAGGAACGTGGCATCAGGACAGGAAGAAGACTCAGTAACAACCTGCAATATATTGATGATATAACCTTGCTTGTTGAAAGCAAACTTACTGATGAAGATCAAAGACCATAGCCTTCAGTATGGATTGCTCCTCAATATAAAGAAAACAAAACTCCTCACCACTGCACCTATATATAACATCATGACAGATGGAGAAAAGGTTGAAGTTGTCAGACTTCATTTTGCTTGGATCCAACTTCAACACTCATGGAAGCAGTAGTCAAGAAATCATACTATGCACTACATTAGGCAAACTCTGCTGCACACGATCTCTCTAAAGTACTAAAGAGCAAAGATGTCCATTTGAGAACTAAGGTATACCTGACCCAAGCCATGGTATTTTTAATAGTCACATATATATGTGAAAGTTGGACAATGAAGAACAGATGCATTTGAGTTATGGTCTTGAAGAATATTAAAGGTACCATGGGCTGCCAGAAGAACAAACAAATCTGTATTGAAAGAAGTACAACCAGAATGCTTCTTAGAAGCCAAGATGGCCAGACTTTGTCTCATACTTTGGACATATTATCAGGGTGGACGTGAGAAGGACCTCTTTTGGTAAAGTGGAGGGACAGCAAAAAAGGGGTGAGACCCCCAACATGATGGACTGGCACAGTGGCAGCAACAATTGTCTCCAGCGTATCAGGAATTACAAGGATGTTGCAAGATCGGGCACTGATCTGTTCTGTTGTGCATAAGGTTGCTATGGATCAGAAATGACTCAAAAGCACCTAACAACATGCTGTATTTCTTTAAAATAAATTTAACTTAGCAAACAACAAAAAGTCCATGTTACTGCCCAGTTCAGTATAAAAACCAAGATCAAACCTGGCTCTGGTTAGGTGCCTTTTGCCCCTGGCACTCTGAAAGGGTATATTTATCAAGGGGTTGAGTAAAGGCTCTGGAGTCAGATTCAAATCTCAACCACACAGTCTAGGGCAAAATACTGTCAAGAAATTGCACCTCTCTAAGCCCTCATTTTCTTATTCTATCCAATGGGCATAATAACGGAAATGCTGAGGCTGGAAGGTTTAAGAGGAACCTTGGTGGTGCTGTTATGATTAAACACTCAGCTGTTAGCCAAAAGTTGCCTGGTTCAAATGCATCAAGGGAGAAAGATGTGGCAGCCTGCTTCCATAAAGATCTATAGCTTTGGAACCCTATGATGCAATTCTACTACTCTGTTTTATAGGGTCTCACTCTGCATTACAATTCAACTCAACCACAATGGGTTTAAGTTTTTTGGTTTGATGAGGCTAAGTGAGAATGACTGCTTCAGTGCTCCAGGAAAGTAAACATGAGCCTCCACCTCAGTTTGCGTCTATCAAAGTGAGCTGAGTGATTTGTGCTGAGTAGTTCACACACATTCTCACATGGACCTCATTTCCTCCACTTCCAAACTAAAACACTCACTGCTATCGAGTCGATTCAGAGTGGCCCATTAGGTCACAGTAGAACTTTCCCATAGAGTTTCCAAGGCTATAAGTCTTTACAGAAGCAGACTGCCACATCTTTCTCCATGGTGCATGACTGGTGGCTTGGTAGCACCAACACTGTTGTTAGCAGCCCAACACTTAACCCGCTGTGCTCCAAGGCTCCTTTTCCTCCACTTAGGAAATTACAAAAATAAAACATTAAGTATACTGCCAGATCCCAGAGCTAGCAAGAGACAGAGACAGAACTTGTATTACATGTCATGATGTTACCTCCAGAAATCTTAAGTCCCTCTTGCTCCAGCTCTGATGCCTATCCATACATGTGGAGTCTTTAAACTCTCTACTCTCAACACACTGTCCCACACCTCATCCTTATGACAGACCTTCAGCCTCTCGTTCTCCAGCTTGAATGCAGAATATTCAGCCGTCTGACGGTGTAATCTCTCCACCAGGCTGTCCCGGTCTTCACGCATTTTCTCCTCCAAGGTTTGTTGTTGGTTTACCAGATCTGTCACTCGGCTAGCAGGTCACAGAGCAAAAACAGACAATCAAAACAGAGTCCCCAGGTTACAAACAACAGAACATCTGACTTATCGACAACTGGACTTAACAATTTGCACTTGGCCCTTTAATGTTATATAACTTTGCCCTACCACCTTTAAATATGATGGAGCAACCAATTCATCACATTCATCTTCACTTGATCCAAGTGCAATTTTCAAATCATGGAAAAGTCTTCTTACCTTTACTTGAACTAAAGCAAAACTAAATATGAACCTATTCTGACTTACCTACAAGTTCAGCTTAAAAACTTACTTAAAGACATACTTAGGAAAAGATCTCATTCATAACCTGGGGACTGTCTGTCCACAGGTTCTGAGGAGTCACAGTCTCTGTGTGGAGTGAGGTCAAGTGTTGCTACCATGTCATACCTCTTGGCACCCTGCCTATTGTCCAATCCCCACTCTCCAATCCCCACCCCAAGAGGTAGCTGCACTGCTTTGCCTTGGTGTCGAGGCTTGTGGCATGCCTGTGTCTATATCACACCTCTGAATAACTTCCTTTAAGATTTGTTTCCCCTACCACCCTCTTCTCCAAAAAGTCTTCTACGGTTCTACTCCTTGAAGGCAAGGACCTCAGGCAGATTTCCGTCTTAGCTCCCAAAGCACTTCCCCAATCCAACTCAATTTCAGTAACATAAAGATCCTGGAAACTTAGGATGAAAGGGCCTCCATCAGCTTGGTGGTCTCAGTATTAGGGCAGAATCTTTCCCTGAACCACCACCCCTCCCCAAGTTGGATGGCCAGTGATACTTCCTATTCCTCCCTCAGGCATTCTTTTCCATCTCAGCATGTATCACACTGGCTAACTTATAATTGCTGACTTACTTTTGTCTCCCAGGGGAAGGAAGGTTCCATGCTTGGCTAGCTCATATGGCTGAAAGCCTGCCCAGCAAAGGCGGGAAGCTACAGGAGTGTGTGTGGGGTAAAGAGACACATGAAGGGAAAGAAGTCACTCTGAAGAGGGCTGCCCACCCAGCCCTCACTCCCAACAGAGGCTGCAGCCTCAGAGGATCATTGAGGCTCACAGACCTCTGAGTCTCTCTTGCCCACAGACCATTCCACCTGGAACCTTTGCATAGTATGTACTTCCATCGCTGAGCAATTCCAGTTCACCATTCAGCAAATATTTAATAAGTGAATGGTGAAGCAAACACCCAAGCAAAAATATTGTTCTATTTTACCTGGCAAACTCCTATTCATCTAAAACCCCAGTTCAGACTTTCCCTTCTCAGGACATCTTCCCAAACCCCTCTTTATCTATACCATACATCTTTCTACTTTTAATTCTCCGTTTACTCTCAGTAGACTGAGAATTCCCTGATTGTAGTACCTGGCAAAGGGCCCACTACACACAACAGGTTCTCAGGATGTATTTGCCTATCGGCCTCCTCAGGAAAAACTTACCTGACCTGGAGACAAAGTTAGCTCCCTCTGTGACCCATCCTTAGCCCAGCGTACAGGTCTCTTGTAGCCCTGTCACCTCCTCTAGAGTACAAACTAACCCAATGAGGGCAGGGGTCACATTTTGTCTCTTCCTGCTATAACCCTAGAGGCCAGCACATAGTCTAGTATGTAGTAGATGTTCAATAATTATTTTCTTGAAAGAATGAATGAACAAATAAATACAGCTTGACACTAAGAATGACCAAACGGTTACTGCAGATGGCAAGAATGGTGTGAATTCAAGTCATGGGCAACTTGAAAGCCACTTCTGCCCCTCCTCCATAGCACCAACCTACTGCATAGCTGGTCTTGGTAAGACAATAAACTGATGACAGAGAGCATCAGCTGCCCCATACCCCCCAAAAAAGCAATGAGAATACCAGTGTGCCCAGCTGCAGACTGGGAACAGAAAGCAATACTTTCAAGACAGTCAGACCCAGACCTCTGAGAAGAAACAGAGAAGCACAACTCCTCTACAGTGGCTGCCTGTAGAGGTGGACCCTAGGGTAAGGCCAGATCCTGAGCTCAGCTTCAACCAGGTAGCCCTGGTTGAGGGCTATTCACTCCTCAGCCCAATGCCATCCCTGACCACTGGAGACCAAACAGCAGCCACAAGAGCTGCCAACCACTAGGCTTCTTCCACCTATACAGCCAAGTCTCTCAATCAGTCTGCCCTCCCTCTCTTCACACAGACATACTCATTCAAGACGATAATTTCCAGCTCAAGGTCTCCTTTGTCTTTCACAACTTGGTTGTAGCGACTCCGCCATGATTCCAGAGTGGACAAAGCTTCAGCAACATAAAGATCCTAGAACACAGGATAACAGGGGCTGTTGGCTTGATGGTCAGCACTGAGACCTTGGGGAGCCAGGGGTTGACCTCACTTTGACAATCCTGCACCCTGTTAGCTTAAACCTCACTCTTTCAAGCCACCTTTCCAAAGAACACAGAGGATCATGGAGGGGAACCCAGGTCCTATACTGTCAGCAATCACACACACCCAGTTTGCAAACCCTTTCTTGACCATATTTGTGGCTACATTTTCCAACCATCCCTCCCATCATCACCAGCCATCCACCCAATCCACCAACTACCTACCTCTCCCTGCTGCCAAGCACCTAACCCACCAGCTCATGCCCCCTTTTCTACCACTACATGGTCACCTCCAACTTTTCTACCACTACCCACCTACCCTCATCCACCCAAACCAACTCTAGGCCCCCACCCCCACCTCCACCTGCATTATCATGCATCCCTCTCAGGGCAGGCAAGAAGTGGGGCCACCCCCAGGCCTACTACCTTGTCTGCAAGTTGCACATGCAGGTGCTCGGCATACTCCTCACTCTTCTCGGCTCGCTCCTTTTGAGTTCGAATGGCCTTCTTCAAGGTCTCTTTGTCTCGGTCTCCCTTCTGCTTCAGTTCCTTAAGCTGCTCCATGATGGCCTCCACTTCTGCCTTATGCTGGTTCCCACTGCGCTCCAGATTCTGGGGGAAGGGGAGGCAGGGAACAAATGAGGGGCAAGGAAAAGTGGGAGAGGAAGTGAGAGACAAGAAAGGCAAGGCAAGAGAGTCACAGGGAGAAAGAGACATGCAGAAAGAGAAAATGGAGAAGAGAGAGTGAGACAGAGAAAAACAGTCCTCAACTGTATGGGAGCTGTGGGTTCCCCCCATGTGGATCACACACACAGCTGCTTCCAGTTCTCCAAACTCCACACCTTCCCATCTCAGAACCCCAAATCTCAGTGCTATGAGACAATAACTCTGGACTCCTTCCCCCAGGCATCTCTCTTTATCTTAGCACTTATCATAGCAGGTTGTAATTGCTGGCTTGGGTTCTCTCCCCCAGAGGACATGGGCCATGCTAGACTTGTTTGCATGTGTGAATGCCCACCTAGCACAGGAAGAAAGGAAAAGAAGCCAACTAAGCCAACTGGCCTCACTTCCTTTGCCTCCTCTCAGGCACTCAGCAGGGATATAGTCAGTCAAAAAGCAGAGGTTGTGGCCTCAGGGGTTACTGGGCTCACAGATGCAAAGATGCAAAGAACATCTGAGAGCATCCTAAGGCAGGGGTGGGGAACATAAGGCTCACAATATCATTTGATCTTCCCCTGCCAAGGCAACCGCAGTTCCAGCCATTACACTAGGGGTGAGTTAATTAAATGTATGACCAACTATAGCAGGTTAATTTTTAAGTTGATAATTTTGTATGGTCCGTGAATGATGTTATAAATTTTGGCAGAAAAATTGTTCCCCACCTCTGGCTTAAGGGATTAAGTGTTGGACCCATGGGCATGGCACCCAGGCCAGTCAACTCTCAGCAGGGCACCCAAGGCCTCCAGAGTCTCTGTTCACGCTCTTGGCACTGCCCCAGAGTGTCTCTGAAGCATGAGTACTTTGGCAGCAGCTGTCCCATAAACTTTGGGGACAAAACCTTGCTGGGTGAGGTTTTCATGGCCAGGATGCCCTCCCTTGGATTACCAGACCCTGCCTCCTCCCTTCCCCACTTACAGAGCCAACAGTTACCTTGATCTGCATGCATAAGCGACTGTTCTCAGCCTCTTTGCAGCGAAGCTGAGCCTGTAGATGTCCACGCATAGACTCCATGGACTTAGAAAGCTCAGACGCTGTCTTCGCTTGAGCCTTTGGAGAGACAGAGCAGTGGCAGATCAGCCAGGTGTAGAGCCCAGCAAGTGCACTCTCAGCTTCACTGACTCATAAAAAAAGTAAGTTTAAGGGACAGTACCTTCTCACATTGAATTTCCTGAAGCAGCTCTTCTACTTCCTTGTCCTTGTCTTGCAGTAGTAACAGCAGGCGCTGGGAGAGAACACACATTGTCATGTGCTCCCTGGAAAGGGAAAGGAAGCCCAACCTTCCTTTCAAACACTCACAGGGAAAATGTGAATGTTTGACTACCAGGGCCAAGATTCCATGTACAACAGCCCTTTGTTGCAGAGACCCATCTGTGTTAAACTTGCTTTTTTAACAATGAACATGTATTTACTTTGCAATTTTCTTAAAAAGTAATAGTGTGGAGAACACTGAAAACACCCTCAAGCTTCGAGACTACCCATAATTCCCAACCAGATGGTGGTAGTGGTGGTTGTGTGCCACCGAGTCAGTTCTGACTCCTAGCAACCGTGTATGGGGGTTCTGAGGCTGTAAATATTTACAGGAACAGAAAGCCTCATCTTTCTCCTGCAGAAGAGCTGACAGATTCAAACTGCTGCTCTTACAGTCAGCAGCCCAACTTGTAATCCACTATGCTACCAGGACTCCTTTACCTATATATTTACCACAATTAAATACAACCAACAGTAGCAAAGACAAAAAATAGTAAGGTTTTGAGATGGCAATAAAAGGTTCAGGAAGCATCACCAGGAATGCTGAGTTCCATGCCTTCCACAGTGATGTTTGGCCAGATATCAAGGGCCAACGCCAAATCTTGGGTTATATGGCTTCCATTTTTCTTCCTTCCCTTGCACATTTACGATGGGCATTAATATATCAAAGGTTCAAAAATTTTTTTAAGAAACCTTTTTAAGAACTTTTAGTTTTTTTTAAGAAACCTTTTTAAAGAACTTTTAGTTCTGGTCAGCCAGTAGTTTCATAAATCAATATGGCTATGAAATCTCCCCACTTTGGTTTCTTTCACCCATTAACATCTTGAGGAATTTAGGGTTCCATGGAATAGTCTTTGTAACATGCTGCCTTGGGAGAAATTTCTATTAGAATTGTTGAGTCAAATGATATATACTTTTTGATGACTTTTAATCCGTAATCTGAATAAGGAAATCCAGGTTAACAGAACCCTGATGGTCTGTCAATCCATCGTCATCCTCATCATCCCTTGTGTGGCATTCAGCTTGGTGATTCAAGCTCTCACTAGGCAAGTCCAGTGGAGAAGACAGGACAGGGAAAGATCAATCACTCGGGTTTATAGATCATGAACTATGGTTGGAATCAGGGAGCTTTATGTTACCGCTTTCTCGGAGTCAGCCTCTGCCAGTCGTTTTAGCAGGGTTCCTTGTTGCTCCATTAGCCTTTCAGAATCCTTCAAGGGAAGGCAAAAGGAAAGCCAAGTTACCAAGCAATATACCCACAGATCTACATTCTATTGATTCTTTTCCTTTTTGGAAAATTCTCTCTAATTATAGATGTAATAAACAGATACATTGATTTAAAATACTTAGAGTCACCCTCACGCCCACCCACCTCTCAATAAGTTTGTTGAGCTTTCTTCCTATCCATTCTCTAGGCATTTACTTATAGTTGCACCTAGAAAATCTTTTCCATTTGGAGGGAGGGGAAGATTCATGAGTATTTTCACAGAAATGGTATCATATTGTATTTCTGTGCTACAACTTGATTTTTCTCCCCCTTAACAATATTCTTGCTTACCTAGCAACATTCCCATCACAATACAAATCTTATTTGGTGCTACACAGCCTTCCAGCCTATGGACATTGCTGCACTTTTCACCTTCCCACTACTTATGAGTGCTGGACTTGTTCTCAGGTTTTGCAACTACAAACAGTATAAAGACAGTTACTGGGCATGTACAATGGGTCTCTCTAGGACTCATACCAAGAAGATGAATTGATGGATCAGGAAGCTTTGTGACTGTATTACATCCTGCTGGAAAGTCCTACAAAATGCCAGCACAGATTCTTACTACAGGCTTGAGCACCGGGTCCCCTCACTCACCAGCACAGGATAGCCAACCTTTGCCAATAGCCTCTCTTTGTCAATCCTGCAGCTCAACTTGCACTTCTCTAATTACCAATGGGAGTGGACTGCTTAACTGCAAGGCTGGTGGTTCACACCCATCAGTTGCTCCTCAGAAACCCTATACAGGATCGCTATGAGTTGGAACCATTCCACAGCACTTAAAAAACAATAATATTTACCAGTGAGTCTTAACATCTGCTCATGTGGTTATGAATTATTTGAGGTTCCTCTGAACTGCCTGCTTACATCCTTGTCCTCTATACCCACCACCATCAAGTCCAGTGACCCTACAGAACAGAGCAAAACTGTGCCATAGGGGTTGTTTTAAGACTAAATCTTTACAGAGGCAGCCTCATCCTTCTCCCAAGGAGAGGTTGTTGTTGTTGTTAAGTGCTGTCGAGTCGATTCCAACCCATAGCAACCCTGTATAGGGTTCCCAAGGAGCAGATGGTGAGCTTGAACCACTGACCTTGCAGTTCAAACGACTTTGTATTCTGATGCATTAGCCCACAGCGCTGTGGTTGGTGGGTTCAAATCAGCTGTCCAGTTACTTACCTTACTGTGCCACCAAGGCTCCTTCTTTACCAACTGGGCTGTGCCTTTGTGAACCTTCCAGTTCTTCCCAGTCATTGAACAAAGTGTCCCTTAGAAAAAGGCCACCTCCCTTTGTCACTCCTATATCTCTGCGGTCCCTTTCACAAGGAAAAATAGCTCCCTGCTCCCAAAGTTTCTTTAAGGACCAAGGAACTGGCAAAAGACAGCATTGTGGTTTTTCTAGCAACAAGAAAATGCAAAGAAGACAGGAGAGACAGTCTAGGCTAGGGACCCTATGCTGAAGGTGCTGCCATTGCCGATTATACCCACACTTCCGGAAAACATGAAACCACCTGACTCTTGTGCCATCCTAGGTGCACAATCTCACCAAATCCTCCTACTCAAAGAGCCACACCCTTATCACCAGCTCCATTTTACAGACCAGATCCAGACTCTGAGAAGTGAGGCAAGCTGTCCAAGGCCACACAGGTGGAAACGGCAAAGCCTGAAGCCAACTCTGCAGAGACACAGCAGTTTCCCACAATACTTAGTGCTCCCCAGTAAGCACTCAGAGTGTGGGAGGAGTGTGTGTGTGTGTGTGTG
>NW_006408532.1:7375526-7388988 GCF_000296735.1 Chrysochloris asiatica | reverse complement strand
GAGGAGCAGAAACAAGATCCTACTGTGTGTGTGAGGGGAAGCGGGGGGGGGGGGGGGGAGGTATGTGCTAAGTTACAGATGGAAGAGATTAGAGCTAGAACCAAATAGGAACATCTTTTCTAGGTGTCAATCCAAATTAGCTAACCCTCCATCTCCAATTCAGTAGCCCTCATGGTGCTGCAAGGAGCCCTGGTGGTGCTGTAGGACACGCACTGGACTGCTAACCAGAAGGTCAGCAGTTCAAACCCACCAGCCTCTCTGTGGTAGAAATGAAGTTTTCTGCTCCTGTAAAGACTTACAACCCCAGAAACCCTGTACAGGGTCACTATGAGTCAGAATTGACTCAGTGGCAATGTATGGGTGGTGGTGAGTGTGGGTAAGTGTGGGGCTGCTAATTTCAAGGTCAGCAGGTCAAACCCATCAGCCACCCTTGGAGAGAAAAATGACGCTGTCTTCTCCCATTAAAGATTTGCAGTCTCAAAAACCCTACATAGGTTTGCTGAGTCAGAATCGACTTGATAGCAGTTGACTTTGGTTTTCATCTCTTTCTAAAGGTCCCTACACAAGCAGCAGCAGCATCTACCAAGCTCCAACAAAGGAGTTCTGGTAGCGTAGTGGTTACAAATCGGGCTATGAACCGCAAGGTCAGCAGTTCGAAACTACCAGCTGCTCCGGGGGAGAAAGATGAGGCTTTCTGCTCCCGTAAAGATTTACAGCCTCAGAAACCCTGTACAGGGTCGCTATGGGTCGGAACCGACTTGATGGCACTTAACAACAATAATAATGTGCCAGACAGCATACCAGTTCCTTATCTACAAATACATCATGGCTCATTCTCACATCAACCAATGTACAAAATATAATTTCCATTTTATAAGCAGAAAAACTGAAACCCGGAGAACCTGTCCTAGATTGTTGAACCAGAAAGAAAAGAAGTATTTCAAAGAATAATTTGCCCATAAATAGTCCTGGTGTGGTGCTGAGGGATAATGCACTGAACCATAAAGTCATTTGAATCACAAGATCAGCAGTTCAAACTCACCAGAAGCTCCTCAGAAACCCTACACAGGGTCACTATGAGTCGGAACCGACGTGACAGCACTTAACAACTTAACAACAGTGAAACTGATAGAAATATTCTAGGAACTCTCAAATAAGTATATCAGGACAGTGTACTTGAATGTTTAAAGTACTGTATTTTAAATACTGAATGTAAATAGATGAGAAAACAAAAACGTAGATCAACAGATCAAAATACGGTATAGACCGAAGACCAGAAGAACATCACACAGAAAGAAACCAAAAGGTCATTCATTAATAAGACAAGAAAAAAGGAAAAGTTCAAAATGGATGTCAGAAGAGACTCTGAAACTTGCTCTCTGGCGTACAGATGCTAAAACAAATGGAAGAAATGAGGAGGTAAAAGAGTTGAATAGAAAATTTCAAAGGTCAGCTCAAAAAGACAAAGTTAAATAGTATAATGAAATGTACAAAGACCTGGAGGTAGAAAACCAAAAGGAAAGAACACGCTCAGTATTTCTCAAGCTTAAAGAAGTGAATTAAAAATACCAGCCTCAACTTGAAATACTGGAGGAGTCTATAGGCAAAATATTGAATGATGCAGGAAGCATCAAAATAAGATAGAAGGAATAACAGAGTCACTGTACCAAAAGGAAATGGTTGATGTTCAACCATTTCAAGAGGTAGCATATGATCAAGAGCCAATGGTAATGAAGGAAGAAGTCCAAGGTGCACTGAAGGCATTGGCAAAAAACGAGGCTCTGGGAACTAATGAAATATGAACTGAAATCTTTCAATAAACTGATGCAGCACTGGAGGCATTCATTTACCTATGCCAAGAAATTTGGAAGACAGCTACCTGGCCAACTAATTAGAAAAAATCCTTATTTGTGTCCATTCCAAAGGTGACCCAACAGAATGCAGAAATCATCAAACAATATCATTAATATCACATGCAAGTAAAATTTTGCTACATATAATTAAAAAATGGCTGCAACAGTACACTGACAGATGTACAGTCATTGCTTGCATCAGATGAATTTTGAGGAAAAACAGAGAATACCAGAAAGATGTTTACCTGTGCTTTATTAACTATGCAAAAACTATGGAAAGACTTTCGATTGTGTGGATCATGACAAGCTATGGACAACACTGCAGAGAATGAGTATTCCAGAACACTTAATTGTGCTCAGAGGAACTTGTACATAGACTAAGAGGCAGTCATTTGGACAGAACAAGGGGACAATGAATGGTTTAAAATCAGGAAAGGTGTGTAGCAGGATTGTATTCTTTCACCATACTTATTCAATCTGCATGCTAAGCAATTAATTCAAGAAGCTGGATTATATGAAGAAGAATGTGGCATCAGGACAGGAGAAAGACTTCAATGCAGATGATACAACCTTGCTTGCTGAAAGCAAACAGGACTTCAAATACTTACAAAAAAAAGTTGAAAACCCTCACCACTGGACCAATAACAACATCAAGATAAATGGAGAAAGGACTTCTGTGAAAGACTTCATTTTGCTCAGCTTAACCATCAACCCTAGAAACAGCAGTCAAGAAATCAAACAACATTTTGCACTGGGTAAATCTGCTATGCAAGACCTCTTTAAAACGTTCAAGAGCAAAGATGTCAGTTGGAGGACTAAGGTGCACCTGACCTAAGCCATAGTATTTTCAATAACCCATACGCATGTGAAATAAGGAAGACTACAAAAGAATTGATACATCTGAGTTACGATGTTGGAGAAAAATATTAAAAGTACCATGGACTGCCAAAAAACCCCCAACAAATCTGTGTTGGAAGAAGTACAGCGAGAACACTCCTTGGAAGCCAGGATGGCCAGACTTCATCTCTCAAACTTCAGACATATTATTAGGAGGGACCAGTCCCCAGAGAAGGATATCAGACTTGGTATAGTGAAGAGTTGGAGAAAAAGTGGAAGACCCCCAACAAGATGGACTGGTGCAGCAATGGGTTCAAGTGTATCAACGATTGTGAGGTTGGCCAAGGACCGAACAGTGTTTCGTTCTGTTATGCATACGCTCACTATGAGCCGATTCTGACTCAATGGCACCTAAGAACAAGAAGCAACCTTTTCATTGGAACCCAACAGAAAACTATTCTAAGTCTTTTCAGAATAAATGATTCCACACAATTTGAGTCTGCCATCCTTTCATCATTCTTCCATTTAAACAAAGGGACCTGAACTTGATTCCCATACACTTCCAGTTTGGATAGCTCATACTATCGAATATGAGCTGACCCCTTCTCCTGACTCCTCACATGCCTCCTGGCCCAGCTTCAACAACAATTAAAGCAGTTTCTGGCTACTGGGCGCCTTGCCCTTTCTGTGAATGATTTCATTAAATGAATCTCTCTACAGTCTCTCAGACCATGTACCAGCATCATTTCCTTTTTACAAAACTATCTCCATTTTACAGATGAGGAAATGGAGGTTCCAAAAGGAACTCGAGGGGTAGAGTTGAGTGCAATCCTCTGTGCTCCAGATGGGAAAAATGCCCAGCTCACCTCTTTGTTATGCTGTTCCTTTAGCAGGTCTCGGAGGGTGCGGTTGGTCTCCTCAAATGTGCTCAGCTTCTGCAGGAGAAGTTCCTTCTGCCTCGTCAAGGTGTTGATGTCCGTGCAGGTCATTTGTTTCTCCTAGAAGGCAACCTGGCAACCTCACAACATGCAAGGGGAGAAGGGAAGAGGCAGCAGATGCAGGTGCTATGGAAGACTTCAGAAGTGCTGGGTGCCAAAATGCCTAGGTAAGAAATGCTAAGGCTGCGTATAGAGTCAGGGTAGTTAAGAGCAGGCTTCCTGGAGGAAGGAGAAGGTAGACCTAGAAGAATCAACAGGATCTGGGTCCGCTGCAAGAAGTGGGGAAGAGGGCTGGAAAGCTCAGTCTGGGCAGGTATAGTCAGGGCAGGCTTCCTGGAGGAGGCAAGGGAGGAAGAAGACACCTGGTGGCTGCTACTTGCGGAAATCAACCACATGCCTTGACTCAGTATGATCCAAGGTGACCCATGATGAGGTCTCCTCAGAGGTCCTGGCCACCAGAGGTCATCTTCAAGGGTTAGGGGTCTAGGGAGTATGAGTAGGAGGGTGGGGGCTGAGGAGACAAGTGTGCCCTGCCCTAGCCCAGTTATGTCATAAAGTCAGCTTGATGACTGCACAGAGACCTCAGCTCAGCCTGGCGCTGTCCCCTCTGCTCAGGTCCCAATGCCCGGGCTGGGGTTGTCCTGCCAGTCACCTACCGTTTTCAACTTCCCGATGGTGTCCTTCAATGCCATGACTTGTTTAGCGGCAGCAGCTCCATCCATTTCAGCCTCCACCAGCTTGGACATGAGGCACTCCTTCTCCTGCTGGAGGTGTTTCTTCTGAAGCCTGGGGCCAGAGAGAACAGGGCTCTGTGAGCCCTCCCAGGGCCCTGCCCACCCAGAGCTACATGGCTCACCTCACAATGCCCCTGCAAGGCTCATTTCCTGGTCAGGGAACAGTGGGGGAGGGGACAGAATAGCCCTTCTAGCCAGAGTACCTTCTGTAAGGACGAGGGGCAGAAGCCATGCTCCCACCTCAGCATGAGACCAGGACCTCCATGCCACCTCTGGTCCTGCTTATCTCTTAGCCTTTATGCTAGGGCTCATACTGCACCCAACACTGCCACAGCCTCTTGACTGCTAACTTCAGATCTGTTTTTGAGCCCTCCCACCCATTCTCCATACTGCAGCCAAGTCTGATCATGCCGTTCCTCTGCTTCTACCACCTTCCCATAGCTCCCATGTCCATTCTTTAAAGTGGGCTCTAAGAGTTGGCCCCTGCCAATCTGTGCAGCACCCCTTGCTCTTGACCTACACCTCCCTTTTCCCTGTTCTAACCTACTTTCCATTCCTCAATCATAAACTCTGTGGTAGAGCCTTCACAGAAGATGCTCCTCTATCTAGTATGTTGTTGTTGAGTGTCATCATGTCAGTTCTGACTCAGAGACTCTGTATAGGGTTTCCGAGGAGCAGCTAGTGAGCTTGAACTGCTGACCTTGTGGTTCAAACTGACCTTGTGCTTATCCTACAGCACCACAATGCTTCTATGCTATTCTCACCATCTTGCAGGACACTCCACTTAATCTTAACTTTCCCAGAGTCTGCTCTTCTACCACACTCAATGGGGTCTCTTCCTTTTGCCTCACAGCATGAATCACAAGAGTAAAAGGGTAATTCCCTGTGTGACTGTGTGGAACAGCTATTCCCTGAGCTAGACTGTGCTCTAAGACATAGCAGCCTCCTTTGGAGCTAGGGTAGCCAGACCTGAGAAGTGTGGAATGAAGGGATCAACTCAGAAGGGCAGAGCGGGGCAGTGCCTTACATGGTGAAGTCCTTCTCCTCCTTGATGCGCTCAATGTTGTGCCTGAGGACCGTGTTCTCATGCTCAGTCTCTGCCAGTTCATGGGCCACCTCCTCTAGCTCCTCCTTCCGCTCTTCAAGGAACCTCTTGGCCATCTGGCGCTCACCCTTCTGCATCTTGACCTGCACAAGGGCATGCAGGCAGGGGCCACTGAGGGGAGGCTCTTCCTTTGCCCATGGCTATGCCCATCACTTTGAACCAAAATAAGGGCCCTTTAAATTTTGAAAGTAATGAAGCTATGCAGGCCCTGTGACAAGAATAATCTCAGCTAATCCTCCTAAAGCCTCTCTGGGTAGATACCATTTATTTTAAATTGTAGATGAGGAGACTAAGGAGAGAGGATGAGCTACTCATCCCAAGGGCACTTAACTGGTGGGAGGGAAGCATGATGCAAACCCTGTATGTTTTAACTGGTAGGAAAGATGTTATAAAAATCCCCTGTAGCTAACCCCTCTCTAAGACTGAAACCCAAAGGGAACACACGAACAGGCATGTAAGCTTGCTGGTGACCACACTGATCTACTGGTGAGTGGAAGAGCGGGAAAGGCGCAATGAAGAAATGGGCTACTTTAACCACAGTCCATTGAATCCCATTGACCTGGAGATGAGAGAGAGAAGAGGAAGGGCTGGTTGCTCCAAAGTGTGGTGAGAACTGGGGACACTTGAACCCATGGACAAGGACTTAGCCACAGAGGGCTAGAGCTGAGAGTGAAGCATCCAACTGACATGAAGTGAGGGGAGATGCACAAGAACACCCAAACTTGCAGACAGTACTCATTTGACCTAGCCTCGATAGCTTGATAATCAGAACTTGACTAGAGGAAGATTACAGAAAAAAACAAACACTTTTTTTTTTTTTGAAAAAGGAAACAAGGGTAAATTGCTACAATTTGATGAACCTGACCTATACTCATGGAGACAGTAACTCTAAATTCCAACAGAGAGGGAAGGAGTCTTCACATCAAGTATCAGTGCTATCCCCTCTGTACACAGGGTAGACAGGGATGGGCAACTTAGACATTGGCTACTAAAATGAGGGGACGATAAAGGCACAAAGTGACTGGCTTACAAGGTTTCAAGAGGGAGTTTAGTTTAAGGGTATGTGGGGGATGAATGTAAAACTAATGTTCTCCCATGTAAACTATTACATAATTCACAATAAAACATTTAAGAAAAAAAAAAGAGTATGTGGAGGAAGGAAGATTCCCCACTGAATAGTTTTCATCTTGTCCTGATGGATCTGGTGAAAAGAGATGGGGATAAGACTGATAAGATTCAATAGTGAATAACTGTCATGACTAATTGCAACTGTCACAATTGTAAAGATAGAAGTTTTGTAACAAAAACAGGAGAGTGGTTAATCTTACAGTCCAGAAACAGAGGACCGTAGGATCATCAAGAGAGAAGCGCACAAGCAGAATGTGGGACCTTATCCAGAGAAGCAGTGACACCACAGATGAAGGCCAAGATGGGGCATGGAGAGAGGGAGCAGCTGAGGACTCTAGATTCATGAGAAGGGAGGGACTAAGAGCTGGTAGCCAGGAGCAGACTTGCAGAATGTGCCCTTTGGAGATGTAAATTATTATATATGCCTGAGTATTTTTGTTTTTTTTAAAAAGCTAAAGTGAATAGGGAGAAATACTGTTAACTGATGGTACTTGGAGGTGAGTATAATCATTGTAATGAAACAAGGTGTATGATTTGTTGAATGTAAAACTGATGATCTGCCCTGTAAACTTTCACTTAATCCACAAAAAAATGTTTAAAAAAAAAAAAAAAGTCCCCTGCAGTTGTAGGCTAGGGAAGGCCAAGCAGTCAGGCCCAAGTTCTCTACAAGGATTTGTGGGTCTCAAATAAATGACTAAAGACACAGATCATGTTGGTGGTGGTGGCTGTGTGTCGTGGACTCATAACGACCCTGTATATAGGACTTCTGAGGCTGTAACTCTTTATGAGAGCAGAAAGCCTCATCTTTGTCCCATGGAGCAGCTGATAGATTTGAACTACTGACCTTGCAGTTTGCAGCCCAACTTGTATTCCCTTCTGCTACCAGGGCTACAGGGCATGTTAGCCGGACTCAAAGCCAGATCTGTCAATTTCCTAATTGGGGAACCTTGGACATCCAAGTTCTGTTTCTAATTCCATTGCCATACACCATCCAAATCAACAGTTAAGCAACTAAAGACAATTTTCATTTGTTTTTTGGGGACTGTTTTGGTTGTTGTTAACTTTTGTGTAAAATGGAAAAATGAAGACCTACATTTCCCAGTCACTTTATCTTTAAAATGGGGACAATCGCTTACTAGTCAGATAGAGACTGGTGGAACCTGAGACTTACTCACCCTTCAAGTCTAGAAATGAACTTATCCCTGTTGTTCAATTTTCAGCCAAACAACAGACAGGTTTAAAAAGGAAACAATAACACTAGGGAGGTCTCATCCCTTAGAATAATCAACCATTTGAGATCCAAATAGCAGCATTTACCCAAGGACAAAGTTCAGAAACCTTAAGAAGGAGGAGCAGAAACAGGAAACAGGGAAGAAGTGAGACAGTGATGTTATACTGTGGGGACTGCAATCAGTGACATGAAACAAAATGTGTATAAATTGTTGAATGAAAAATGATTGCTCTATAAACGTTCACCCATTTCACAATAAAAAGTTAAAAATAAAACATCACTCCCACCTTCATTTACTGTTATAAAAAAAATTCAAACAGGCCATCCATGTAGATTGTTTAGGTAAGTGCCAACCTCACGTGCTCAATAAAGACAGCCAGTATCTGCTATTTCCCCCAACTACCTCCCCAGGGCGAACCGACTCCACAATACTTAACAACAACTACCTCCCCAGGGCATCCTAAGTCCTGGACAACTCTAACACGGACAGGAGGCACCAGAGACTGCCTAATGGAAGGGTCCCACAAAGACCTAACTGGCACACCCACACATCCTCACATAGTAGCTGCCCCAGCCCCCCAACCCCCTCACCTCAGATTTGAGACAACCAACCGCATTCATTAAACTGTCAATTTTCTTATCATAACGGTTCATTTTACAGTGACCTGAGTCGTCATCTTCTGTAGAGAGGTCACTTAGCCGCATCACTGAGACCAATTTTTCAGAAGATGGTGGTGTGATCTCCAAGCAATGAGGTGGATTCTGGCACAGAGGAGAGACACATGAACTCATAAAAACCATAGTTATCAGTTCCACCATGCCGGTTGGCCACTAAAGACTCACTTCTTGATTAGGCATAAAGCTAAATGGCTAAATGTCCAACAACAGGGACACAGAAAGAATATACTACACCAACCTGATGGAACATCTACCCAGATTTCAGTGTTAGTCTTTTTGCTTGAAGAATTTCTTACAGAGAACTTTAAAGCTTCATTACAAGCTTAAAAAAGAAAAGATTATAAGTTGGCAAAAGTAGTATAGATCCCAAGCTGCCAAAAGGTGGGGCAATAGAAGTCTTCTATTGGGTGGAAGTGGAATATGCAGGTTTTTTTTTTTAATGAGTAAGAATGATCAATGTTAGATTAATAATGAGACAAATCTGCAATCAAAGGTAGGGAAATTTGAATATGGACCAGGTATTATGTGACACTAAGAAATAAAATTTTAGGACTGAATATTGTTACTTTGGTTATGTAGAAAAATATTATTAGGAATGCATACAGAATTATTTAGGGATCAAATGGTGTTATGGTCTGGAAAATACTTAAGCCTAAAAGAAATAGTATTTTTTTGTTAATGCATGTATCTCTCAGTAAAATTTAGATAAAGCTGCATAATACTTTGCTTTTAAGATTCTATTAAGATAAACTGACTATAAACTGGAAAGCAGGATTTTTATGGATTTTTTTATATACTGAACTTGACTCTTAGTAAATTTACTCTGCTGCATTCATTGTCATTTCTTATGATTTGCACAGCTCTTTGCCCTCTTAAACTATGGTAGCTGACCTTCAGTGCTAACTTTCCAGAAGATGACGGCCATCAGGAATAAAGAGACGTCAGTAAAAGTTTAACTGTTCAAGTAAAACTCAAAGGGTATGATTGAAGAAAAAAAAAAATGCCTGTGTCCTTTGTCACACAACAATTCTATTTCAAGGGGGTTATTAAGAATAACTAAGAATGTGAATAGATGTTTAAAGTGAAGGAAAGGATTTAACTAAACGTATAACAAGCTTGCAGTCACTGTTTGCTGTCAAGTGTCGTCGAGTCGATTCCTACCCACAGCGACCCTGTATAGGGTTTCCAAGGAGCAGCTGGTGACTTGAGCTGACCTTGTGGTTCAAAGTGACTTTATGGTCCAGTGCATTAACCCACAGCACAAGACCAGGACTCCATAACAAGATAATATTGGTTAAATACATAATGATACAAGTAGACACACACAATGGAATACAGCCTTTAAAAAAAAAAATCAAAGGTATAATCAAATACGTGAAACAAGAATGAATGATATATATCAGTACACAAAATATGATCCCAATGACAAATTAAGAAAACTCAGGAAGGCATCCCACCTAGCTTACACGGGTCTTTTACATGGGTGGCACAATTCAAGGTATTTTTTACTTTCTTCTTTGTTCTGATTTGAGTTTTCTAATTTCTCAATAAGGGCTATACATAGCTTTTATAAGAAAACAAGAAGATATTTTTAACTGCTAAAAGATTAACAATCTATAGCTACCACAATTACAATAAAACCCCCTGCCAGAGTCAATCCCAATTCACAGTGACCCTATAGGAGAAAGAAGTATTGCTCCCCTGGGTTTTCAAGACTATAAATCTTTATGGATGCAAACTGCCACATCTTTTTTTTTTTTTTTTTTTCCACATCTTTCTTGTAGGTTTGAACTGGCAACCATGTGGTGTTTATCCTACAGCACCACACCAGGATTCCTCTCCATGGTTACTATTATAGTAAAAGAAAAAAACAACCTAGGAAAATATGATAGTAAATATAAGAAAATATTGCTAGCTTCACAACAGTGGGTACCCTTGGCATTGGAGGAATAAGTGGTACCAGGAACAAGACCAGAAGGGAATTTCTGGGGAAGCTAATGATATTGCTTCTGTCTGGGTGGTGACTGAGTAATGTGAACCGATGTATGCACTTTTCAATAAAAAGTTTTAAAAACTTAATAGTGGTTAGTGCTTGCTCTGCACCACATATACTAAAAATGATACAGAGAAGACTAGCATGGCCCCTGCACAAGATGTCACACAAATTCAGGCAGCGTTCCATATTTTAAAAAAACTAAATAGTAGCCTTATTTGAATAATAGTATTACAGGTGATGGTCTATTTTTCTGTATTTTCAACTTTCCAAAATAAAAGAAGATTGTTGTTGTTAAGTGCTATCATGTTGTTGTTGTTGTTGTGTGCTGTCAAGTAGGTTCCTACTCATACTGACCCTGTATAGGATTTTCAAGGAACAGCTGATGAGTTTGAAACACAGATTTTGCAGTTCAAACTGACCTTGAGGTCGAGTGCTTATCCTATGGCGCACCGGGACTCTTTAAGTGCTGTATAGTCAGTTCCAACTCATAGTGACCCTATATAGGGTTTCCAAGGAGCAGCTGGTGGGTTTGAAACACCAACTTTGCTGTTAGCAGTCCAGTGCTTATCCTTGAGCACCATACCAGGACCCCAAAAGTAGATTGGTTACCTATAATAATTGCTTTTGTTGTTTGTTAAGTGCCTTCGAGTTGGTTCCAACTCCTAACGACCCTGTTTAGAGTGTTGGAGGGGCAGGAGGCCATAGGGAGAAGGAAAAATACAGAACTCATTTTTCCCAAAGACAATCTGATCTACCAGAGGGATATAAAAACCACACATACACACAGTGGCTTCCAGGCATTCATTTCACCTCCTGGGGTCTTCTTCTCTTTGTCTACACAATGAAAAGGATCAGGCTAGTGCCTCAAAGGAACTGAAAAATGGATAAGTCACTGGGAGGTGGAAAGGGTCTGGCCCAAGACAGAAGCATGAAAGACAGCTATGGGACGAGTTGCTGAGAGACTGGACAAGTCACCTCTCTGGGGCCTCCACTTCTAAGATTCTGTGGCTACAGGACCAGAAGATGGCATTGAGCCTTCAGGAGAGGATCACAGCAACCTATGTCAGTAGGAAGCCATTTTCCATAGCAGCATATCTTTATACTTTGAAACTAACAAGTCTTTTCACTTTTTAAAAAAGCATCATTATAAAATGCATGATTAGCTCTCCAAAATCAAAGATAAGGAGACACTTTTGAAAGCAGCCAGGGAAAACGGAAGTGTCATATACAAAGGCAAGCAAGTCAGATTAAGCTCAGATCTCTCAGCAGAAACCATCTCAGCAGAAAGCAAACAAGAAGGCAATGGGGAAACATATATCAAACCCTGAAAGACAAAAATTGCCAACCAAGAATCCTTTATCCAGCAAAGCTATCAATCAAATATGACGGTGTAATCAAAACATTCCAGGATAAACAGAAGCAAAGGAATTTTGCCAAAGCCAACTCTGCTATGAAAAACATCCTAAAGGGAGTTCTATGGCCTGAGAACCAACAAGAACAGACAATAACCAGAGATTGACATACGTGGCAGCACCTCCCTGAATTAAGTCAACAGAAGGAAGAGTTGAGAACAGAACAAAACTATAAGAACAAACTCAGAGAATCTGGGAGGTCAGTCTATGATCAAAACAAGTACAATGTAAAAGAAGGTAAACAGTAGGAACAGAGATCCAGATAGTGAAGAAGGTCATGTTAATTACAGGATAAAACAGACTGCACTAAATGGAGAGAAAAGTTAATAGACTAGAAGGTAACCTCAAAGAAAATTAACACTTCACAACATACCAAGAGAAAGAAAATCTAAGAACAACATGGAAACATAAAATGCATGATTATAAAGATAGTCACACAGTCCATAAAAAATAAAACATTAAAGCTTCCCTCATATCCCACACCCCAGAGGTAATCACAGCTTATTAATTTAGTATATCCTTCCAGAAAATGCTATACATATAATAACACTAAATATATGCTTATGGCTCAGTGCTTCCTTATCATATGTATCTATCAACCTTACACTTTGTAATGGCTGCAAGGTATTCCACTCTATGTATGTATTCTAATTTAACCAATACCATTATGATAGACATTTAGGTTGCTGCCAATTTTTCTCTACTGTCAGCAATACTGCAGCAAACATCTTTCTATACAGACCCTTGCATTTGCACTCCTCTATGATATTTTTGGAGTCTCGCCGTGAGTTAACGCACTGGACTACAAAGTTGGTTTGAACCACAAGGCCGACGGCTCAAGCTCACAAGCCACTCTTTGGAACCCCTATACAGGGTTACTATGGGTCAGAACCAACTCAACGCACTTAACAATATCAATAACATGACTTTTTTAGGATGAATTCTTAGATATAAAACTACAGAAGCAATGTTTGGCTAAATGCTCCAATCACCCATTGAAATGTTTCAACCAGGTTCACAGACCAACCAAAGTGGTCACAAAGGCTCACTGATCCTCCATATCTTTGACAACACAAGGTACTCAGAATCTTTCAAACTTTGTTCCATTCAATAAAAATGCTCATTTTTGTTTCAAAAATGTTTTAAATGTACATTTCACCATTAATGAGCAAGACATAGTAAAGTGTAAGACAGCATTATAATTCTTTCTTGCATTTTATGTACATACATATATGTGTACATGTGTGTATATATGTGCCGTGGAGGTGGTTCCAACTCATAGAGATCCCATATAGGGTTTCCCAGGCTGTAAATCTTTATGGAAGCAGAGAGCCTCGTCTTTCTCCAGTGGACTCACTGGTAGTTTTAAACTGCTAACTGTATCCAATACACTACCAGCCTGACTTGTATCCAATACACTACCAGAGCTCCTTTTAAAATACATGTATGTGTGGATATTCATCAGCTACATGCTCAAATTTATGATATAAGTAATTCTCAAAGTGAGCACTGAGTGGCTACTAATTTGCTACCCCTGCTAGAGAGTAAGA
>NW_006408532.1:7373376-7375426 GCF_000296735.1 Chrysochloris asiatica | reverse complement strand
GAGATGGAGGCAGAGACGATGACGTGGAGAGATGGAGCAGCTGGGGACTTTAGACCCAGAGAGGGAGAGGGGCTGTGTGCTGATGACCGGGGGACAGGCTTGCAAGGTATACCCTTGGTTGGCTGATGATGCATGAAGGGGACTATAAACATGGCAATGAAACGATATACGATAGGATGAGTGTAAAGCTAATGTTCTCCCATGTAAACTATCACATAATTCACAATAAAATATTCAAAAAAAAAGAAATATAAGTGAAAAACTTGAGTTATTCTGATATTACTTTGGACTGCTGGACTGTTTTGTGAATGTTAACCACCCAGCAACTGGTCAGTAAGTGATGGCTTTACAATTGAGCTAAGGCCTAAGGAAAGATGAGGAAAAGGAACCCAGTCTGCCTGGGTCAGACTGAAGAGGATTCCCAAAGGTGATAATATCAGAGCTAGCCATGAAGGACATAAGGTCAGCAGTTCGAAACTACCAGCAGTTCTGCAGGAGAAAGATGAGGCATTCTGTTCCCATAAAGATTTGCAGCTTCAGAAACCCTGGGCAGGGTCACTATGAGAAGGAACCGACTCCACGGTACTTAACAACAACAACAACAGCCATGAAGGTTGAGTAGAAGTTTGACATATAGATAAACAGAGATAGGAACTCAAGCAGAGAACAGCAGGTGAAAAGGTACTGCATCAAGATATGAGTGAACAGTATTCTATGATGCATCAGTCCTTCAGTCCCTTGAAGTGTCACAAGGACAGTTGTGAGAGAAGTCCTGCCCATGTCAGCAGGACAGATCTTGAAGGCTCTAGTAAGGCAGGCTGAATTTTATGTCCCACAGCAAATTTTAAAACCAGAATTAACGCCATGTAGATTAATATATACAGAGACTGGTATAGCACTGTAGAATCAGCACTCAACTGCGAACCACAAGGTCAGCAGTTAAAACTGCTGCTCCTTGGAACCCCTGATATGGTCAGAATCAACTCAAAGGCACTTACCAGTAATAGCAATCCATACATATTTTTTTTTTTTTGCCCATCTAGAGACTTTTATTCAGGGTGAGGAAGGTAACCTCTGCCGGAGAGAGAAGGCAGGAGGCGGAAGGGAGGAGAGAAAGAAGGAAGAGAGCCATACATATTTATAAATATAAACACATAAGCATTTAGGATAAAATATTTTTGTATAATTGGGGGTGTGGGCCCAGTCATGTAATTTCAGTACATGATGCTGAAGACAGATACAATAAAGAAAAAAAAAATCTAGACATTTTATTACATAAAAATTTACAACTAGAGTCCTAGTGGGTGGTTGTAGGATAAGCACTGGATCACATACAGAGTGACTATGAGTTGGAATTGACACGGTGGCACTTAACAACAACAATCTCATTTGCAAAAAAGAGAAAAAAATGTACAGCTTCTGTATGTCATTTGCAAAAAAAGAGAAAAAATGTACAACTTCTGTATATAAAAACCTCTCAAAAATAAAAGATAAGTCAAATTATGAAAAATACTTTTAATATATACAAAAAGTTTCACACATACACAAATAATTCTCATGAATACATTTTTTAAAAACTAATAGCCCCAAAGGAAAATGTGTCAAATATAAACCCATTGCCATTAATATGACCCTATAGGACAAATATATATAGGACCCTATAGGACAAATATGCCATTAATATAGCCCCATAGGGATTCCAAGGCTGTAATCTTTTCTTTTCTTTGATCCAGTGATTCTATTTATAAAGTTTAATTCCCAAATAATAATCAGAAAATTGGACAAAGAGTTTTGCATAGTGATTTTATAAATTATCTGGTTATAAAAAAATACATTTGGAATATAATGCAAAAATACAGTTGTTCGTTGCAGACCGTCCAAACCATAGGCTCTGAAGATCAGATTTTAGCCACCTAGCAGACACAGTAAACTGTCCCTCATCTGATTATTCAGTTATGCTTGTTAGTAATCTCATACATGAGCCCTGGATATCCACAGACAAATGTAAAAACCTTCACTAAAATCCGAGACTGTAAATTCCAAAAAGGCA
>NW_006408532.1:7364953-7373276 GCF_000296735.1 Chrysochloris asiatica | reverse complement strand
CTTAAATTAAAAAAAAAAAACAAAAAAACAACTTTGCCGTCTAGGAAATGAAACCACAGTGCCACACCAAGACTTTCTCTCTTTCTTTCTATTTATTCCATAGAGTACCCCACCCACAATATCTCTGACTCAAATTGGTAAATCAAAACCATGAGGCTATAACTAAAAACTTCAGATTAATTTCTTTTTGATTTCTAAATTTTATAAGTAATAAACTATTTCTAAAAACAGACTTAGTCTTTCCAAATAGACCAATCATCATTATCTTAGAGTAGGCCAAAGGCCTTTTTACCTGTCTTGAGAATGAGGTCTTTATAAAAAACCTGGCCAAAGATTTTTTAGCCTTTTCTTACAACTGAGTTTCCTTAGATTGATTAGAACGAATGTATAATGAGACAGTCTGGCTGGCTCACAACTGTAACACCAATTATCAGCAGGGTTAGCTAGGCATGTAAAAAACTCCAATAAATGTATGCTGCATGGGTAAGATGGATGGATGAAAAAGCAGCACATGTTGACATGGGACTAAAAAGAAAGATCAATTCTCTTGGGCACCTCGATAACCAGTATATAAGGAATTCCCTCAGAGGATTGTTCCAAAAATAGTTTTGATGGCATATATAAAATGTGTATGTAAGTCTCCTATAGGGGCTACTTTAAAAGAGGCAATTCTTTCTTGGATAAGTACTTCCTGGTATATATTGTTAAGTGCTGTTGAGTTGATTCCGACTCCTATCAACCCTGTGTAGGGTTTCTAAGGAGCAGCTGGTGGGTTTGAACTCTTGAAGTTGTGGTTGGCAGTCCAATGCTTGTCCCACAGCATCACACCAGAACTCCATATAGTAGCTGAAGCATAATTTACACATTTTGTTGTTTAGTGCCATTGAGTTGGTTCTGACTCATAGCAACCCTATGTAGGATTTCCAAGCAGAGGCTGGTGGGTTTGAACCACCAACCATGTGGTTTAAACTGACCTTGAAATGCAGTGCTTATCCTACAGTGCCACACCAGGATTCCATAATTTGTACACATACATGTATAGATAGATAGATAGATTGATTGATGGATTGTTGTGAAGTGCTGTCAAGTCGGTTCCAACTCATAGCGACCCTGTATAGGGTTTCCGAGGAGCAACTGGTGAGCTTGAACTGCCGACCTTGCAGTTCAAACAGCTTTGCAGTATGGCGCATTAACCTACAGCACCACACTAGGACTCCAGATAGATAAGATAGATAGACATTTATATATGTCTGTATATATATATTGTTGTTGTTAAGAGCCGTCGAGTCAATTCTGTACAGGGTTTCCGAGGAGCAGCTGGTGAGCTTAAACCACCAACCTTGCAGTTCAAATGGCTTTCCAGTCTGGCAAATTAACTCACATCACCACACCAGGACTCCATATACATATAAATTATGTTTCAGCTGCTCTAACAAGTATATGGGAAAAGATATCCTATGGCTCTTCATATATAATCAGGTGGCTACAGCCTCTGGAATGAGACACTTTTGAGTCTTAACCTTGCCTCTGCCTTGGAAGTGACTACTTCTCTGTGAGACTCCAGAGAAGTCACTTCATCTCTCTTAGCTTTTGTTTCCTAATCTGTAAACCCGGACAGCAGAAGCTACCAGAGAGCAGTGCTGTAAGGACTCAGAAGCCTGGCATATGTTCAGTGTTAAACATGATGCTCAATAGATGGGGCCTGTTAGGAGATCTCTACTAGCTGTTATGTGCCGTGGAGTTGGTTCCGACTCATAGTGACCCTGTACAGGGTTTCCAAGGTTATAATCTTTATGGGAGCAGAAAGCCTCTCTCTCTCCTGCGGGAACACCTGGTAGTTTCGAAATGTTGACCTTAAGGTTCGCAGCCCGATTGGTAACTACTACGCTACCAGAGCTCCTTCTAATAGCTATAGCCTACCCTGAATCATACCGAGTTTGAGGCCTGCTAGAATCTGACCAGTCCGAGAAGAAAAGCCTGAACAAGAGTGAGCCTACCTCCCACTTGCATCCCACATGCCGGGCAGATGATTTTCCAGGGGGCATCCAAGGTACCTTGGTTTTCACCCGGACACTCCGTCGCACATTCACGGTGTCCCCTTTCATTCCGCGCTTATGAGATTTCTGTGGAAACGGACAAACCCAGGGTCATTTCCATGTATAGCTGGTCAAGACATCACTCCGGTGGTATCCACTTCCAATTTTGCAGGGGAGCCGCCTCTGACTAAAGTTACTGCTTCTGTTTACGGATGATAGTTCTGCCTACCTTCCAAATAGACAACTCATCATGAAAAGACAGTGCATTTGTCTCCCACACTTTTGACACTAGGAGTACAAGGAGGCTGAGTGAAGAGGCGTCATCCTAATCCACAGCCGATACCTTGGCCCACTGGCATGCTCATACCTGGCTGCTGGTCACTGACGGTTTCGGGAGTTTTTTTATGTGGACATGGACAGGGGTGTTCTCATCCACGTGAACATGTAAGGGGGGAGTTGAAGAGCGGTCCTTCATGGTTCGCTTCTGGCAGGCGGGGAAGGACAACATAAAAAAGGTTGATCTGTGGATGAGTAAACTGGGCATAAAAATAAGCTCGTAGCCTCTGGGGGCCACTGAAAGCCTAGCCTTCAAGCGAGCAGGGCAGCTATAAACTAGCAGCATGCAGGTGGGAACTGAGGTAGCAGTGCCATTCAGCAGGCTCCTATGGAGATCCCAAATGAGGATCACTGGAGAGGTCAGGTCCACTCAAAAGAGGGAGGGGTCCACAAAACCAGAGGTTCTACAAAAGAGCCTCAAACCAGGCCCCAGAGCCTTTAGAGCTCAATCTCTTTTCAAGCCTGCTGGAATGCAAAGCTCCTCTTGGGATTTGGTGCAGCACCGTTGGAAAGCAGATTGAAGCAATCTACAGCAGTTAACTGACCTGAGCCTGGGAATTAGCATGGGAAACACATAAAATGGTTAGGACGCAAAATAAATTAGGCAGCAAACAAGCAGACAAGTACAGACTAGGGAAACAGAAAGCTGGAGGAAATGCCAAGGATAAACAGATTGTAGTATACTCTCTAAAGAAAAAAAGCATGGTAGAACCCCACCAATGCACCTGTCTCCCACAACCAGCTTCCAGTCCCATTCTTTGTTGATGTTTTTTTCCCCTTTTGGAGGGGGTGTGCGGGTGGGAATTTTTTTTTTTTTCCTCAGGAAGAATACAATTAAGACAACTTCTTTATCCCCTGGCAGTCTCAAACAGACAAAAGAAAAAAAAAAAGATCAGCAGAATAAACTTGAGAGTGCGTAGTAGAGTAACCAGATTATGACAGGTGCCCGGGCAGCTTCTAGAAACACATGCAGAAGTATGTCTGACAGGGCCACAAACCAGAGAAAGCTGCTTTGTGTGCATGTCACCTACCGTCACAGTTACACTGGGTGCTCCACAAGGTGTTCTCAAGACCTTTCTCTGTGTGAGACTTGTTATTCCGTTCTTCCCACACGATGGAAACCTATACCCAGACACAAGAATCAGATTATAAACAGAAAACAAGGGTCTCCTACTTCTTAGATTTTAGATCTCCTGACAATACACATTGCACATTGTGGCAAACAGCTTCACAGCTAGGAGAATCAGTCTAGAATTACGTGGATCCCTCTATATAAGCAATATACATGTGTGGTGTCCCCAACAGTGGGATGGAAAAGCAGACTGATGGGCACTGGCAGAGCTGGTCTTTCAACCTGCCATTGTATCATACATATTGTGACCTTTTGCTGAAAAGTTCAGCTATCATCCTGTCAGGGAACAAAAAAACATGTAGCACATGAGGAGCAGCCTAGCTTGGCCAAGGATGAAAGCAACTAGAGCAGTGCCTGGAAGAGAGTCACTGAATGAATGGCTGGCACAAGATAGAGCAGTAGAGTCATAGTGACTAAAACTCATGAAAGGAAGACTAAGAGTATGAAAATACTGCCCTAAATAGTCCACTTGCTGCCCTTTAACCTCCTAAAAACTAGGCTTTTGGCTTTTTGGTGGTTGCTGGTTTCCTTACTTTTTTGATGCCACATACAATTTACTTTGCCTATACATATACAGACCCCATCACCAGATCTGTAAAAATTGCAAAACTTTAATTGGTTCCAAAATTTTGGCAGCAGTACATCCAAGAGGGGCGCTCTGGCAGCGTAGTGGTTAAGAATCGAGCTGTGAACCGTGAGGTCAGCAGTTCGAAACTACCAGCTGTTCCGTGGGAGAAAGATGAGGCTTTCTGCTCCCATAAAGATTTATAGCCTAGGAAACCCTGTACAGGGTCGCTATATAACAACATCCAAGAAGTCCAGGATGGAAAGGGACTTGGAAAGACCTGGTCCATCCCATTACCTCAAAATATCACCTTGCCTTCCCCACAAATACTTGGGGAAAATAATGCAACATAAAAAATGCAACATAAAGGCACTTGGATACTTTAAGCACTTAGCTGTATATTATACCTTGACACAAGAAAAAAAAAAGTAATTGTTACTGAACTCTATTAGTTAGCCAAACATTACCAAAAATTTTCACTCCTCAGAATATTTCTGCTCACCAAAAGATTTTGAAAATCTCTCCTTCTTTGGGTGACTGGTCAAACCCCCTTGATTCCACCAGTCCCTGCCGACAGTAGCATCTACCTCCTACATTATTTGTATTTAGTTACACTTGGCATCCTTTCAAAAAGGATCTGAGTTTAGTACTCCATTGAGACAAACCATTCTTTAATGCCCTGTTTGTTGCCAGGAAGCTATGGCACCTAGAAAGGGAGGGAGGGAGGGAGGTGGAGCTGAGATTGCATGTGTTTTCCTCCTTCCTTTAGAAAGTAGCTTTTCAATAGTTTTGGACCACTATTTCAGAACACAGAACTCGGAAGTTGAAAAAGAGAAGCTTCCAAAAGCCGGAGCCTGGCCTGGGAGCCCCTGACCACCTTTTTCTGCCCTACTATGGAGGGGTCCCCCCCGACATTGGCAGTAAGTACCTGGGGGAGCCGCCTGAGGATGAGGCAGACATGGCTAGGCATCAAAGCCGCAAAGGTGGGCAATTGGGTCAGCAGCCTCTGCTCAGGGGGACCCAGAGGGGCTTGTCAATGAGAATCTCAGGGGCCCGGCATCAAACGTCCTCTTTGAGGGGAGTAGGGTGGAAGCTTTGGGAGTGGAAGTTGGATGAAAACTTGGGAGGTGCTCCTCTACTGTTCTGAGTCGCACAGCAACTGTCCTGCCAAAGTGGAGGGAAAGAGGAAAGGCTGAGCTACCAGTGGGGCAGCTGAGGCCAATAGGCAAATGGGGAGTCACTCCCCTTCCCAGGGAGGGGCGGTAGAGACAGAACAGAGAGGACAAGAACCACCATGCCCAGACCCCACCCAGGAGTGACTACAAGGTAGTTGACTACAAGGGGTTAAACCTGAGTTGCTGGCGGGAGTGCAAAGGACAGATGAGAACCAATAAGGCTCCAAGTAGGCCCCAAGGGGCCCGGAACCCGCACTGGGAGCTGAAGGGATGTTCGGGGCGGAGTCAAGACAACAGTCTCCTAGGAGAAGGGGCGTTCCCAGCAGAATAAATACCCTGAGAGGGCCAATAGTATTTGAAAGGGGGAGGAGCAAAGACTTTAAAAGGAAAATGAGTGCTCGGCACCTAAGCAAAGGCAAATTCCCTCAACTCTGCAAGGGCAGGCTGGGAGTTAATAACTGAACTAAGGTTTCGGCGCTGGTTGTTCAGGAAGTGGGGCGGGACGCCCCGGGAGGCCCTGTGGACTGATAAACCCCGCTCCAACAGAGTGAGGCGCCTAGAGGCGGCTCCCGGGGGACAGCGTTGAGTACGAGGCGCGGGTACATTAACTGCTGTATGATGATGAAACCCGGGGCTGCGGGCCCTCTGGGAGGAAGAGAGGGGCAAGACCACCGATAGGCAACAGAGCCAGGGGCCAGTCTCCGTTGGTGGAGAGGAGGAAAGACCACCCACCAGCAGGCAGGAGGGTGTCTGTCGGTTTTTGCCCATAGAGAGAAGGGCGGAGCCCTGCCAGAGGGCAGCAGAAAGGGAGGCCTGCCAGCCCGCCCGTTAGCAGAAGGAGAAGCCCCGCGCCAGTGGGCGGGGCAGGGAATTTAGATTCTGACCGGAGCGGGCCGTGCGCGCCAGAGGGCTGGTAGTGGGGGCAACCCCTGCGGCATCAGGAGGACCAGGTGACCCTAAGGGAGAGCAGCCTCGCCAAAGAGCGGGAGGCGAGCGATTCCCCCCCGCGGGGACGGAGCCAGGCGGCGGCCGCAGAGCACCCGGGAGCGCCCTGAGTCCCGTCTGCCGGCGGCCTCTCACCAGGAGCGACACGGCTGCGCCCAGAAACGCCTCCTTATGAAGTCGTTGAAGTCGGAGGCCAGGGTCGTGCCATGGAGACGCCGCGGCGGATGCAGTCCAGCTCCAGCGGCGACTCCTCCCCGCTTCCGCCTCCTTTTCCGACACCCCGTCGGCAGCTCGCCCATTGGCCAGTTCAAACCCCCCCGTGAGCCGCACGGGTTTCGCCATTTAGGCCCAACCCTAGGCGTCACAGAGATGCCCCGCCCCACCAGAAGCTCCGCCTACTTCCGGGCCACGCTCCCCGTGGTCATGGAGACATGCGACGCCTTTTGCTGGGGCTTGCGGCGTCTAGCCCCGTCTTGCCCAGCGGTTCAGAGCCGGGCTTCTACCTTCCGCTGTTTTTTCCCCTTCTTCAGCCTTCTGAGTCGGAACAGACTGGTTCAGTCCTCCTCATTCCTATAATTTAAAGGTGCCTTAAAACTAACCCGCTCAGAAAAGTGTCACAGTAGCAGGATCTCAGACTTAGACTTGTCTCTAAACTGCTATAAGTGCAGAAATAAAGTCAGATTCTGCAAATCACACAGATCCTCCTCCTGTTACTTGTACCCTTGCCCAAAAAGTCATCATTCCCCTCGCTCATCACCATAACTCCCGCACACTGTGCTGCACTGTGTACATACCTGCCCCTTTTAGGTTCACCTTGGGCGGCCATCTCAGCTCTGCATCACAACCAACCAATCATGGGGGCGCTGTCACGTGGCTCAGGGTGCCGCCCTGAATTCTGGGAGACTTTTAACATTCTCAGTTCTCATGGACAACCCTTACAATGGTGGTGGCTGAGTCCAGTGGAGTCCGTTCCTGCAAGGCTGTAAATCTTTACGGGAGAAACCCGTGGAACAGCTTGTAGTTTCGAACTGCTGACCTTGCTGTTCGCTGCGCGATTCCTAACCACTACGCTACAAGAGCACCTTACAATAATGGGCCATAAAGTCATTGAAATCATCTCTAGTGGCCTCACCCCATCAACCACCCTTTTCTAGGATCACACAACGATTCCATCTGAAGTCTTACATTGTGGCGCGCCCATTTCCTATTGAGATTTACTTTTCTGCCTCCTAACAGCCAAGTGGCTACCATATTTGTTCTTCAATGTCAGGGAGCCCTCTACTCTCTTGACCCTTTCATTTTCTTCCTGTTGAATAAATGATGGATTCCCAACTAGGGCTCTGCAAAGACTCACTCCACAGTGTAGAGACAGAGGCCTCCACTTTAAGCTGAGTCCTCACTGCCCAGCAATTGTTCTGTTTATTTCTAAACATTTCCTCCCCTCATTGTGGCTTTTCTAAACCTTTTCCTCTTCTGCATCCCCTCCTCTCATCTTGAGCTTTCCTTACTCTTAAATCTTCCCATCATAATTGAAAGAGATGTGCTTCTTGCTACCCAATATAAATTTCCTGCTTCAACACCTAGATCAAACATCTATGTAAATCTCCCTAGCCTTCAAAACAGAATTGTTGATGATGTCTCAGTGTTCTTATATTCACTGAACCAGTACCTATTAAAATCCCTACTACACCTAGTCCTGGAGTTCTGCTGTGGCACTGTAGAATAAGCACTGGACTGCTAACCCAAAGGTTATCAGTAAAACCCACCAGCTGTTCCTTGTAAACCCTACACAGGGCCATTAGAAATCAAACCATCTAGACAGCTTTAACAACAATACAGAGTCCTGGTGTGGCTCTGTAGAATAATAAGCACTGGACTGGTAATTGCAAGGTCTGTAGTACAATCCCACCAGCTGCTCCTCAGAACCCCTATACAGGGTCATTATGTATTGTAACCATCTCAACAGCACTTAACAACAACAACGTGTCAATCAGGAGCCCTAGTGGTTAAGAGATCAGTATTTCTAACCCACTAACTGATCTGATCCACACAATCAAAAGCCTTTGCGTAGTCAATAAAGCACAGGTAAACATCCTTCTGATATTCTCTGCTTTCAGCCAAGATCCATCGGACA
>NW_006408532.1:7362054-7363163 GCF_000296735.1 Chrysochloris asiatica | reverse complement strand
TGGCCCAGGATCGAACATTGTTTCGTTCTGCTGTGCAAGGAGTCGCTATGAGTCGGTTCCGACTCGATGGCACCTGACAACAACAACAACAACAACTGATCTGAGGAAGAAAGATGTGGCAGTTTACTTCTATTGTTGTTGTTAAGTGCCATCGAGTTGGTTCTGATTCATAACGACCCTAGAAAGGGTTTTTGAAGAGCAATTGCTAGGCTTGAACCACCAACTGGTTAGCAGTCCAGTGCTCACCCAACAAGCACCACACCAGGACTCCCTACTTCTATTACAGCCTTGGAAACTACAGAGTAGTCCCACTCTATCTTACAGTGTTTCTATGAGGCAGAATTGACTCAGTGGCAATGGGTTTGGTTTTAGTATGTGCCAACCCCCACACTAGAGCACAAAGACCAACAAAATCATCCAGGTGCTCAAAGAACTCATGACTGCTCTTTCACTGTAGACAAACAAAATTATTAAGCTTTACCCCTTCCTACACATTAAGTTCACCATCTGCTCCTCAGAAACCCTATCCAGGGTCACTATGAGTCAGAACCGACTTGATGGCACTTAACAACAACAACAACAACAAACACATTAAAAGGGTTCTGCCTATGTGGTTTCATCCTCTCCCCACTTCTAAGGAGGGTCCTTTCCTGCCACTGCAGTTCTTTGTGGCTTTTGTGATGGAGGATTGGAGAACAGACAGGATTGAGAAGTCATTTTGCACACATACAAGAGCTGGGTGAGAGAGCAAAGAAAAAGGAAAACAGACTGGAAATAGATATTAGGAAGAAGTTGCTGGAGACAGAGGCACAGAAACACCTCTAGTGTGTGCAGGCTGTGGGACAGGAAAGGGGAATTTTAACAAGCATAGCCATGGTCTGTGTATCTATCCCTTTTGTGATATTTAAGAAATATAAGTGAATGCAGATAATACCCACTCGACCTGGTCTCAATGACTGGATGATCAGAGCTCAACTAGAAGAAGAACGAAGAGGGAAAAAGAGAGTAATCTTTTACAATTTGATGAACTTGACCTACACCTATGGATGCAGTAGCTTAAAAGAGGGAACAAATCTTCACAGTGAGGATCATTCCAACCCCCTGGGGAT
>NW_006408532.1:7281864-7359765 GCF_000296735.1 Chrysochloris asiatica | reverse complement strand
TAACTGATGATATATGGAGGGGATTATAATCAATGTAATGAAACAAGCTATATGAATGGTTGAATGTGAAGCTGCTGATGTGCCCTGTAAACTTTCACTCAATCCACAATAAAAACCTTGAAAAAAAAATACAGTTGTTGCTGTTAAGTGCTGTCAGTCAGTTCCAACCCACAGTGACCCTGTACAGGGTTCCCAAGGAGCAGCCAGTGAGCCTGAACCACCAACCCTGAAGTTCAAACTGAACTTGTGGTCCAGTGCATATCCTACAACAGAAAGAGATATTTTAATTGATTAGCTGTGCCCATAAAATGTTGTGGCTAATAGCTGTGCTGTTATAGGATAAACACTGGACTGCCAAGGCAGTAATCTTTATGAGGAGTCCCAATGTGACACTGTGTGGCGCTGCAGGGTAATATACTGGACCACAAGGTTGGTTTGAACTCCAAGGTTGGGGATTCAAATCAGTAGCTGCTCCCTGGAAACCCTATACAGGATCGCTGTGAGTCAGAACCGACTCCATGGCACTTAACAACAACAACAACAACAGTGTGGCACTGTAGGAAAAATACCGGACCACAAAGTCAGTTTGAACCGCAAAGTTGGCAATTCAAACTCACCAGCCACTTCTTGGAAACCCTATACAGGGTTGCTATGAGTTGGAACCAACTTGATGGCACTTAACAACAATGTTTATGAAAGCATACTGCCACATCTTTCTCCGTGGATCCGCTGGTGGGTTAGCAGATGAACGCTTAATAATTGAGCCAACAGGGATCCTCTGGGCTAATATTTTAAGTGCTGTTCCTAGGAACAGCTGGTGGCTTTGAACCACCAACCTTGTGGTTAGCAGTCCAGTGCTTACCCTACAGCACCAGACCAGGCAAAATGTTGTTATTGTTAAATGCTGTCGAGTAGGTCCCAACCTATAGTGACCCTGTATAGGGTTTCCAGGGAGTGGCTGGTGGGATTGAACTGCCAACTTTGCGATTCAAACGGACCTTGCAGTCCAGTGCTTTATCCCATCACGCCAAACATAGCATCAGGAAGCTACCTAAAAAGAGGAGGAAGAAGAAAGAAATGCAGATGATCAATATACATGCTCACCAATAACAAAAATACAAATGAACTCACATTAAGAAATCATTTTTGGCCTATAATATTGGTTACTTGTTTTTAAAGGACAATATTCTTTATTGAGAAATAGTCTCAAACATTGCTGATAGGTTTAAAACTTGACTTTGATAGGACAGCTTGGTATTATATATCAGAAGTCTTGAACATAATCAACATCTTTGATCCAGCAACTTCACTTCAAAATATATTTTAAGGAAATAATCAAGAAGTTGTGTAAAGATTTGGAACTTAAAGAGAAATTCTCTTTCAGCCCTTATTTTCTATGATGGGCTTTTCCTTGGACTGACCTTCATTCTTATAGGGATCAGTGGATGGGAGACTTGGGAAAATAGAAATAGTCCTCTAAGGCTTACTTCTAGCCCTGGCAAAAAGAAGATTCCATAAAGTTCAGATTCGTGACTTTGTAAGATATGAGGCAGTCTTTTCATAATAGGCACTATCTACCACCCATCTTCCGGTTTGTCATACCGTAGTGGTTTGCATATTGCTGTGATACTGGAAGCTATGCCCCTGGTATTTCAAATATCAGCAGGATAGCCAATGGTGAATAGGGTTCAATGGAGCTTCCAGACTAAGACTAGGAAGAAAGATCTGTTGAACTACTTCTGAAAATTAGTCCATGAAAACCTTATAGATCACAGAATAGTGCTGGATGTTGAACCCCCTAGTTTGGAAGGTGCTCAAATTACATAGTGGCCACAACAATGGACTCCAAGATAGTGCAGGACTCAGAAACATTTCATTCTGTTATAGGGGTTACAAACTGAATGACAACTAACAGCAATAGATGTAGATGTTAAGCATTTGCCCAGGATGCTTTGCGCTTGATAGTATTATTTCTCTGTGGAACCTGTTATAAGGATGAGTGGGTACAGTAAAGAATAGAGGGTAGTTGAGGCAAGAGGATATTCAGGTCCTAGTCCTTTTAGGGTCTAATCTGTTGTGTTGTTAGGTGCTGTTGAATAGATTCCAAATCATCATGCATTTGTATATAAAAGAATGAAACACTGTCTAGCCGTACACAATCTTCACAGTTGCTGCTATGTTTGAGACCATTGTTGCAAGTCAATCCATCTACTTTACCAAGCGTGGTCCCTCCTGATAATCTGTCTAAATTACATGAGATGAAGTTTCAACATCCTCACTTCTAAGGAGTATTCTGACCGTATTTATTTCAAGACATTTGTTCATTCTTCTGGCAGTCCAATTCTTTGAGCTCAATTCTTCACCAGCATTATAATTCAAAGGTATCATTCTTCTTCAGTCTTCCCTATTAATTGTCCAGGTTTCACATGCATACCTTACTCCTCAAAGTGATATCTTTGTTTTTTTAATACTTTACAGAGATCTTTTGTAGCAGATTTGCTTAATGCAGTACATGCTATGATTTAGTCTCTCTTGACTTTTTTTTAACTTTTTATTATGAGTTAAGCAAAGGTTTACAGAGCACATCATTAGTTTTATACTCAACAAATCATATATTTTGTTTCATTACAATGATTGCAATCCACTCTACGTATTATCAGTTAACAGTATTTACCTCTATTCATTTTTTAAAAAAATTTTCCCTTCCCTCCCACCCCTGGTAACCATCATAAATGTTTCTTTCAGTAAGAAAACCTTTTCTTAACTTTTTACAACAGTGGACTTATACAATATTTGCCCTTGTGTGATCGACTAATTTCACTCAATAGACTGTCTTCCAGGTTCATCCAGTGAATCAGTGTTTCACAGATTCACTGTTATTCTTCAATATTATGTAGTATCCCATGTGTATACCAAAGTTTGCTTAACCATTCTTCTGCTGATGGGCATTTAAGCTGTCTTAATCTTTTTGCTATTGTGAATATTGTTGCAAAGAACATAAATGTGCATATATCTGTTTGTGTAACAGTGCTTATTTCTTGAGGGTATATATAAAGTAGATGGATTGCTGTATCATACAGTATTTCTATTTCCAACTTTTTGAGGAAATGCCATATAATTTTCTACTGTGGTTGCACTGTTTTACAGTCCCATTAGCTGGTGATTGGAATACAAAGGCTGGGAACAAAGAGGAAGGATGATAGACTTTTACCAGACCAATGACTTATTCATTGAAAAATCCTTTTTTAAACAGCATAAAAGATGATTATACACATGAACCTCCCAGATGGCATACACAAAAACCAAATTGGCTGCATCTGTGGGAAGAGAGTGAGAGAAAGTTCCGTATCAACAGCCAAAACAAGGCCTGGGGCAGACTGTGGAACAGAGCACCAATTGCTCATATGCAAGATTGGGTTACACTGAAAAAAATTAAAGTCCACATGAGCCAAAACTTGATCTTGAATATATTCCACCTGAACTTAGAAATCATCTCAAGAAAAGATTTGATGCATTAGACGCTAATGACTGAAGACCAGAAAAGTTGGGGGATGACATCAAAAACATCATACAGAAAGAAAGCAAAAGGTAGTTTAGAAGATAAGAAAGAAGCAAAAGACCAAAATGGATGCCAGATGAGACTCTGAAAGTAGCTCTCTAGTGTAGAGATGCTAAAGCAAATGGAAGAAAAGAGGAAGTCAAAAAGCTAAACAGAAAATTTCAAAGCTTGAGAAGACAAAGTCAAGTATTATCATGAGATGTGCAAAGACCTGGAGTTAAAACTAAAACCAAAAGGGAAGAACATGCTCAGCATTTCTCAACTGATGGAAGTGAATTAAGAATTCTAACCTCAGTTTACAATATTGAAGGATTCTCTGGGTAAAATATTAAATTATGCAGAAAGCATCAAAAGAAGATGGAAGGAATACACAGTCACTGTACCAAAAAGAAATGGACAGTGGTCAACCATGTCAAGAAATAGCATATCACAAGAGCCAATGGTAATGAAGGAAGAAGTCCAAGATGCACTGAAGCCATTAGCAAAAAACAAGACTCCAGGAATTGATGGAATACAAATTAAAATCTTCCAACAAACTGATGCAGCACTGGATGCACTCATTCATTTATACCAAGAAATTTTTTTAAATGTTTTATTGTGAATTATATGACAGTTTTACATTCATTCCATCGTATATCATCTCACTGCCATGGTTCCAATGCCCTCCATGCATCATCAACCACCCAAAGGGTATATCCCAGAAACCCGCCCCCTACACTTCCCCTTCCTCCCCCCAGTTTTTGGCCCACAGTCCCTTTCCCTCTCTGGGTCCAAAGTCCCCAGTTGCTTCATCACTCCATGTCATCATCACTGTCTCCATCTCAGGCATCTCTGTTTCTCTGGGCAGGGTCCCGCTCTTGGCTCTTCTCCGTTGATGGTCCCAGAGGCCTCCGCTCCTATCCTGGAGAATTTATCACTCCTTCCTTGTGAAATAACAGTATATTGCAATTGAAACATTTTCTCCCAGTTAATTGCTGATATGTGTTAACACTTTAGTTTGTTAAATAAATACAATCTTTTAACACATAAGCTCTGGTGGCATAGTGGGTTCTGCATTAGAGGCTGTTAGGCTGTAAATTTCAAGGTCAGCAGTTCTCTGCAGGACAAAAAGGAGGCTTTCTGCTCACATAAAGATTTGTTGTTGTTGTTAGGTGTCATCGAGTCAGTACCGACTCATAGAGACCTTATGCACAGCAGAACGAAACTCATTATTGTTTCCACGCTGGGCCAAACTCATTATTGTTTCCACGCTGGGCCAAACTCATTATTGTTGCCACGCTTGAGGCCATTGATGCTGCCACTTTGTCAATCCATCTCGCTAGGAGTCTTCCTCTTTTTCTCCGACCCCCCCACCTTACCAAGCATGATATCCTTCTCCAGTGACTGGTCACTTCTGACAATATGTCTGAAGTATGAGAGATGAAGTCTGGCCATCCTGGCCTCCAAGGAGTACTCTGACTGCACTTCTTCCAACATGGCACTTTCAATATTCTTCTCCAACACCACAACTCAAAAGCATCAATTCTTCTACAGTCTTCCTTATTCACTCTAGCTTTTGCATGCATATGAGGTTATTGAAAATACCATGGCTTGGGTCGGGCGCACCTTAGTCTTCAAGCTGAAATCTTTGCTCTTCAACACTTTAAAAAGGTCTTGTACAGCAGATTTGCCTAATGCAATACATCGTTTGATTTCTTGACTGATGCTTCCATGAGTGTTGATAGTTGATCCAAGAAGAATGAAATCCTTGACAGCTTCAGTCTTTTCTCCATTGATAAGAATGTTGTTTATTGGTTCAGTGGTGAGGATTTTTGTTTTCTTTACATTGAAATGCAATCCATACCATAGGCTGTGCTCTTTGATCTTCATCAGTAAATATTTAAGTCTTCTTCACTTTCATCAAGCAAGGTTGTATCATCTGCATATAACAGTACGACAAACTGACAGACGAGTGGTGGCATAAAGATTTACAGTCTTGGAAACTCTACATAGAGTTGCAATGAGTCAGAATTGACTCAATGGCAGTGGTTTGTTTTGTTTTTAAGCACAATGTGTGATGTTGTTGTTAAGTGCCATTGAGTTGGTTCCGACCCATAGTGACCCTGCATAGGATTTCTGAGTAGCAGTTGGTGAGCTTGAACCGCTGACCTTACAGTTCAAACAGCTTTGCAGTCTGACACATTAACACATTAACAGTCTGACACACCAATGTGTGATGGTACATTTAAATCGAGATTGAATACAAGAATGGAAAAAAAAAATGTCCCACAAACATATATAGGTTTGACAGAGGATATTTCTATTTATGTATTTACCTATGCTGCAACTATATCCATGAATCCATGATTGCATACAGGGGGCAAAGTTATGAAAGCTCAGCCATAACCAACCTTGAGGTAATGAGTCACTGGGTCTGGGGGTTCAGAACCATAATCTCAGGGTAACCAAGGTCTTTGTGTCTTAACATAGTCCACAAAGACATAGTGAGTTGGGATAAGGATCCGAAAAGCTTATGAGTGGTCATCTATGGTGCAGCTGTTGGTCTCTCCCTGTCTGGAACAAAGAAGAGTGAAAAGAATTGAAGATGCATGGGGAAAAAAAAAAAAAAATTAGTCCAGTGGACTAACAGACCAACTTAAAGAGTGTTGAACCTGATGTGGCACTATAGGATCAGCACTAGACTGTGAAGCTCAAGGCCAGCAGTTCAAACCCACCAGCTGCTCCTTGAAAGCCCTTTACAGGGTTGCTATGAGTTAGAACTGACTCAAAAGCACTTAACAACAAAAAATATTGAACCAAAAATAGTAGAGCACAATTTTCTATTTTAGTTCAGATTCCAAAAAGCATTTTTTTCTATTTAGGTTTTTGTTTTACACCTGCAAAAGCTTCAGGCTTTTCTGTTTCCGTTTTCAGTTACACTCATGTTTGAAGCCCTGGTTGGAAGCTTACGAACAGGACTTTCTGTGGAGGAAACTCTTGTTATTTTTAAAATAATCTTGAGTTTTGTTCCACATTTTCTCCCACTATCCAGGACCCTCTAATGTGATCCCTTTCAGAGTAGTTTGCTTCTCTCTTCTTGCCTTTTCACCTGGCCTGCTTCTTTCTTCCTTCTTCTCTCTGCCAACCACTACGGGTTACATATACAGCCTCCAGTAAGCAAACCCCTGGTCAGTGTCAAGGCAAGGCACTTCCACCAGGGCCACAATGGAACCAGTACCCTCTCTTCATCCCCATAGTAAACAATAGTCATTTTATATACATAAGTATATATATATACTGACCAATTCCTGCGTAAAATAGACTAATTATAGGGTAGAGGCTGGAACCGAGGTTCTGATAAAAAATATCAAACCACAACGGCAACTGGTTTGATTTTTGCTTGTTTACTTAGTCATGAAAGGTAATGAAATGCTGATACACACAACATGGATGACTTGTAAAAGCATTGTGCTAAATAAAAGTCCAACAAAAGGCCACATACTGCATGATTACAATTATATTACAGTTTGCAAAAAGCAAAATCAGAGGGACAGAAAACAGTTTTTAGGCACTGGGGTGCGAGAAGGGAACAGACTGCCAGAAGCCCAGGAGGAACTTTCTTGGGGAGATATATATACTTCACATCTTCATTACAGTGATGATAGAATGAATGTATACATTTTTCAAAAATCATCAGACTTTTAAAAAGTAAACTGTGCTCTATGTAAACTATACCTCAACAATCCTGACTTTAAAAAATGTCCCTATATTGGCATGTAAAATGATAAGCTTCATTTTTGCCAACTGTTTGCTCTCTGGTGAAGCGGGCATGAACAGATTTTGGAAAATTTGATAATGATAATGTCTTGGTAGTTTTCTTTTGGGATCTATCCTGTAGGTACTATGGTCTGAAAGCTAGTTAGGCGTTTGTTCAGCTTCTTGTATGCTTATCTTCTCATCTTCTATATTAGGGAAGTTTTCTTCTAAAAACTCTTCAACAATTTTCTCTGTGCTTATCTCTTCCTGTTCTGGAATTCCAATCACCTGTAAGTTGTTCCTCTTCATGGTGTCCCACGCCACTTAGGCTTTCTTCAGATTTTTTTCATTCTTTTTTCTGATTGTTCTTCTAGCATACTAGTAGTGAGAAATTTATCTTCAGGTTCACTAATTCAGGTTTCCATTGCTGTGAATCTACTCCTTTGTCCTTTCAATGTTTTGTCCATTTTTGAGATCTTAGTATTAATCTGGATTTCTAATTGCAGGTTTTACATTGTTTCAAAATTTGCATTTATTTTGCCTGTTCCTTCTTGTATTGTTTTCCTGAATTCTTCTAAAGTTTTTATTGTGTTCTCCATGCTTGCCTCGATTTTTCTGTTGATCTTTCGAAGGTGGTACTAATAATTATTAGTTGTTTTTGTTAAGTACCGTGGAGTCGGTTATTCTTTTGAATTATTTTTCAGTTAGTTTCATTACCTTTTCTGCCTCTGAAATGCTTTCAGGCTCTCCATCTTGGTCATTTGTTTGAGCCATTCGCTCTTGTTTCCTTATGTGAGCTAAAATTGTCTGTTGTCTCTGGGGCAGTGTTGGTAATTGTTGTCATTGCTGGGTTGTCATATTTGTAAAAATAAACAGTGCAGTTGTTTCATCTGGAGAAGAGAGATCTCTGGGTGGGTGGGTGGGTAGGGGGTCCTGCAATTCAAGGAGCTCACAATGTGGTTTTGGAAGGGATGTGATAGGTGAGTTCCTGGTCTTAGATGGAGCTCCTATTGGCCTTGGTGTTATCTGTGTCCAGGAGCACTCAACCTTCATGGAGCTGGTTCCAGTTTTTGTCAGAACCACAGGGAAGCTGGAGGCAGGGTGACTGGTTAAATGCTGGTCTGGTGGCTCTGCAGGTTTTGTAGGCCTGGACCCAAGCTCACCTGAATCGCGGCACAACAAAGTGGCATAGCCGGTCACCACCTCATATTGGTGTGGCTCCCAACTTCTAGAGGGCAGGGTTTGCACTGGGGCAGATGAGGGTGGGAACTAGTCACAGGAGAGTGTTGGTGGTAATAAGAGATCACTCCCTTTCTGTTGCCCAGGTCAATCTGCTGTGCCAGGCTTCCCTCCACTGCTAAAGCTGCTGACGAGATAGTTGAGCTGTGTCTGGCCAGTCATTCACCAGCCAGTCTCCGTCTCTCACCATCTCTGATCAGCCTCTCTTCCCAGAAAGTACTCCAGCCACCACTTAAACTTTCTTCTGAAGTTCAGGGTGCCAGAATTTTCATCTGTGTCTGTTTTGCTCTTGTATCTTTGTTGTAGAGGGTCCATGTAGTGCATCCACCTAGTCTGCCATCTTGCCAGAAGTCCTAGTATTCAACAATTTGACATCTTTACCTGGATCTTAAAGTTAGCATGTCTAGAACTGTTCCCAAACCAACACCACCCACATTCTTCGCCATTTGTATGTTCTACTCTGCAACATACACAGATCACTATGAATCAGAATTGACTCAATGGGACTTGGTAATGCTTATTTACTTGTGCTTTTCTGTCTCCATCACTAAAATTCCAGTTCTACCAAGTCAGGGACTCTCTGTCAGTTTTATTCACTGCTGTACCTCAAGAGCCTAAAACTGACCCAGAGGAAGTACTCCATCAACATTAATTGAATGAAGAGGGCACCAAAAACCTTGAGAGAGGAAGTGACTTGCTCAAGGTCATAGTCATCCAAATCAATGGCTTTTACCTTTAAAACAAACAAAGCAGCAAACCATGGCTTCAGCCTAGAAAACTTCCAGCAGCAACAGAACTGAGGGATGTCCATCAGACTGTGACTGGGGTGCCCAGGTAATCAGTTGAGGGGCTGTCATGGAAGAGGGATAGGAATGGGGTCCTCTGAAGAAGAAAACTTGGAGATGTAGGTACCATGGTCTGAAAGCTAGTGGAGGTCAAGACAAGGAACCGCCCTCCCCTCAACTGCCTGAGCACAGGCTTTAGAAACAGTTTCTGGGCCAATAAAACAGGGGAGCCAGCAGTTCCCAGTAATAGAATCTGGAACTGCTGTGGGTGGCCCCTCAGCACCAGTCAAGTACAAACAGCCACCCCATGATCCTTTACCTGCCGTCAGCCCCATGCCCAGCAGAGGGCGTCTTGGCCTAGTCCTGGCTCTTCCAGAGTGCCTCCCAGGGGAGGGATCACTCACTCTTGGCTTTCTTGAGGACCTGGGGCCTAAGCTAGGGCTCCAGCTGTGTGATGTTCCAGCTGCACAATAATCCTGATCCAAACAAGGGGACTTTAGCAGCCCTGTTTCTGGCCACTGTTCACCCTGAGTAATGACCATGATGACCAAGGTGTGCTGGCAATGGCATTGGTGATGACCGTAATTGCCTAAGGGGTGAATACTCACTGTGGCCTCAGCTCTGAACCAGGCCCCTCCGTACCCTCTCACCCCAGGAGAGAGTTCCTTTCTTCTCCCCTCACCTTCCCAAAGAGAGGACAGAGGGCCAGGGAGAGGACGACACCCATCCAAGGTGACGCAGCAAGGAGGTGATGCCAGGAGTGGAGCCCAGGTTGGTCTGAATCTTCTCTGCCCCTCCAACTGCTCATAGACTAGAACGCCCCTCTCCCAGGTCAGGCGAGATTCAAAGAGGCTTAGCCAGGAGTATAAAGATATAAAGTGCAAATACCAGCAGGCTTTTATTGAGGGCCTACTGTGTGCTGGACATCATATCTTCAAGGGTCCTCCTCCCCACTTCCAGTCCTTCCCACTGGCCAGGCAGCAGGTGGACCCAGGCAGGAAGGACCCAAGTATCAAGCTGGGGAGGGAGCTGAGGTAGAGGTAGAAGGAGTAGAAAAGCCACAGAGGCTGAGCCTTAAGGAGGGCCTGGTTCCTGGGGTTTGCCCACCTGGAACTAAAAGCTGGGAAGCCTCCCTCCTTCTACCCACCCCAAGCCCTGAATCAGGATGGGCAGGGTGAGGGGGCCCACAAGTTCTACTCTTTTGCTATGTAATTTTGGGGATGGGCTCCATCTCTGTAGTTTTCTCCCTCTGTAAGACAGGGAAATGGTCCTGAGAGCACAGCAGCTATGCCTCCAGTGGTCCCAGGTCTCTACCAGGTCTGTGGCTCCTGGGGGCAACTCCTGCCAGTGGTCTCCTCTCCTCCCTGGGCAGCTGCTGGCCTGCTCCTAGGTGTACCTTTAATGAGCACCAGCTGGACCTGGGAGAACAGAAGAAGTAGAGAGAAAGATCTAGAGCTGAGCTCTAGAGGCAGACAGAGAGCAAGCCAGGGTCAGACACACAGACAGAAGCAGACATGAAGGCGATCTGAGAGAGGAGGCAGACAGGCAGAGAGAGAAAAAGCTAGAGGTTGACAGAGATGCAGAGACAGCCAAAGAGAGACAGACAGAGATAAAGCCAGAGTCAGAAAGAGGCAGGAGCTAGGCTGAGAGGGGAAAGCCGGGACAGGCAAAGTCATCCACAGAAGGGGAGAGAAAATCAAGGCCTGGCCTTGTCCTCACCTAGAGCTCATCCCGTGGGTGGGGATGGAGGTTGTGCCCACTGCTGCCAGCCAGGTCCAGGCGGGGATCTCGTAGGTTCTTGTGAGAGCCGCTCCAGCTGATAAGGCGGCCACTATCATCGTCCCACAGGGAGGATGTCTCTGTGTCACTGAGCCACTCTTCATCCCCGGCATAGTGAGTTGGAGCAGCGAGCAGGGGCCGGGCTGAGAAGGCCCGCAGGTCCCGTGGCCAGAAGTGTGTCTTGTATTGTTCACTGCAAGGCGAGAGGACAGCTCAGGATTGATGGGGACATCGTCCCAGACTGCATGCCCACCTGGAGCTGGGCACCTTACCGGCACGAAGCACCTCCCCGCTCACCCTAGCGAATCCCCAATGCAGCCCCAAGAGGAGAGATTTCTGTTTCCTCACTTTCCAGGTGAGGAAACTGAGGCAGCACAGGACTCACAGCTAGGTTGGTATGACTCCAGGGTTAAGCTGGACTACTCCTTGGTGGCTTATGACAAATGACTCAGCCTCTATCTCCCCACCTTCCCAACAAGAGGTGTGGACTTGCTACTTGCTGGTGGCTCCTGGGAGGGGATGCCCTTGCCATGCCCCCTGTCCTGCCCCCCTCTAAGTCTCACTTGGGGTGCTTGTCAAACATAATGGGCAGGAACTCATCCACCGGCAGCATCCGGCGCAGTGGTTGGGAGGCCAGCAGCTTGTGGGCCCCAGCCAGGCTCAGGGTGTAAGCCAGCGTCCAGTAGGAGTAGCCAGCCACCACCAGGTGTGGCAGCCCCTCCACGACATCCTCTTCCTCAGGGTTCACCTGTTTCCGGCCAAGGTAGCTGCAGGAGATTCAAGGGCCTGGGGAGTCACCAAAGACCCTGAGGCATGCCAGGACCCCTCCCCCTCAATTCCATTCTCCCAGAGGATGAGGCCCACCGCACTCCATTGCCCCTGAGGTGCTGGCTGCCTACATCAGATCCCATGGAAGTTTCTCAGCCTCCACCTCTTCCATTAGCTGCTCCAGCCGCCCCTTGAAGTTGCTCTGAAAGCGCACATCATCCTCAAACACCACGACCTGGGCCAGGCCCCTAGCAACCACCTGTAGTACACAGCAGGGTGGGGATACAGCTCTTTAGATTTGAGTTGTCCCCTTCCCACCCAGCTCAAGCCCACAGGCTCTCACTGGTTTCAATTATATTCCAAAGACACAGCCTTGGCCATATCACTGCTGTGGCTGCCACTGCCTAGAAACTAAACTCCCAAAGCCTTCCAGGCCCCGGAATCCAGGTCTCCAATTAGAATCAGATAGCAAACACAAACTGAGTGATGACTGCATCCCAGGGACCACCATTCTACTGTTTATCTCAAGGGACCTTCAAGAGGCAAGAAACATAATCAGCCCCATATTACAAATAAGGAGACAGAGAAACTAAAAAAGTGAAACTGCTTGCCCAAGGCCACACAGCCAGGAAATGACAGAAGCAGGATTTGAACTGGATCTGTTGGACTCTAGCACCTGGCTCTTCACCTCAGCCTCCTGAGTTTTGCTAAGGAAGCTGGGAAAGGCAGGGATTGGGGGAGACCCCAACATCCCAAAGAAAAAGCATATTTTGTAAATTTTGAAAATGTAAAAGGAACATGAAATCAGCCCAGGGATTGAAAAACAGAGATATAAGTACAAATATAGTCACACCTACATATGTATATACTTGTATATTATGGCTACAGTATAACCAAAAACAAGGAGTCTTTGTAGCTGTCTCCTAGAGGGAGCATCTCTTTGAGGTCCCAGTTCCCTCATCCTCCCCAGTAGTGTTCATACAGTGATTCCTATCTGGGCTTTCCTATTCCCAGGTCCCATGCTGAGGCTTCCTGGCCAAGTGTTGAACACGTATCAACCCCCTTGGTCTTCCTTCTTTCCATTCCTGGACAAATGAGCTCCTTCCTACTTGGGGTCTTTGCCCCCAGTAGTCCTCTTCCTAGAATGTTCTTCTCCCTGCACCTCAATGGCAAGAACCACCCTGACGCCACATCAGGTCAGGAGTCTGTGCCAGTCCTTGCCTTTGGTTCTTTCTTGATTTGTGTCCTGCTCTGGGCCCTGAGCCCCAGGAAGGTGAGGCCCACATTTTTCTTGTTCATGTCTGTGTTCTCGGAGCACAACATCTCCAGGTACACAGTAGAGACTCTGTAGAGACTACAATAAACAAGGGTGCCCCCAACTTGAAAAATATCATCAATAGCACTGAACTGTACATATACAGACATTGTTTAATTGGTGTATATTCTGTTGTGTATATTCTTAACAGCAACAACAAAACATCATTTAAAAAAAATATTTTTAAAAAGAGAAAGACAGAGAAGAGACCAGAGAAACAAGAGAAAGAATGGTCATATGAAGATATATCTACAAGCCAAGGAACACCTGGGGCTACTAGATTCTGGGAAAGATAAGATACTTCCAGAGGGAAGAAAGGCCTAGTAATCTACTTCCAAAAAAAAACCATCCAATGAAAATGTTATGGGAATGGTCAACCATTCAAGATCAAAAGGACAGCATTTACCTAAGGACAAAATTCAGAAAGGTTGAGAAAGCAGGAAGGGAAAAAAGAATCACAGGGAGGAAGGGGGATAAGTGATGTTACATTGAGGGGATTTCAGTCAGTGTGATTCTGAAACCAAATATACCATTTGTTGGATGTAAAACTGATGTTTTACTCTGAAACCTTCATTCAATTCACAATAAAAAGGTAAATAATTTTTTTTAAAAAGCTTCTTTGGAGGAAGTCTGAGTCTGCTGCCATGATGACTGAACTATGAGACAATACATTTCTATTCTTATAAATCACCTCGTTTGTGGAGTTTTGTAATGGTATTTCTAGGAAACTAATAAATAAGGGTGCCCCTCAGTGGCACCTGATAGGAGGTCTAAGGTCACTGGTTAGGTATTCCTTAGCATCTTAACACACCCCTTCCTTTACCTGGAGTTGGGCTTAGGGATGCAAGTAGAACAATCTGGACCCTGCTCTCCCTGAAGGGTATGGCTTATGGGGGGGTCCTCACCTCCTTCCAAATGGAGTAGTGGCTCAGGAAGCATCCCACCTCACCCTTGGTCAGTGTGCGGCCCGAGTAGGGATCCTGGTAGCCTGGGAGCAGGTCCACACCTAGGCTCCTAATGATGCTACTGTTGAGGGTCCTGAGGGAAATGGGTATAACAGAGTGCTTGAGTTAGGAATGCCTGCAAGGGACCCCACCACCACCAGAGGGGACCGGCCTGTGAGTGTTGGAAATAGGTACACTAGTCTAGTTTAAAGGTTTCAGCCTTGGAACTCCTTCATGTGGCCTAATACTATCAGTGACTGGACCTGGGAAGCCAGTAACAGGGACAAGGGGTGATCCTTGGGGAGGGGGCAGCACCAAGGTAGAATGGAGCAGGGTGGCTGCCTGAGAAAACACCCTAGAGAAATGTGGGAATATGGCCAATGCTTCTCGGGCATGAGTCCAACCGAAGGATGATATCCAGCAGCCCACAGGGCTGGAGTTCAGAACAAACAGAAGCAGGCACAGCCATGTGATACTCTGGTGTCTAGAGAGGTCATGTCTCTGGGTTCCTCTGAGGGCACAGCTGGTCTTTCTCACCCCCACACACCGGGAGCCTAAATCTACTAGTGAGAACAATCATGATAATAATAATGAGACACCAAACACTTTAGAGGATTTACTATTGTCAGGTCCTGGATAAATCTTCACTGAGCTTTATAAAACCCTCAAAGGAAGGCACAAACATTTACACATGAGGAAACAGGGCTTAGAGAACAGGGATGGGAGTCAGGGTCATTTACTGGAGGAGGTCATAGAGCTGGAAAGTGGCAGAGCAGAAGCCCAAGAGCCGTGTAGCTCTAGATCCCAGGCCTTACTCACTCCTCTCTCCTCTCCCTAGAGGATCATCTTGTCCTGTATTCATTCTCTCTCAAGCTCCCTGAGACAAAGCTGCCCAGGCCCTGTTTGAATATTTCCTAAAACAGGAACACATCTACCCTGTCTGCTTTCCCTACTTCCAGAGAGCTCAGAGGTGGACCACACTGTATCCCCAACTGCCCCATCTCTCCACAGCAAGCCTCACCGGCCATCCACAGCGTCTACCACCCGCCCAGAGATCTCCATCTCCCAGAGCGAGTTCAGCATGCGCTCCCTGCGGTCAGGCCGGCGGACCAGGCTGATGACAAAGACCTGGAGGGGGAGTGGAAGCAGATACACATCTGGGAGATGGGGAGAGCCTACACACCACCCGACGACTCCAGTCCCATAGGTTAAGGAGACTTACCTCATCAAACCCCATCTTGCTGGGTCTCTTTGGGGGCTGAGACACATGAGCTGAGACCTGCATGGGGGGCCCATCGACTGCAGAGGGAAGCACCCCCCCCCAATCACAAGTCCTGATTAGCTCTACCCTGGAGTTCTAGCTCCTCTCCTCCACCATCTCATTCCTGCCCCCTGACCAGAATACCCAGCTGGAAGGGCCCTCTGAGATCAGAGTCTAACTGCTCCCATTGTGGGGATGTGAAGACTGAGCCCAGGGGTGGGAGAGTACTTGCCCAGAGTCATAGAATGAGTTAGGGGCAATGTACTGGGCCCCAACCCTCACCAAGTGCTTCCAAGATCAGGTGAATGAAGTTGACCTTCTCATCCTGCAGTCCCTGGTGGGATTTCACGGGTACATTCATGTACCCATAACGGTGCTGGTTACACACATGGACCGAGACCCCTGTGGAGAGAGCTTGAGTTCCAGTTGGAGTTGGGGGGAGGGTAAGGTACTTATAACCCAGCTCTACCCATGACTCAATGTGTGAGTCCTCACCGGGGCTCAATTTCTCCACTCTTTTCTTCTCTGTTTGCCTGTTCATGCCTATTCACACATCTCAGCCCAAAGGGTCACTCCCTCTAGGAAGACGTCCATGACCAGTTCAATTCTAGTGTAAGTTTCCACAGCACCAAGAACTGAGAAGCTTTCTTTCCTGGCATAGTTGTGAATTGGACACTGATTTGTGCGATGCTTTGATTTATGCCAATCTCACACTGAATTGGAGATTCCAGGAGGGCAGGAGCTACCAGGTTTTACTCATTGCTGTCTCCCCTGGCACATGGTGGATGCTCCATAAATATTTGCCTAATGGAGGAATAAATTCAAGTGCCAAGATAGGAACAGTCAGAGGAGGGCCATTTAACCCCCTGGGAGCAGCAGGCTTCAAGAAGGACAAAGAGGAATGAACAGGATGAAGTCAGGGGCAGGAACAGCATGTGCAGAGACCCAGATGCCTAGGAGGGGTGAAGGGGTGCTCAGGAAGGACTGGTCCTCACCAGCTGCCTGACAGGCGTAGGCGAAGACAATGATGTCATCAAAGGGCCAGGTATAGTTGGGGTGAGGTGGGTAGAAGGCAAGCTGGAATGCCCCCTCAGCCTGCAGGTACACCAGGAAAGTGGAATGGACCATGGGGACACGGAAGCAGCCCCGACGCTGGCGGTTCTTGGTAGGGAAGTACTCAGCTGTGCGGCGGTAGTAGCCCTGGGAAAGAGTGGTGCTCTGGTTTGTAAAAGGCCCCTCCCTCCATTCCCAGCAAGCACTCCCCCTGCCAGGGTCCACAGACCCCAATATCTTCAGGATCTCTGCTCTCTGGTCTGCCCCTCCTCCCAAGATCTGAAACTTTCTGAGGTCTCATATCTGGCCTCACCTGGGGGGTAATCCCACACCAGAAGTTGGAGTAATAGGTCTGGGAGTCCAGCATTGGGGCTACCACAGGCAACCCCTGCTCCATCAGAAGCTTCAGCGTCTGGTTGTTGGTCAGAATGTTGTCTGTGTCTGCAAACTAGGAGAGTGGGGAGGAGGATTGTCACAGACCCAGCCCCATCTGAGCTGTAGACTTCATTGGAATTCACTGAATGGGATCCCTCCAGGCTGTCAGATAGCCAGAGTGGTTCCCAGATTCCAATAGGATTATCAAAATGGATGTCAGAAGAGACTCTAAAACTTGCTCTCCAGCGTAGAGATGCTAAAGAAAATGGAAGAAATGAGGAAGCCAAAGAGCAGAACAGAAAATTTCAAAGGGCAGCTTGAGATGGCAAAGTCAAGTATTATAATGAAATGTGCAAAGACCTGGATTTTAAAAACCAAAAGAGAATAACACACTCAGCATTTCTCAAGCTGAAAACATTCAAGCCACAACTTCCAATATTGAAGGATTCTATGGGCAAGATATTAAATGATGCAGAAAACATCACAAGAAGATGGAAGGAATACACAGTCACTGTACCAAAAAATAAATGGATGATATCCATCTACTTCAAGATGTAGCATATGATCAAGAGTACTGAAGAAAGAAATCCAAGGTGTACTGAAGGCACTGGCAAAGAACAAGGCTCCAGGAATTGATGGCATACAAATTGAAATATTTCATCAAACTGATGCAGCACTGGAGGCACTCACTCATCTATACCAAGAAGACAGCTAGCTGGCCAACTGATTGGAAGAGATCCACCATATTTATGCCCATTCCAAAGAGAAGTGACCCAAAATAATGCAGAAATCTTTAAATATCATATGCAAGTAAAATTTTACTAGATTATTAAAAAAACGGTTGCAACAGTCCATTGACAGGGAACTGCCAGATTCAGATGAGGACATGGAATAACGGATATTATTGCTGAAGTCAGATAAATCTTGGCTGAAAGCAGAAGAACACTAGAGAAATGTTTATTTGTGTTTTATTGACGATGCAAAGGCTTTGGACTCTGTGGATCATGATAAGCTATGAACACCATTGTGGGAAATGAGTATTCCAGAACACTTGTGCTCATGAGGAACCTGTACTTAAACCAAGAGGCAGTCATTTATTTGAACAGGGGACACTGAATGGTTTAAACTCAGGAAAGATGTGCATCATGCTTATTCAATCTGTATGATGAGCAAATAATCTGAGAAGCTGAATTATACGAAGAAGAACATGGACCAATAGAAAACATCATGATAAATGGAGAAAAGATTGAAGCTATCAAAGACTTCCTTTTGCTTGGATCCTCTTATCAACACTCATGGAAGCAACAATCAAGAAAATAAATGACATTTATTTTACTGCATTAGGCAAATCTGCTGCACAAGATCTCTTTAAAGTATTCAAAAGCAAAGATGTCAGTTTCAGGACTAAGGTGGAAGCCTGATGGAAGCCATGGTGTTTTTAACAGCTTCATATGCATGTGAAAGTTGGATAATGAATAAGGAAGACCTTAGAAAAATTGATGCATTTGAATTATGGTGTTGGAGAAGAATATTAAAAGCACTATGGACTGCTAGAAAACAAACAAATTTGTGTTGGAAGATGTACAACCAGAATGCTCCTTAGAAGCTAGGATGGCGAAACTTGGTTTCTCATACTTCAGGCATATTATCAGGAGGGACCAGTCCCTGGAAAAGACATCATGTTAGGTAAAGTGGAGGGTCACTGAAAAAAAGGAAGACCCCAAGCAAGATGGATTAGCACAGTGGCAGCAGTAATTGGCTCAAGCTTAACAAAGATTGTGAGAGTGGTGCAAGACCACGCAGTGTCTCATTCTGTTGTGCATAAGGTCACTACTCCAAGTCAGAATCGACTCAGTGACACTAACAACAATAGCAAGAGAGAGTCTAACCAACAAACTCAATTTATCTGTTTCTAGACCAAAAGCCTCATTTGGGGTCCTGGTTAGGGGATCAGGTCCAGAGAAGGATCAGGTTCTCAGCTGCTAACTGAGAAACCTTATCCTAGTGTAGTGCTGTGGGATAAAGCACTGGACTGTAAAGTTGGTTTGAGCCACAAGGCTGGCAGTTCAAACTCACCAGCTGCTTCTTGGAAACCAACTCAATGGCACTTACCAACAACATCTGAATTGTGGTTTAGGCAGTAAATCAAAAGACCTACTTTGATCTCTAGTCCACAGACCCAGACCTAGTGTATACTCTGAGCTCAGGCCCAAGAATTTAGGGTAAGAACTATACAAAGAAGAATGTGGCATCAGGAACACTCATCAATAATGTATAATATGCAGATAACACACCCGTGCTTGCCAAAAGTCAAGAGGACTTGAAGCACTTACTGATGAAGATCAAAGATTTCAGCCTTCAATATGGATTACACCTCAACATAAAGAAAACAAAAATCCTCATAACTGCACCAATAAGCAACATCACAATATTAAGAATATTAAACACCATAGACTACCAGAAGAAAGATCAAATCTGTGCTGGAAGAAGTACAGCCAAAATGCTCCTTAGAAGCAATGATAGTGACATGTTGCACATGTGTCATCTGGAGAGACCAGTCCCTAGAGACTGCTTAGTATTATTGTTAAGTGTCATCAAGTCGGTTCTGACTTATAGTGACCCTGTATAGGGTTTCTGAGGAATCATTGGTGAGTTTGAACCACCAACTTTGTAGTTCAAACCAACCTTGTGGTCCAATGCATTATCCTACAGTGCCACACCAGAACTCCAGTTAAGTATAGCATTAGGAAAACAGAGGAATACCCTTAACAAGATGGGCTAATACAGTGGCTACAAGAATGGCTCAAACATGGCCATGACTGTAAGGATGATGCAGGACTGGGCAGTGCTTCATTCTGTTGTACACAGGTCACTATGAGTTGGGACTGATTTGACAGCACCTAACAACATAAATCTTAGGATCTATTTTTGGGATACAGGCTTAGTACCTACCCTGAACTCAGTCTAGGGATCCAAGCTTAATATCTGATCTAGGCTCTCACCCAGGTTGTTGTTGTTAAGTGTCGACAAGTCAGTTACAACCTGTAGCAACCCTGTATAGGGTTGCTGAGGAACAGCTGATGAGCTTGAATTGCCGACCTTCAGGTTCAAAGGGACTTTTCAGTCCAGCATTAACTCACAGAGCCACCCCAGTACTCCCAGGTTGTCAGATGAACAATCCAGTCTATAGGAGCAATTCAGTACCATCAAGATTTTTGTCAGGGACAGATAGCATCACTAAGGAGAAGCCAATCCTAGGTCAGGCCACCTTACCAGGATATAGTCAGCACCCCAGTCCCTGGCAAAAGTCAGGGCTTCCTGCTTCAATTCCATCAGAAACTGGTGCCGTTCTTTGGTCCAGTGCTTGGCACCCTCTTCATCTGGATAGAACCTAAGGAGGAAAGACATGAGACGTTCTCATGGTGTGAGTATTTCTCTCTTTCTGCACGATGGAAGACAGAGCCCTGGGCTGGAGGCTGTGGTCTTTTTATCTCTAGGCTGCCGCTGTTCCCCATCTTCCTTAGACTCTTTCCCCTCAGGTCATCACCTGGGTTCTCCCTCGGGCCTCCACACCACTGCTGCATACTCATCTGCCACAGCAGCCAGCCACTCCTGCAGCATCTCTGTGGTGTTGTCCATGTTGTGGTCTGTGGCACACCTGGGGACACAGAATAAGAAAGGTGAGAAGGTACAATCACAAAACCACCAAACCCAGCCTTGCCCCCTGGAGCACCAACACCTTGTGAGGAAGCTGGTCTCTCCTGGCCTCAGAGAAGGGTGGCACTGAGAGAAAGTGTGTGTGTGTGTGTGTGTGTGTGTGTGTGTGTGTCGGGGGGAGGGGGAAGCAGAACAGCCAGATCCCAATCACAGTTCTGTGACCCTTTGTAAGACCTCAGGTAAGTTTCATTTTCTCTCTGGACTTCAGTTTCTCCTTCTATTGTGTAAGCTTTCTTGACCATGGCACAGGCTGAAAGAACAGAAGGATGAAAAGTTCCCAGTCTCTGAAAAGCACGCCTGCTTTTTTCCCTCCTAGCTGTTGAGACCAGTTAGCCCTTTCCCCTTTCTCAGTCAGGTTTGAACAAAACAGTGCTGCGTCCCTCCACTGAAGTTATAATAGGACTCCAACCTCAATATGAGGTCCTAGAGAAGTGCTGATGAGCCCAAGCCTGGTTGCCATGGAATATAGCACATCTTCTCCTGGGGAAGGGGCTCCTGGGACAGAGGAGCAGAGCTTAACCAAATGCCCTAGCTTGAGTGATACTGCCCCTTTAAGCCAATTCTCCAGAAGTGAAGACTAACTACGTGTCAGGTCTTGGAGGGGTGGGAACTAACTAACTCAACTGTGGTAATTGTGGGCAGCCTCCCCAGGCCACTGGCTCCACCTCCAGCTCAACTTGGTGTCTTGAGGCAGGGGTAGTTTGTCATTTCTTTCAGTTTATCCCCAACCTCAGCTAGGGACTCCTCCCTGTTCTGGCTACCAGAGACTGGAGGTTGTAGTCTCTGATTCTAGTGCTCTTTGCAAAGGCCTGGAGGAGCGGGGAGGGGCTCCACAAAAGGGGATAGCCCCTCGCAGTGCAGTTCTTGGCTGACAGTCTGATGCCACTGCAGAACAGCATGCAGCCCAGGGCAGACAGCACCCCAAATGCTCCCCAAGAAAACTAGTCCTGGTGATCCTGGCCACATCAGGTCAAAGGGGACTTCCAGCCCAAGGGGACTCCAGCGGCTCCAAGTCAGCCAACCACAAGTCCCACCCAGGTTGAGTTTGGGCTCCAAGGGCTGGGGTAAGAGAAGTTAGGCCCAACTTACACCCAGAGGCCCCAAATGGAGAAGACGGAACTGGAAGATGGGGTAGGTGTCCCCGGGTCACCCTAATGCTTCAGGTGTCTATCTTTACCGGCCAGGAAGATAAGGGGTCCTAGCTACGGATTTGGGATTGCAGAGGGCCTATCTGCACGGGTGGGGCCTGTCGGCATGTCTGGGCAGGGAGTGGATGAGGCCATCGGGGTTGGGGGGCCTTCTGGAAGGCTGTGGGGAGATGTCCCACGGGTGCCAATGCCTGGGTCTCTCTCACCAGAGGGCCAGCCTGGCCCGGGGGTAGTCCAGCCGCTCCAGTGCGCCCAGATAGTGGGGCAGAGAGTGCTCGGCATTGCGGGCCAGAATGACAAGGACCACGGCAGGCAGTGGTGGCTCCGCGATGCCTGCAGCCGCCAGTTGCGGCCCCAGCAGGAGCAGCAGCTCCAGCAACCGGGTAACCCGAGCAGCGCGCATGGCGGGCGCTGGAGCTGCGGCTGCGGCCCCCAGGGCTCCCCGCCTGGTAGAGGGGAGTGGGCGGGGCGACCAGTAGGGCGGGGCCAAGGGCTGGGCGGGGCAGAGGAAGAGGGGAGAAGGGGACCTAGAAAGTTGTGTACACCCAAAGAGTGGTCTCTCATTTCCCCACCTCTTACGTGGATTCTCGAATTTCTTCTCCACGGCTAACGGCATCAGGAAGGCCAGAGTTCTGAGACCTGCTTCTGACGCGCCCCAAGGTCCTGGAGTGGGAAGGAGAGAAGGGGAGGGTTTGGGGTGACGGCATAGGAGCCACCCGAGCATGTCAGAGAATTTGAGAACCTGTGGGAGCATCCACTCCTTAAATCTCTAATTGTTCAACCCCCAGAATCCGGTTTCACTGAGCATCCGACACCCAGAATCCTGATTATCTGACCATCCGACCCTTGGACTTTAGCCGCAGTTCCCGCGGGGCCAGACCCACCCAGCCTTTGCCTTTCCCGGGTTCCCGGGTTCCCTGGTGTCTGCTCACCCCCCCACCCCCCCCCCGCCTCCACTCCCGCGCGCCCTCTGGCGGGCCTAGACTGGAAACTTCGCAGAGGCCAAGCGTGGGTTGTAGAGAATGACCAGTTTTAGAGGGCGGGGCAAGGTTTCCCTTATCTGAGCTGTCTGAGGCTGGCTTCCACGGAACATGGGAACATCGTTGTACCCCTCCCCAGCCCCTCCGCTGCACTGAGCATTTAAGAGAGCAAAGTTCACTTTGTCTAGCTGGTGAGCACCAAAGAACCCCTCTGGGGCAAAACGGGGATTGGGCAGGCTTTGGACCCTTCTGAGATGAGAAAAGGGACAGGGCCTGGAGACACTAAAGGTGGGTTCTAGCCTGATCTGGCACTGTAAGATCAGCACTGAACTGCGAACCATAAGGTCAGAAGTTCAAGCCTCCCAGCTGCTCCTTGAAAACCCTATACAAGATTGCAATGCGTTGGAACTGACTTTAGGGTACTTAACAACAACAGCCTGGTATGAGCTGCCCATGCCCATCTTTGTTCACTTTACTGAACCTCAGGGTCCTCATGAATAAACCGGCTGATGACACCTGAGGTTTTGCAAGGATTCCAGGTAACCTGGCACAAAAGGAGAGCTCTGGAGAAGCCATTTCCTCACATCCTAACCCTCCCACCCCAACTGGAAGTTCCACTTTCTTTCAGTAACCTTTTGATTCTCCCTCTCAACCGCTTCTTAAAGTTAGGGTAGGGGACACACTGGGAGCAGTGGGGCCCAACCAGGAAGGGACTTACCTAGTGATGAGGCAGCTCATAGGGATGTTGAACTCCTGAGTCCCAATCTTCAGATGATCTCTAAAACCTCCACCAGGTTCTAAGTCAAAGCTCCCAGCCAGTGACCCTGCAGTGAGAAGGCCCAAAGCCCCAAGAAAGCATCTTGTGGAGATTCCTTGTATTGATGCATCCTCTGGCCAGAAGGCACTCCCAGCCCCAGAACTGGAATTCCCTTTCTAAAGCAAATCACTGTTTCCACCTCATCCATCCCAGAATCATTGATTCTAGAGTTCCTGATATCTTTGAACCTTTGCCCATCCTCTTGGCCATGGGGGCTTCCAGATTCTTTCCGTGTTTCGAGTCCTACCAATACCTCAGCCCCTTCTGTCTTTGCCTCTCACCTCCCTCCCCAGACCACCTAATGGTCAAGCCTGTCACATATTCCCTTATCTAGAGTTCTCCCATCCATTCTCCTGGGAAAGCCCCAGCCCTAATACCGACATCTTGCTTTTGGGCAGGATGGGGCCACTGCATACTCAAGATTTCCACCCTCACTGGGCTCTCACTGATCCTGCCACCCTACTTCCCTGTGCTCTTTGCCTCATCTTAAAGGCATTTCAAGCGCTCCATCTTCTGAAGCTCAGCTCCACTTTCCTCCACCCCCGCCTCCTTCAGTGAGGACTTCCCTGGTACTTCTTGGAGAAAAATAGAAGCCATCACCTAGGAACTTTCATTCCCAGCCTCAAACCTTCTACCCTCCTGCCCACAAACCAGCTTCCACTCTTATCACCTGTTACAATGAAAGGGGCATCTCCCCCTTTTCAAAGGAATTACCACTAGGCTTCAAATGTCATCCCCTTTCTCCTCCTGTATCATCAACCTCCCCCTCTTCTGGATCTTTCCTTCAGCATTCCAAAGGATATATATAAATCTCTCACAACTTAAAATAAGGAAACACCAAATTACCTCCCTGCCCTCATTGTGGCCCTATCTCTCTTCCTTCTTCCAAGCCAAGCCTCTTGAAGGTGGGGAGAGGAGCATCTGTGTTTTGCTCTCTGTCTCACTTCCCTACCTCCATTCACTGCATGACACAAAGGCTTCCTGCCAAGATTAGAGGCCTCCTCCCATTCCTCCCAGTGGGTACTTCTTCCTCATCCCAGAAGACTCAGTCACTTAATAGAAGCTGACCATGTAGATCCGTCCCCTCTTTCTGGAAACCTGATTCCTATCTTAGCTGCCCACCTAGACCCAAACTCCACCTGTCCAAAACAGAACTCCCATCTTTCTGACAAATTTGCTCCCTTTGCAATGCCCCTCCAACTAAGGAATGGCACCTCCACTCATCCAGTCCTTCAAGCTGAAGACCTGGACTCACTGATGACATACCCTCCACATCTACACAGGGCCACCTTCTTAACATCCTCTGCACATGGCCACTTCTTGCCTTTTGCACTGCCACTTGCCTGACTTGAGTCATCAGCATTGCTCACACACCAGGCCTCCCCACCACCAACCAGTCTTTCTCTCTGGAAACCATTCCCCACATAGCAGAACATTCTAAATGCCTGACTTAGTTCCCTCAGCATAAAGTTCAAACCCAACAAAGGCAGGGAGGCCCCGCATGGCTTGCCTGTAGCTTCTCCAACTCCTCTGCTCCCTTATTCTTCTCTCCATTAAACCTGCTCTAGCCAAACTGGACTATTCAGTTTCTAGAAAACTCCATGGTTTTGGTTTTTAGTTCCTATGATACCTGTACTGGTCTTTTCCTTCTGTCCAACTCCTACAGATCCTTCAGTGTCAGCTTAAACTTCCTTCCTCTGGAAAGCCATCCTTGATGTCAAATCTGGGAGACCCTGCCTGACACCCTCTACAATCCCACTTTTGAACAAATATATATTAAGTACCTACTATGTGCAGCTACAGCTCTAAGTACTGGGGATATGGAGACACACAAGACAGATATGGTCTCTGTCTTTAGGAAACAGACAATGGATAAATGAACAAGACAATTCCAAAGAACTGTGTTTTGAACAAAGTAACACTGAAATTGTAAAATAAAATAAAGTGAGTAAAAATAGAGTAGCTGGGAGTGGGAGGCACCATTTAGATAGAGCCAAAGCACAAGGAGCCAACCAAGGACAAGGAAAGATGGGGAGGGGGGTTAGAGAGGAGTGTTCCAGATGGAAGGCATGGGTGGGATGGAGGGTGGGGGCAAAGATCTTAGGATGGGAACAGGCAAGGAGAGCAAAGGAAGTGTGGTAGGAGATAAGGTTATGGGCAAGTCGGGTCACATAGGGCCTGAAGTAGCCCAGGAGTTTGGATTTTTTAAGTATAATAGGAAGAAGGAGTTCTAGTGTGGCACTGTAGGATCAGCACTGGACCAAAAGGTCAGCAGTTCAAACCCACCAGCTGCTCTTCAGAAACCCTATACAGGGTCACAATGAGTTGGAACTGACTCACCTGGATGGCAGTTAACAACAACAAACAACCGGAAAAAAAAAAAAACATCTTTGGGAGTAAGCAGAGAAGTGACTGATCTGTCCTTAAAAAGACTATTTTCCTGCAGTGTGGAGGGTGGATCAGGGAGAATCTGTGGACAGAGCTGAGATAAAGGAGACAGAGCTGACAGGCCTTATGGAATGTGGGAGATAAGGATGATTCCTACTCAAGTTTTGCAACTGGTTTGGATGGTGGTAATATATTTGCTGAATGGTGTACACTTGAGAAGCAGCAGGTGGGATGTGGACATTCCTTTGAGCTGCTTCTCAGATCTTCAGGTCCCTAGGTGGTGTCAATGGTTTGCTCTTAACTATTAACCTAAAGGTTGACAATTTGAATCCACTCTGTTACCATGAAGAAAGGTCTGGCAATCTGCTTCTGTGAAGATTGTAATCAAGAAGCCCCTAGGGAGTGGTTCTACTCTGCAACCCATAGACTCACCATAAGTCAGAATCAACTCAGTGTCAATGGGTTGGGTTGGGGTTTTTTTTAGACAGCCGCTCCTAGGAAACCCTACACAGGGCCACTATAAGTCGGAACCAACTGAACAGTACTTAACAACAATAACAACAATCAGGTGGAGTAGTCGCATGCTAGCCCTGCCTGGTTATCTCCTGGCTACACTGAATTCTGAACCAGGGACCTGACCCATCCCACCTCATTCACTGTTGCATTCCTGACCCCTAGACCAGAGCCAGCCAGAGCACATGGCTCCTGATGTAAATGGAATTAGACATGGACCAACCGGGGTGGATTGACCAAGCACCTATTCTCCCATTATACTCCCTTTTTTATTTTTTTGTCATTATAATAATACATTGCAAAGGTATTATTGGGCCAAATTTCACAGAAATGGTTCTCAAACCATAGTCCCTGGACCAGGAGCATCAGCGTCATCTGGAAATTGTTAGACATGCAAATTTTCAGGTCCTTCCTCTGGATTCTGAAACCAAATAATCTGTTTTAACAAGCCTTTCAGGTGATTTTGATACAGGTTGAAGTCTGACACTGCTGGCCTGCGGAGGGTAAGACCTCATTATCCAGGTTATATATAAGGACCACACCTTGAAAAATGACTAGGTAGGCTCATCTTGCCAAGTAGGACTCAGACTGGACAAACCTAATTAGCTCTGGCTTTCTCCTCTCCCACAACATCCTCACGCCCATCCTAAAGCCATTGCTGTTGTTGTTGTTGTTAAGTACCATCGAGTCGGTTCCGACTCACAGCGGCTGGTGGGTTTGAACTGAAAATCTTATGGCCTGTAGGATCAACAGTCCAGTGCTGATCTATCTATAGGACCTTACCAGGAGTCCATTGTAGTTTTCACCAAAGCCAGTTGGTGGCGCCAGCACCTCAGGCTTTATTTGGGCTTCTAGAAATGGAGACCCTGAAAGAACTGTCCCCCTCCCTGGTGCCTTCTCTCTGGAAGCCTCAGCAACCAGGCCTGCTCACTGGCAAAGGCTCTGAAGCATGACCTTCAACAGGGAGGGGGAACTGAGGCTGGCAAACCCTCAGGTGGGGTCTGGAGGCTAGGGAGAAATTAGGGGTCTGGGGACTGCAGAACTTGGAGTCTGGAACCCAGGCAGGCGGCTCTGGTTCAGTGGATTCTGTCACACACCCCTTAACCCTTTGCCTATCTTCTCAACCTCATGCAAAGTCTTACGTACCGCTACCTTGCCAATAAGTGGAGACAACCTCGAAGTGCCCCAAGGCCCAGGAAGAACCCCAGGGTTGGGAGTCTGCACACCCTGGCAGTCAAGCAGGCTGGGAATAGGGGTGAAGGCAGAGAGGATGCTTTGATGAAGCTCTTACCAGCTGCCAGCTTCATGGCTCCTGAGTTGGGGGCTTTCTGGCCCCTGTCCTGCTTTGTGGCCAAGGGAGCCCAGGATCCTGGCCAGAGGATGGGCCCATGCCTCATTCCTGATTCTGGGTGCAGTTTGACAAATGGGAGTTGAAAAGCCCAGCTTGGATTCCCTCCTCATCTGAGGTCCAAACCCAGTCTAAGAGGACCCAGGGTTGAGCAGAGCTTGCTTCCTTTGCTCCCCTACCCCTCATCTTTCCTACTATAGGGGAGGCTGAGAACCATAATCCAGTTGGAGGAACCCCTGTCCATTCCACTTAGAGCCTGCTTCAGAAATTTGCACACCACCCCCTCATCTCCCCGGGTTCTACCAATCGCCCACACAAACTCCTAAGGACCACCCTCTCATTCTTAGCCATGCCTTCCTCTCCCAGGACCCCAGATGTGGAGCTCCTCTGAGACTCTGCCTCTGTCCTCAGAAGGCTGGGACCAGGCCAGCTGTTTTCTTTTCCCTGGGCAGCCAGCTGTTTTGCCCATCAGGAAGCACTCCTGGCTGCTATGCTAAAACCATTGCTGTGGTGGCTGCAGCGTGGCAGCCCTGCTGGGCCAGGGACTGAGAGCTGTTAACTCCTCTGGGCCCAGGCCATCTTTTCTCCCACCCAGCTCCAATCGATCCCTTCTGTTCTCACCCCCTTCTCCACTGAGGTAGCCTGTCTCAAGGTTTCTGGAGACCCCTGGAAGAGGAACACTGCTATTCCCACCACCCTCAACAACTGCCAACCTCTCTTCAACAGAGCCTTGTCCTTAGGTGACTTTAGGTGAGACTAGCGGGAAATTCAAAGGAGCAAGGGTTACTTTCATTCAGATAAGTATAATAACAATAGTTATAATCTCTGTTATTAGTTGTTTGCTGTGTGCCAGACTTTGTGCTAAATGCTTTAAATCTGGGAAGTAGGAAATGTTTTCCTTTTACTGGCGAGAAATCTGAGGCAAGGCAAGCCTAAATCACTTGCCCAAGCTCACACAGAGTTGGGGTTCGAAACTTTGTCTGCTTGCCTCTCTCTGGCCAGCCCAGGTAACGCTGGACTCTCTGTTGGTGCTGTTGTTTGTTTCACTGTACTCTTCAGCCCAAACTCTCTTTCCCTGGTCTGAGTCCTGGCATCATCACCATCACCAATAGCTACAGTGTACTAAGTCCTGACCCATGCCAAGTTCTGTACTCAATATCTCCAGATATTTATTATCTAGTTATGCCTCTCAGTGGATACTTCATATGGCGCTGTAGGATCAGCACTGAACTGCGAACCACAAGGACGGCAGTTCAAACCCACCAGCTGCTCTTCTGAAACCCTACACATGATCTTTATGAGTCCGAACTGATTCAAGGGCACTTAACAATTCTCTCAGTGGTAGCAGCCAGCCTGGGCTAGAAACCTATCTAGCTCAACTACATCATGGCTGTCTAGGTCTGGTCTCTAAGGTAGAAAATTAGACACAAGCAATACCCACATCTGGTCTTAGATTTTATTATGAAAAGGATGAGATAGTTCAGATAAAATGGTTATCCCAGTACCCAAGACAAAGGAAGTGGATAAAGAATGTTACCTCCTGCTATTAGGATTGGACTCCTGGTGTGACGCTGTAGGATCAGCACTGTAGGCCAGCAGTTCAAACCCACCAGCTGCTCCTCAGAAACCCTATACAGGATTGCTGTGAGTCAGAACTGATCATAGACTGTACTTGACAACAACTACAATGATCAGAACTACTAATAACAATCCAGAAGGATACAAGGAGCCCACCCACCACTGTGTCCCTGTGCCTAGGAAGGGATTGACAGACAGGAAGATTTCTGTCACTACTTGTGAATGAAGGGACCCAGGTCCCTAAAAGGAGAAAGTACAGCTAGCCCAAGATCACAGTTACCAGGGTAGCTGTGGGGTTCCCAAGCCCCTGCTCCAAACCCTTGCACCCCTTTGCCCTCCTAAGACTGAAACCCTGGCTTAGGGAGGGGGGAGTAAGGATAGGGTCAGGGACAATCCCAGAGCTCAGACAGCCCATAAGGTGACTTGGCCGAGGCTGGGTGGGATCTTAGGATCTGGGAACGACCCCCAGGATGCAGTGACCCATGCTCTCCCCCTTTGTCCCCTTCCCCTGCCCACCATGGGTCAGTTCCCTGGTCCCAGCCTAGACATCTGGAACTGGGACAGACAAAGGGCTGCAGGAAGGGACAATAACCTTCTGTCCACTTTCAGATGCCGGGCTGGGCCTGGCCAGGGCTGGGGGCAGGAGCCCCGGCGAGGCGGTGCCAGGTCCCCCGCGGGCAGCGGACAATGTTGGCAGTGATGGAGAGGAGGCATTTTCAAAGCGTTTTGTTCCCAGCTGACCCCCTCCCCCCATATCTCACCCCAGTCCAGGGTGAGGCCCCAGCCCCACCCCCCCACCACCCAGGCCTGGCTTGGGGACCGGCCACATTCTTGACCTCAGGGAAAAGTTTAGACTCTTTGCGCCCTGGGCAACAATAACAGTGTCACAGAACTGATTTAAGGGCAGCACTTACCATCACAAAGCAGCAGACAAAGGGCTGGGGCTGAGAATGCTCTGCTCACAGGCCTCTGAGCCCATTCCTCCAACTGCTGCTCACTTCTCTCCTGGGGTCCACAGGCAGGTCTGGGTGCCAGGGTCAACCTCTAGGCAAGTTGAGGGGCAAAAGAGAAGAAACAAGGGGATCCAGCTGGGAATCAGGGGGCCAGAGAGCTACTTATCTGTCCACCACCAATTTGTTCTGTGACCCTGAGCAAGCCCTTCCCCACTCCAGGCCTCAGTTTCCCTTCCTGTGATAAGGATGGTAAATGTCAAGGCTGAAAGCAGGTTTGGTCTTGTGAACAGAGGCTTTCAGTATAATGTTTGCTATTAAGTGCTATTGAGTCAATTCCCACCCATAGTGACCCTGTATAGGGTTTCCGAGGAGAAGCTGGTGAGCTTGAACCACCGATCTCGCAGTTCAATATAATAATATTGTATAATGATGGTGGTGGTGGTAATAAGCAGTATTTACTTCTTAGTCCTGGGCACTTGCCGGGAAGCAGGCACTGTGCTAAGCCCTTCTAGCCATCATCCTCTTTTTTCATATAATCCTCATCAGCTTCACAAAGCAGATATATAATTACAGTTGAAAAACTGAGATTCAGAGAAGTTGAGTCATTTGTCCAATGTCACACAGCATGGAAATTGCGGGGCCAAGACTAGAGGCAAGGCTGGTTCACTTCTGATTATACTCCATTGGTAGAGTGAGGAGCACTGAAGCAGCTGACTACTGATGAGTTGGGGTGGGAGGAGTCTCTCCTCCCAGACCAGAATGCTATGAATACATAAATGTCTGATTACTCCCAGGGGGGATTCCATCCTTGGAGCAGGTGCTTTTAAAAACCAGATTGATTCTTGTCTGTGAGCAAAGGTTGGCCTGGGCTAGACAGCCAGCCAGATGCAGAGGAATAGACACAATGACCTCTAGTGCATTAGAGGCAGTATAAGAGAACACTGTTGGCATAGTGGGTTTTGAGTTGTGCTACTAACCGCAAGATCAGCAGTTTGAACCCACCAGACACGCTGCAGGATTAAGATGGGGCTTTCTACTCTTGTAAAGATTTACAATTTCGGAAACCCTATACAAGGTCTCAATGACTTGGAACCAAGTTGGCAGCACACAATCACCACAAGAGAACATTTAGGGCTTGCTCAGGCTCTAGAGTCAGAATACAGATTTATATTCCAGCTCTGACTCCTCCAGTAAGTCTGAGGACATGTAACTTCAGCTCTGTGTGTCTGCATTTTCTGATCTATAAAACTGTACCTACCTTAGAGGAGTGTGGTAGCCATTCAGTGAGGTGTGTGGAAGGCCTCAGAACAGGGCCTGATTCAGTAGGGATCAGTGCTGCTTAAGTCTGTCTGGTGAGATTCTTTCTGGGCAGTAGTTGGGCTTTGATTATAGTACAAGAGACTATGGTTAGACATCAAGAGCAAAGGGGCCTTGTTCTCTGGGAATCTGTGAGGCAAGGTTTGCCTGTGGCTTCTCAGGAATGGTCAGAGAAGAACTGCAGTTTCTCTGATGCCTAGACAGGAGTTACTACCCTGGGCATGTTGCCTGGGGAGAAGACAGGAAGGGAAGGAGGCGATGGGAGGTGCTGTCCAGAGTCTTCCCATATACCCCTCAAGTCCCTTAAATCCTAAGGGAATAAACTGTGTATGTGGAGAGGGAAGGAGAGAGATGACCAAGGTGATGTCCCATATAGTATTTACAGTACTGCCCTCTAAGCTGTAAGGGTGCGTAGTGGGTTTGACGCTCAGCTTCCCCACAAACTTGCTATAGATCACCAGGATAAGCTGCTACTCTTTTCTGAGCTAATTCCTGAAGTCTTTTAGAATCTAATATGGAGTGTAAGGGGGTCCTGAGAGCCCTCTCTCCCCTCCAAAGACACCTCACTTCCCTCCGCCTGGCAGTGGGACTGAAGGACCACTCACCAAGGCAGAGCATCTTGGTTCCCCCTCAGCCGGAGGCAGATAGTGCTGCTGGAGAGTCTCTGTCCTTTTCCTGCTGCTGAGGACAAGTCAGGCCGATACTCAGGTGCCAGGCCCCCCTTTACAGGCACGGATTTTCCTGGCATCTTCCAAGCAGGAAGGATGCTGGTCAAGGGGGAGGACTGGACAGAGAAAGGTCTGGAAAAGTGTCTACTAGAGGGCTTATCCCCAACTCTTAACTCTAGTCGCCTCCTGGAGGCTGTGGGACAGGAGTCCAGGAACCCGTTGGCCCCCCTCCCCTCCAGGACCTGGAAGAGGGTTGGTGGGGAAAACTGAGATGAGTACAGGCCCTTGCCCCATCCTCCACACCCCTGCTACGTAGGCCAGCCCGGCCCAGGCTGAGATGTTTGCCTTTCCTGCCTCTACACTGACTCCATTCAGAGGCACGGATCCCCACCCCTGGCCAGTGACCAGGGCACCAGGGAGAGAGATCACCACCCCTCGCCTCTTTCACCATCCTTCCTGCCACCTCTTCCAGAATATCAGCCATGGGACTTCCTAGATTCATGGGGAGGATGTCAAAATAGGGGGGCCTGGGGCAGACATAGGGAGTGGGCAATCCCAGAAGGAGGGAAAGAGAGAAACAAAGTGGAGATGAGTGGTGGGGAAAAGAGGGAGATGAAGTCAGGTAAGAGAAGAGATAGAAGGAATGGTGGGAGGATGGGCCACCTGCCTAGGGCAGAGGTGGGGAGGAGTTGAATGGGAATGTGCAGAGCAGAGGAGGGCACTGGAGGCAGGAAGGGCTTCTACAGGTATTGGTCCAGGACCTCCTGCCTGGCTTTATGCCAATCAGGGTAGGCAAGGCCTGAGCTGGATACTGAGGCTGGGAACTCCTGAACCCTACCCCAAAGCCAGACTCATTACTGCAACAGAGACCCAGGCAGGACTGTGACCTGGCCTAGGACTGGTGGAAGGAGGAGGGTGAAAAGTTTCTCAAAGTCAGAAGGCCATGGGGAGGGGCATCTCAGGGGGTCCTGCTCTTTGCTCTAACTGTCACATTGGTACATAAAGGGGGTAGAAAGGTCAGATGGGGCCTTTCAGGCCCGTGGGAAAAACTCTGTCCATTTCCCTAATCCATATTTATTGGTGTGAGACACTGGGGTGGGAGGAAGCCTCCCGCCCCTAACCACCACCCTGGCCAGGCCAGGTTAGCACTAAGAACAGGCTCCATGTCACCCAAATCCTACTCTTTGTCTCCAGATTGGCTCCAGAATCCTCCCCCTTTCCTTCTCCCCTTCCCTCCCCCTTCCCACCCCCCTTTGGAGTTGCCAAGCAACCATGGAAGGGTAGCTGAGATATTTTCTTTATTACAAGCAATAGCAAGACAGCATCATGGCCCCAGGAGAAGAGGGTGGGGGGCTGGGGAAGAGAGTATCCAGTGCTCTGGGGGACTATGCTACCTCAGCTGGCTCTGCTCTGGGCATAGGCAGTAGGAAGACAGGGCCCAGAGTCTGAGAGAAGGTAGAAGATGGAACAGTAGTGGTGATGATGGGAGGTGAAGGACACATTGCTCCTGTCTAGGTAATGATAAAAAAAAAATAAGAGGTGGTGCCAAGAGACAAGGGTCCAAGCCCCTCACCTGTCACTCACACCAGCTGGGTCATCTGGGCCAAGACATGTCCCTTCTCTTGGACTAAGTTTTCTCCTTGTTGAAATGGGGATCCTTGTTGTTACGTGCTCTCCAATCAATTCCAACTCATAGCAACCCTGTATAGGGTTTCCGTGACTATAAATCTTGGTGGGAGCAGAAAGTCTCATCTTTCTCTTGTGAAGCAGCTGGTAGACTCAAGCTGCTGGCCTTGTGGTTCACAGTCCAGTGCTTATCCTACAGGGCCAGTGTTTCCCAACGTGGGGATAGTAACATGTATTATCTCATTTAATCTTTACATTAACCTCAAGAGATACTTATTTTTCCCATCTTACTGGTTAGGAAACTGAGGCTCAAGACCATGGGATTTCTGAGACCCAACTCTTTTCTTTTAAATAAGTTTTATTGAGATGTGATTCATATACAATTAACCCATTAGAAGTATAAAATGCAATGGCTTTTAGTATGTTCTCATATTCTGCTATATTCACAATCATACCAAAATGATACCTTGTACCCATTAGCACTCATTTCCCATTTCCTCCTGCTCCCAGTTCTAGGAAACTATTCAGCTTTCTGTCTCTGAGGATTTGCTAATTCTGGACATGTCAGATAAATGGAATCATATAGTATGCTTGAGCCCCAATTCTTAGCCCCAGTGGTTCTACCTTACTAGATACTAGGATAGGAGTTAGATAGGCCAGATGGTGAAGTGGTTAAGAAAATGGCCTTCGTACTTACACAAGGCTGTATCACTCAGTAACTCTGTACCTGTGTATATGTAGGTCACTTCCTTTCTCTGGGACACAGGTTTCTGGTCTGTGAAATGGAAAAAGCAATAGTACTTCTTTCACAAGGCTGTTGTGATGCATGGAAAGTTCTTAGCCTGGTGCCTAGTACTCAGTATATGGCAGTTGTTCGATGGAGTACAAAGGACCATGCATCTGCCTATTTATTCCTTTACCCAGAATAGTCTACATGCTTTTCTTCATTCCAGGCTGGTAGGCCAGGTCACAGAGTAAACCTGGATTGATGAGAGCACTTGAGGACAGGACTCCAGCCTTAGAAACAACTAGAGGTGAAGCCTGACTGACATGCTGCCACAGATGCTATCTAGACAACTGTCTGCCATGCTCTGGGTCCTGGGACTATCTTCTATGAACAGAATAGAGGCCACAGCTTAATGGAAGCTTACTTCAAATGAGCTCCACCCCACAATTCCACAGCAGAACCTCAGCCTATGGCTGTAGACATTCATGCACCACTGTCAAGTCTTTATGGTTTCATCTCTTAATCATCCCTAAATCCATTTTCATCCTTCTGTCTGTCCACTCACCCATTCATTTCATCATTACCTCAATAAATAAACAGATTTCCTGAGCATATTCTTTGTGCTGAGCTTGGTGTGTGGTCAAATCCTTACTAAAATGTCAGTACTGGTGGGAAGGGCATGGTGGTCAGTTTTACTCAGCAATGTGGACGACTTTGTCACTTTCCTCCTGAGAGCTGGTTGTAATAAGGAAAAGGGGAGAGAGCAGAGGTCAGGGATGTGCGTATACATAAGCAATAATTACTCCAAGCAAATGCAAATTGCGTTTGGATGCTCACAATAAGACTACCATCTATAGGGAGGCAAGACAGGCATGATGGCCCCACTTCAGAGGCCATACCTAAGGTTCATTCTATTGGAGTTCATTTGCCCCAGAAGCCCAAGGCACTGCTGCTTCTTCCAGGAAGCTGTCCCACATTGTCTCTATTGGAATGAACCTCTTGGTCTATAATCCCAGAGCACTTTGCTCACACTTCAGTGAAAGCATTTTCTTGTAGCTCTGCTCTTTTTCATTGGCGTTAACTGGGTATTTGTCTATCTGTCCACTGGTCCACCAAATGGATACTTTTGGAGAGGCAATATTAGATTCTATTCATCTTTGTCCTCCCCCAGTTACATCTTACATTAGCCTCCAGTATGTGGTGGTGGTTGCTGTTGTTAAGTGCGGTTGAGTTGGTTCCAACCCATAACAACCCTATATAGGGTTGTGACTGTAGAGGAGTGACTGGTAAGTTTGTGGTTCAAACTGACCTTGCAGTCCAGTGCATTAGCTTTAAGCCACAGTGCTACACCAGGACTCCAGCCTCCAGTTTACACTTAGTATTTTACATACATCAGGTGCTCACCAAATGTTGCTTTGCCATTAAGTGACCTGCCTCAGGTCACTTAAACTGTCAAGTACACAGCTAGGGACCTGCTCTGCTATCATCTAAACCATACCATCATTACACCTGCAAACTAGCAACAGCCTAATTGATCTCACTGAATCCCCTTAACCCAGCCCCCTCTTCCCTCACCTCCACTTTCCGCACTTGAGTTCCTATAAACCTTTAAAAATGTAAATCTGAACTTGTTAGACCTTTCAGGATCCCAACTGTGGTCAGGGTAGGATCACAAATCCTCCCTAGGTCTTACAGGGTCAACTATTTTATACTTCCTCTTCCTCTCCACTCTTCTACCACACTGAATTTCTTTCCTTTCTCAGAATTTTTTTTTTTTTTTTTTTGCTTCTTGGCTTTCAAGCATGCTGTTCTCTCCACCTGGAACAGTGCCCAGTTTCACTACCTAGCCCATCTTCACCTACCTCCCTGTTCCTGGGACAGGGAGGGGAAGGAGCAACTCTCCTCCTCCCCTAATTCCTTCTGTTGCACATTGTGCATCTCCTTTAGGGGCCTCTGTCTACTGCTAAGTCCTGACTAGCAAGTGGTTGTTGTTGTTATGAAGTGCCTGCCATGGAGTCAATTTGACCCACAGCGACCCTGTGTAGGGTTTCCAAGGAGCAGCTTGAACCACCGACCTTTCAAGTTCAAATGACTTTGCAGTCTGACGTATTAACCCACAGCGCCACACCAGGACTCCAGTCATTCTATAAATATCTATATAGAAGCATCAAGGGAAGAAAAACTTAGTCCATCAGGGAAAACCCTCTTTTAGGACTGAAACTTAAAGGGAATCTGTGAATAGTCTAGTATGCTTGCTGGGTCTACTGTGAACGTAGGGGAAATGCAGCAATGAAGACATGGGCTGTTTGGCCATGTTCTATTGATACCTACTGACTTAGAGATGAGAGAGAGAAAAGGAAGGTCTGGCTGGTCTGAAGTTCAGGGAGATGTGTGAACTCCTGAGCCCATGGGCACTGACCTAGACCCTGGGGGCTAGAGCTGAGAGTGAAGTGGCCAGCTGGTCTCAAGTGCAGGGAAGCATGCGTGAACTCCCAAACTAGCACTACCCATTTGACCTGGCTTGGATGGCTAGCTGACCAGAACTAGGCCAGATGAAGATGTTTGATACTGTGACCAAGTGTAAATTGCTACAATTTGATGAACTAGACTTTTACTTACGGATGCAATTGCTCAAAATTCTAACCAGAATGGAAGGATTGTTCATATCAAGAAACAATCTTTTTTCGTCAGTGTACTGGGTTGATGTTGCTAAGTATTACTGAGTCAGTTCCAGCTCATAGCAACCCTATATAGGGTTTCCAAGGAGCAACTGGTGCGTTTGAACTGACAACCTTTTGGTTCACAGTCCAGTGCTGATCCTACAGTGCCACACCAAGAGTCCACTGGGCTGACAGGCAACTTAGACAGTGATTATCAAAGAGGTGGGGGTGGGAAGCTATAAAGGCATGAAGTGACTGACTTACAAACTCTCACAAGTGTGCGGTTTCAGAATAAGCGGGGTAAGGTAGAATCCCCACTGAACAGTTTCCTCTTTTTCATGGATCTGGTGAAAGGGGATGGGGGATGATGGTGTGGGCTTTTATGATTAATTGTGTCACAATTATAATTGTAGAAGATGTATAACTTAAAGAGGGGCATAGTTAATTTTTCATTTCAGGAACAGAGGATCCCAGGACCATCAAGAAGAAAGAGCATTAGTAGAAAGTGAGATCCTTACCTAGAAAAGTGGCGACAGCTGAGATGGTGGCAGAAGCAATGGCATGGACGGAGCAGCTGCAGGCTCTAGGCCCATGGACTGAGTAAGGCTTTGTGCCTATGGGCAGGAGGCTGACTTGCAGAATGTGCCCTTTGGACATTCAAATTACTATATATTTTTTTGTTTTGTATGTGTACATCAAATATTTTCCTTTGTTCATTTGTGAAATGAACAAATGACAAGGTGTAAATAGGGAGCCACAGGGAGGAAGTAGGATAACTTGTTCCAGGGAGGAGATTGTAATCATTGAGATGAAATAAGGTATATAAATTGTTGAATGTAAAGTTGATGATCTTGTCTATAAACTTTCACTCAATTTACAATAAAAAGTTAAAAAATTTTTTTCCATAAAGTTCAATGACTTATAATAGGATCCTTCTTGACTCCTCAGTTTCCCTAAAAATGAAGATAAAGGGAAATGACCTTCACTGCCCAGGAGTCCTGGTGTGGCGCTATAGTCCTGGTGTGGGTCACTATGAATCAGAACGTCACTTACAAAGAAGATACAATTAAGTATTCAGCTGCTAACCTGAAGGCTGGTGATTTGAACCCACCCAGAAGCTCCACAGAAGAAAAACTGATGGTTACCTTAAGATTTGTGATCTGAATCCATAAAAATTACTGCCAAGAAAACCCTATAGGGTGGTTCTAAAATGGACTCAACAGCACCAAACAAGAGACATGCCATCTTTGTAAGGCCAGATTGGGGTGGGGCTGGGATTGGATTTATAAGGACATAGAGTATCTCCTCAGCCTCACCCTTTTAAAATGTGCATTTGTACCCATCCTCTTGTGTCTGCTAAGTAAAGGCTGGGAAACTATATGTAGGGAGTTAGAAAGCTCTGGGTTCCAATTTGAGCTCCATACCTGTCAACTGTGGACTAGGGACTTATTTAACTGTCCCCAAGCTCAGTTTCTTCATCTGTAGAATGAGACTGATAATAATATGTAGCTTTGTTGTGAGATCAGTGAGCACCTTTGAAGCACTTAGTGCTTGACACAAATGGTCCTACTTGCTCCTGCTGCTGCTATTATTACTATAAAATGGTGCATTCCCAGGAGTTGGATCTGATTATTGGGGCTGCCTATAAAACCTGACTTCAAGTATTACTCTCCAGAAGTCACATTTTCTCAACTTTTTATAAGAGTCTCCAAGGTTATATGGTTTATTTTGAAGTCACAGGGCATGTAGCTGATCAATTGGCGGGTATTTAATAATTGGTTGAGGGGTTATTGCATGTATTTCTGAAGGCACAAAGATCAGTAGTGCCCACTTCCTGTCCTAGTGATAAGCAGGCATACCAATCACCACAATTCTGGCAAGAAGGTCACCCAAAGTTTGTGTATTGAGATGAACTAGGGGTGCACTATAGTGCAGAGGTAAGAGTGTGCAGGAAACCTTGGGTGGATGGACACTTGCCCTCCAGGGTGTGATATCCACAGGGAAAGCTGGACTGAGTTCTGAAGGTGAGAAATTGGGATGTATTCACCCAGCAGACCAAGCACCTTCTCTGTGCCAGACCTGGCTAGGAGGCAGAGGAGCCAAGTAGTTCTCCAACAGCGCTGCTGCCCTCCAGGAAGGGTGTGCTGTTCAGTGGAAGACACAATGGCAGGACAAGTATTAATAGATTCCACACCCCCTCATATCCACCTGCTCCCCTCCCACCCCCCACTGCTAGAACTGAGGTATCCAGGAGCCTGCAGGAGCCTGGGAATCAAGCCCTAGTCCTTGGTTGGGGTAGGGAGCAGTCTTCTGATCCCCATTGGGGATGTGGTCTCTGGAGATGGCATCCACAGCTCGGGGATAGGGACTGTACCCCCTTCTATTTTTTAAGAGAGACTTTTAAGGGGTGACCTCCTGACCTCCAGACTGTTCCCCTTCACCCTCCTGGAGGTTAAGGAAAGAGAGCCTCCAGTGGCCTCCAGTTTAGATGCAGGTCGAAGCCATGGTTTGGCCTTCTGACTCTAGGTCCCCTGGGCACTCTTGGGGAGCTCAGCCAAGACCAGAGGCCTGAGTCAGGTCCACAGGAAGTGCAGGGCCGAGATGCGAGTGCCTGGCCCAGAAGGTGGGAGGGGGCGATGGGCAAAGGGGTCAAGCCAAGGGAGCAGGCGGAGCAGCGGGAGTAGAGGACGGCTGGTGATGGTGGGAGGGAGAGGGGTCCGGCCGGTGCTGAGGTGGGGGCGGCCCCTGGGGAGGGGCACGCTATGTCTTTAAGAGCTGCCTGAGCGCAGGTTGCAGCTGCCTGGCTAGCCCGAGAGACAGCGGAGATTCATTACCCGCCGACACAATGACCATTGATGGCCCCGTGGCGTTATTCAAATCCAGTACCAATTGCAGCCGAGCCCCTTTCTCCGCGCCAGGCCCGTATTGTTGGAGCGGCCCACTAAAAGCCCGCCCCGGCCCCTAGCCGCCAGAGGCGCCCGCTTGGGTTCAGCCCTGCACCTCGCCAGTCCACCCGGCTCCCAGCCCGGCTCCCCGGGCGCTGCAGGTGACCCGGCGGTGCATTCCAGTGCTCGCCGCTGCCGGGCCACTACTGCGGCCGCCGCCGCCGCCGCCACCACCACCACCACCACCACCACCACCACCACAGCCACCGCAGGCACCCCGGCCGGGACTCATCTTCAGGGAAACGGAGAGCGCCCCAGCCGGTGCGTGCGCGGGGCTGGGCGGGGGCGGGAGACCCGTAAGTCCAGCAGCCAGGACTCCGGGCTCAGAAATACTACCCGGCCGTGGTGGTCTCCCACTTTCTGGATTCCCGGCGAGCCTGGGGAGTCCAGGCTGGGGGCTGGGAGAGGGGTGTCGGGGTTGCCGGGCCTGACAGAGGAGATTCCCCCCAACCTGAGGCGGCGTAGAGACGTAACGTGGGCAACTCTGGGGACCCCGATCTGCGATCGATGAAAACACAGGCCAGGGGCGATGGGGTTACCCACGCAGGGTCAGGATCCGCGTATTTGTTTGTACACCTTACCGCGGGATGGGCAGTAACTGCTGAGCGTCTGCGAGGTAGTCGGACACACAGTTCCGGAGATCTCCAGGTCCCGAGCTTTTAAGAAGCGAAACAAACGCGACCGAACAGGAAACCGGGGCCCTTAATTCAGGGGCTTCGCCACTGATTGTCCAAACGCAATTCTTGTACGAGTCTGCGGCCAACCGAGAATTGTGGCTGGACATCTGTGGCTGAGCTCCCGGCACAACAGGGGCCGGGGCCGGTAGGCACCAAGCTCAGAGCAGGAGAGACCCCCCGGGGTGGCGGCTGGCTGGCCCCAGCGCAAGGATCCCGGCCCCGGCCAGCCAGGCGCACAGAGGTGGGACGCCCGACCCTGCCATCAGCGCCACCATCCACATCTTCGTCTTCCTGCTCTTTTTCTGTGATCGGTCCTGGCTGGTGGGGTTCTCCAGTCAATCATTTCGTTTGTCCCCCTTTCAAATTTCGGCTGGAAACGAAACTGACACGCAGCAGCAGGGCAGAATGTGATGCGGGGTGCCCGCCCTCGGGCCAAAACCGCAGGAAGTCGGCGGGGGGGGGGGGGCGAGAGAAGATGCCTGCTAATTCATTTTGAATCGGTCTAACCTATTCCTTCGCAATATACCACAAACAAACAACGCCCCCCCACAAACCAGCTCCTAAATCCCATGCAAACCGAACCCTCCCGGCAGCCCCTCCAGACCGACCGATGGGCTGCGCCTTCTTCCGCAGTGGAAGAGGAGCCAGAGAAGAGTCGGGAATGATGCGCTCCAGTGGGGCACTACCTTGGCTTTGGAAATATAACTTGGACAAATGAGTCGTTTTCATTAAAAAAAAAATCTTTGGAGATAATGGGGTTTATTTATTCATTTATTTCCTCAAAAAGGAGGCCAACACAACAGGAGCTGTTAGGCGTGAGAGGGTGGTTGGGATTTGCTGAGGCTGAGCTCAGGTCATCTGTCCCTGACCCCTCTCCTACCTAGATTTCTGTCTAAATGATGCTGAGTGACCTGGTCTTTGACAATTTTGGCTGTTAAACATGCAGTCCCAGCTGCACTAAGAATTGGGTTTTCCAGCTTTGTGTCCTGTCCTACTCTTGGCATAATTAGGGTGCCTTGCAGGGGGAAGGGATATCCTGAATCTCCCTGAGCCACATTCTTGCCTAAGATCAGAGGGAAATGCATCCTAGTACCCAATTTTCAGTGCCAAGAATCCCAGGGTGGGCAACAGACAACAGAGGCAGCTCAAAGGGGCTGGAAGCAGGGAAGGGCTTCCAAGTTCAAGAATCTGGGCAGACTGACCCTCTAAAATATGGCCATAGGTGGACCATTCAAATCCTTGTTCTGTTCCTTAACATGAAGGCACAGGCCTCAGAACCTAGTTAAGAGTTGGTCATACAGCCTGTCTAGACAGTACTGAGAGCCCAGCACTGGCCTGAATTCACATCTAGACCAGCTTCTAACCAAGTCCCAACATGGCCGTCCCTACCCACACACATGCCCAGAAGGTCTCCACTGACAGCAGCCCACCATCCAGGGGGTCATCTGTCCTCTGAACCCCCAACAACTGCTGAGACAACCATTTGGCACTCTCATCTCTACAAGGTGAGAGAAATTGTACTTTAAATAACTGACATTTAATGAAAAGCACCCTTTCGAGCTGGATGATGTTAATGCTCTAATATTTCTGAGATCTCTCTCCAGCAAACAAAGCTTTTTTCTCCAGGTTCTGGGAAGAAAAGGGTACTCAGCAGCGTCATCTATGCCACTCCTGTTTGGTTCGGGGCTGCTGGCTCCAGCTGGGGGGACAAAGCCTGATCTCAGCCAGCAGGTTGAGCAGCATCCCAGGACGAAGACTAGTCACAGACTAGCTCTGTAGCCCCTTCAGACAGTCTCCATCGGATCACACCTCCTGCACAGTCTGGGTTGTAACCCTGCCCTCTTTTGGGGTGAAGGGCAATTCTGAGAGCCCTAAGCTGAAGACACAGAGGTTGTGGAGGTGCACATCGTTTCTAAGGATGAAGCTCCAAGCAAGGCTAGTAGACAACCTAATCTTTTATTTGCCCAAGGCCAGCTGTTGCAGGCACTAAGGCCCCACACTTCCAGAAGAGATGGAGGGAGGAGGGGTAAATTACCCTTCCACCAGGCCCTGTCTGCCTCCATTCTGCTTCCAGCAAGGAGGTGGGAAAGGAGCTAGTCAACATTTGGGTCATCAGGTATCATGCCCAGTTTTCAGATGAGCTGATCTATAACTACACACTTTGATGTACAAGAGGAAACTAAGGCACGCTGATCCCTCCAGGTCTCTATTTGCCAGTCCAAAGTTTAAACCACTCCTGTCTCCTCACCACCCAGCAGGGTTAAGCGGCAGGCAGCCTTTTGCTGGAGGAAGGTCTTAGGAGCCCATCTGGTGGCCTGTGTTGGGTGAGGCCAGCCAGGGTCAAGGGCTGGGGGTGGAGAGAGCAGGAGGAGGGGTGTGGTTGGAAGAGCAGCTGCTGGGTGGTGGGGGAGGGGGTCAACAATGAATAGGGGACCCCAGCTGGGGTTCCATAATGATATCAGTGGGGGACAGGCAGAGCCCTCTGCTGTCCAGATGGGGAAACTGAGGCGGAAACTTCTCTGATTTTTGAGAAGAGAAGGGTTTCCATCAGCTTTTCAGGTCCACTTATCTTCCTCCCAAAGACACACTGGCCTGGAGAGCAGTTACTCCACACTCAGATTGAGACACAGGAATTGAGGGAGCAGGGCTTGTTCTTTGGTCCCAAAGCAACTGAGTAACCTGGCCACAGAGTCCACCTCCACTCCAGGCAAACTAAGAGACACCCTCCCCCTACCTCAGCTGCTGGGAGAAGGATTGCTGCCTTTCCCAGCTCACGTGCCTGAGAAAGGATCATTTTTAGCACCTGGCCTCTTTTCCCTGCCTAGAGGGAGCTCAGGGGATAGAGCAGGGAAGAAAGCAGCCAAGGGGACAGGGAGATCTGGAAGCAGGGCCCAAGGAGACATCTGATTGTTCTCTTGTCCCCCCCAATGGTACCCATGCACAGAGAGGGGCCTTAGCCTCCATGCAGCGTGGATATGAAGAGGACGCTGTCCTGGTCCTGAAGTTGGTAGTCGAGCTCACCCTAGTCCAGGAGAGAGGAAGGGGAGACAGTCAGGGGCACTTTTTCCATCTCCCCCTCACGTATCAGAAGGGGAAGGGGATTGCCTTGCTGTTTTGGGAGAGCAAGAATCTACCAGAAAATAGCTACCTGATATGTTAACCTGCAAAGCTCTGGTATGGAGAACTCACCCCTTCTCCCAGCTACCTATTCTTTTCTTACTTAGGGGTGGGCCTCAGTTCAGGGGATGGAGTGGGGAGGAGGAAAACCCTGCTACTCCCCAAGGCACTCCTGCAGAAGTACTAAGGGCAGGGGCTGGGGGAGAGATGTACTGACCAGTAGTTCCCAGTCGGCATCATTAATCAGCACAAGAATTCCTGGCCGCCTGTAGGAAAGAGGGTGGTAAGCAGTAGGGAGGGAAGGGCAGGAGGAGAGAGCCTTAGACTCCTTGAGCAGTAGGGAAGGGTGATGGGGAGCCTTTCCTTCTGAGCTTCTACTTAAAGATCTCCCAAGAAGAGGAAGCTGCAGTCTGCATCTAAAGAAAGCCAGCTCAGACAGTCCTGCACTTTGGAACTAGGGGCAAATTTCAGTGCCACCAATGGACTTTGGGCAAGGCATTTTGCTTCTGAGTGTCAGTTTTCTCACTGTAAAGCTGTCTTTTCAATTACAGTGTCCTCCTCACCATGTCTGTGTGAGGATGAGAAGTGATGACACTTGTGTGGGCACACGCCTGCCTCTGTGTGTCCTGGCTGGCGACCATTCCAGGAGAATGACTGAACTTTCCTTGGACCTAGAAGTTAAGAACTTTGGTTTTCAGGCCTTCTACATTTCCATCTTGGAAGGAGTCTATCTTGGCTCTTCTTGATCAGGGGAGGCTGCCAGGGCACCAAGCACCTGAATGCTCTAAAGCAGCCTGTCTGGTGTGGGCAGGGTGGGCCAACATTTGGAGAGGCAGTTTGGCTTGGCTCCCACTGGCTGTGGCCCAAGAAGCACTGCTGTCCCTGGGGATAGGCCACTACGACTGCTAGACCATGACCTAAATCAGGAGCTGCTGGTTACCTATGCTTCCAAGCAGGTGTGGAACATGTGCCATAACAGTTCTGCCCACCTTTTAAAATACATTAAGCTGGTCTTGTTTTAGAAATAAAGAAATTTCTTGGCAACTGGAACCTGGTTCCTTTCTCAGGAGGTGGGCCAGCCTGGGACAGGTATAGCAGCTTTGGGTTGGGGGTAGGAGTGGTCAAAATGAGCACAAACATGTATATATGTTCGTGGGATCCTAGACTTGCTCTGTCCAGTATGGTAACTGTTAATCCCATAAATTTATTTAAATTACAATTAAATAAAATTTAAAATATAGTTGCTCAGTCACAAGAGCCACATCTCAAGGACTTAATAATCCTAATGTAACAAATGGATGCCGTATTGAACAGCAGAGATTAGACCCTTTCCAGAAAATTCTGTCCTAGATTATAAGGGGATGAAAGGGTCCTTGAGCAGCATCTTTTTCTCAGTAATTACAGGACAGACAGAATAACTGAGGCCCTGAGAAAGGAAGTAATTTGCCTAAGATTCCATAGCAAGTTTGAGGCCACCAGAAGGCTGAATGCTTGTCTTTTTTCCCCCACAAAAAAATTAACCAATTTTCTTTTATCTTGGCTTTTTGAAAATCCCCAACAGTCCTATGCAGCAACAATAAAACTGAAAAAAAACCAAAAAAAAAAACCCTAAGACAGAGCTGGACAGGCACTGTTTCCTCAGAGAAGTGAGAGGAGCAGGGAGGGGAGGACAGGACTCAAAAAGGATGGAGGATGAACCCAAGAGTTGAGCCTCAAATATCCTTACCTCCCCTCACCCTACCCTCTTCAGAGAAGGGAAGAAAGGGACTCACACACTGTCTCCTTGGATGAACAACTCTGGCCGTTCTTTTAGCAAATTCTTCTTGATCCACACAAGGAGGTTCCGGATGTCCCCTGAAGAGGAAGACACAGGACAAACTACTGTCAACCCCAGATAATTGCTGAACCCAGAGCTTTGCCTGGACCAGAAGGAAGTGAATGTGGGCCTCAGAGGACCTCTTGAGGACCAGGCTGTGATGGTACATGAACTTGTGGATTCCCAAGGTGAGGACAGGGGTTCGAAGAGAACAATGGTGTGTCAAAAGAGGTCTTCAGAGAAAAGTGGTACCTGGTAATGCTAACGGACTAAAGAAGATATGGTGCCATTTACCTATAGTAGGGGGACTGGGGCCAACAGTAGGAGGAACTATCACATTTGAAAGGATTGGGAGACAGTCCTCCAACCGTCTGAAACTGCCACAAATAGGCTGAGAGGCCTTAAAAAGCCCCATCCACTTTTATCTCTCCAACCAGTTCCAGATGGGGAAGATTCATCTCTGCTCCTGGAAGGGTCTGCATACATTTCCCTTTGTGAGGGAAGAAAAACAATTGCTAGGCGATAGCATCAGTTAATTTCCTCTGGCAGAGGAAGAGAGGCTCCTTCATCAGTGATGCTGACAAATCACTGCTCCACTATTCCCCACTTCCCGGTGTCCTCTAGGCCTGGGGCGATCACCCTGAAGCTAGGCTGCTGAGAACTCTGCCTGGAGAGACAAGTGACTCAGGGTCCAAAGGGCTGCTCCTGCTCAGCAGAACCCCGACATCTGCCTCCTTGTGGTTCTGGGACAGCCACCAGTCTTTCCCTACATGATGTGAAGGCTTACCTCTCTTTGATCTGAATGACTCCCTTCTCAGGAGCAGAGTTCCCAGATCACAGCACACTCTGATCTAGTTCCACAACCTCCTCAAAGTCTATAGCTTTCAGCTAGTTACTCCTTAAATAAGGCTGTTCTTCGAGGGTTGCTAAAGCCCTTCTCTTTCTCTCTCTTGTCCACAGCTCTGTTCCCAGTCTAGGCATGGCAGTGTATGCGAGACAGACTGACAGACAGACAGACAGACAGACAGACAGACAGACACACACACACACACACACACACACACACACACACACACACGGCATGTGCCATTTTTTAAGGCGCTCTCACTGGCAAGCAGGCAGGCTATACAGTCAGGCCTGCATCCTCGATGGACTATCCCCCTCTACTCTGTGCCAATTTCCTGGCATATGCCAGCAGAGTATAAGGCCATGGGTAAAGTGTCCATGGCCTGAGGTTGCTGCCTTTCCACCTTTAGTTCTTTTAAACAAAGCAAAATAGTCTTCTTGGTCCCTGGGGCAGGCTGGGGTGGGAGTGTTGCACCCATCTAGCTGCCCTCCACTGAGGCCGAAGTTTGAGAGGTTTCCCCTTGGCTCTGACTTCTATGGCCTCCATCTTGGCACTGTCTGGTGGGCTGCCAGCTCATACATCTTGTGGCCGCTCGATATAGCTGCTAGGGCCTGACACATCCATCAGCCAGTCTTGGTGGGCGGGGTTTTGTCTGTGTGTGCAAAGGAACTGAGGAGGACTGGGCAGTGCCTGGCCAGAGGGCCACCAGCTGCACCTTCACAGCTCTGGCTGGCTTGGATAGAAGGAGGAGTCGGCAGGGTAAGTCTCCCTCTAAAGCACAAGGACTTCTGCTATACTCTGGATAGGCTTGGGATGGGGAGGAGGAGGGTAGTGGATGTTTGGGTCATCTAAATGATGGTACCATCATGAAGTCCCAGAAGGGTGGGTGGGGTGAGTCTGCTGCTCAGCACAGGCTCATTTATCATGGTGCTCCTATTTGCTGAGGTCACTCCCTCCTCCTCTGTCCCCACCCTCCAAAGGCCTGCCCACATTCTTGATAGCTTGTTACCATGGAGAGGCCACTACATCACCATCCGTATTGTTCCCCCATGCCTGGATTTGGGGGTGGGGAGAGGTGGAACTCATGGCTCCCTTTGCAGACTGCAAGGGCCACTTGGCCTGGCCTGAAACACATCCCCAGGGACCTCTTGCTAGGCTTGTTGAGGCCCAGACAATATGTAAATAGCCTCCAAGACAGATGGTCTGCTTCCAGAGGCACCCAGGGGAGGAGGAAGGGTTAAACAGAGTAAGGGGCTGGTGGCTTGAGGGATGGCTCTGGGTTAGATGGGGACTTGGGCATCATATTTTCATCTTCCCCCCTCTATGTCAGGCCTTTCTATTCCTACTGAGGGTGGTCTCCCTCCTGAGATCCCATGCCATCATTCAAAGGGCAAATCCTTATTGAGCAACTACTAGGTACCAGGTGCCAGTGAGATGGCAGTGAATGAGACAGACACAGAGCCTACCTTCAATGAACTAACAGACCAGCAGGAAAGATGGACAATCAGTTACTTAATTAGTTGTGATAAATGCTACCAAAACATTCAAGGGGCAGTGAAAGCATTTACCATTCATCTGGGATTGGGAAAAGCTTTTCAGCGAGTGTTAACATTGCAACTGAGGACGAAAGAATGAGTAGGGTGAGATGGGAGAGCATTCCAGGAAGAGCAGATGGGCAGACCTGAGGGAGGATGGAATTGGGGTAGAGAGGGAAAGAAGACGAGCAAGAGCTGAGGCCAGAGCAATAGCTAGTGGCCAGATCATGCAGGGCCTTGCAAAGGTGCCTGTTCTGCCAAAGCTCTTTACCATGTACATCACTTCCTGGGCATCAAGCCCACACTGCTTGGGCCTGTGCTCCCACATTTCGTTGCCTCCACACGTGTATTAAGATCCAGCTCTATTGTAGACCATTACTGTTACCGGCTGCGTGTGCTGAGCACCCAGAACACAGCACAGGACTAAGCACACTAAAGATCCAAGATGTTTACTGAACAGCAATGAAGACAGAGGAGGAAGCAGGTGAAAGCACCGACTTCAGCAACAGAAGGTCTGGGTTTTTTAGTTCAACTCCATTGTTTCCTTGTTGTACTGACACTGGGTAAGGAGTTCTAAGTTTCAGTTTTCCTTTTTGTCAAACGGGGATGGTAAGAATGCCTCAGATGGTTATTGTAAACATTAATTAGATGATTGATCCACTGTACCTAGCACTCAAAGTAATTAAGTCCATGACCTGGAAAAAGAACCTGTATTCTCTACCCTTGCGTGATGTCATGAACTTGCCCAAACTCTGCCCAGTGGCCTGACATCCTGGAGACATGCTAAGCTTTGGAGGGTGGATACAGTCTACCACTAATCAGACAGTGCTGGGACTGGCTGTGGTTTTCTGTGGGGTATATTACCTTCCCATCAAAAACTGGAGAGGGAATGAGGAATTAGGAGGGTGGTGAGGGAGTCCTAGACACTGGACTTTCCTCCATTTTCCACATTCAGACCCACAAGAAGTCTGACACCCAAGGAAGGAATCACATTCAGAGACTGTGGGTTCTAGAGGCCAGACTGCCCCTAAACAAGAAGCATGGGAAAAGGGAAGATGACAACCCAAGTGCAGGAAGCCTTGGTACTTGAATTGCCCATTTTGGAAGAAGAAGGTGACAGGAGTTGCTGCTCTATGGTGGAATGGTGAGGAGTTTGGATACTGGAGCCAGAAAGGCCTGGGCTATGTGTCAGATGACCTTGGGTAGGAAACTGTTTTACCTCTCAGCACAAATGGAAACACTGATCTGAACTCCACAGAATTCTGAGAGGATGGTAGCAGCACACCCAGTACAATGTCAAACACAAGACATGCTCAAAAGGAGAAGTGCTTTGATATGAGAACCTAACCAGAAAAGCAGAGACAGCAGAAGAAATGGTGGCAGAGGGGATAGATAGCATAGGGAGATAGAGCAGTTGAGAATGCTAGGCCCATGGACTGAGAAAGGCTGTGTGCCTGCAAGCAGGAGGCAGGCTTACAATATGCACCCTTTGGACATTTATATGAATATATTTTTTGTTCTGTATGTGTACATCAAAAAAAAAAAAAAAAGGATGGGGGAGGTAAACACTGTTAATGATGGTACATGGAGGAGATTGTAATCATTGCAATGAAATGACATGATTTGCTGAATGTAAGACTGATGATCTACTCTGTAAACCTTCACTCGATTCACAATAAAAACTTGAAAAAAACAAAAAAAGGTAAGTGCTTTGAACTGTATGTGACTTTGGATTCCTTACTCACTCAGTTGGCAGACCCTCTCCTAAAGGTTCCTGGCAACGGGTACTATGTCATGTCTATCCACAATTTCAACAGGGGTCCCTTGCCCCAGCAGACTTGTCTTTATTTGGTGGACACCAACCACCCACTGTGGCAGAGTTCCCAAAGGGTGTGAACCCTAGTGTCTAAGGATTGGAAGTTGCTTGAATCCCCACTGCAACAGACCTAGACCTAGCAAGCCCTCATCCAGCCTCTTCTCAAACACCTCCAAGAACAAGGAGGTCAATTCCCCTATGAAGCAGGGCTCTTTTATCCCAAGCAGAACTGTGTTCCTGCACTTCCATCCAATGGGTTGAGTAGGTCTATGGAAAACACACCAGCAAATGCATCCCTTCTTCCCCAACATAGCCCTTAAGATTTGGAATAGAAAGACTGATTCTCTAAGACTTCTCTTCTATCAGCTGAACTGCCTGTACCACCAAGTCCACCAGGCTCTAAGACAGGCTCTATCAGGAGCCCACCCCAAACTTTAGTTGAAAAGGGAGAAGAAAGAGCTGGGGTAGGGGAGTAGGAGAGAAGAGGGGGTGGAGAGAACATCAGAGGGTCCATTTACAAGTGAATGGGGTAAGAATGGAGCAGTTTGTGGGCTAAACTGGCCTCTGAAGGAGGTTTACAGATGTGCTAGGGGACGCTCCTCATTGTTTAATTAAGCAGAAAGTGGATCTTTTCAAAAGCAATTTTACACAGGGGCTGGGAGGTGGGAGGGGGGCAGTGGAGGGAGGTAGAAAAGGGATCAGCAAATAGGCCGTGAGAGCAGAGAAAGGAACAGCTGGCCCTGAGAGGCTGTGAAGCGCATGCTAAGCAGTTTAAAGCGCCCAGGAGCTCCCTAACCCTCCCCCACCAGCCACCCTTTAATGTGAGCAGAGCAGACAGAGGGGGCACAATGTCAGGGCAGAGCAAGAGGCGGGAAAGGTAAGGCAGACATTTCTCCTGCTGGGGGCCAGGGCAGGCAATGCCTTCCGCTGGGGCACTCTACCTTTAAAGTTCTGGCTTTGCTTTAGGCCACTGACAACCACACTTTGGTTGACTGTACCTTACCTGACCATGTCCCCAGGGTGCCAGGCCACTGGGCAGAGCCAGCGGAAGGTCAGGATATCAAGGAAAGGCAAGTCTTGAATTGAACACAACCGAGTCATAAAAGTCACAATGCCCACAAACCCCTAGGTGTCTACCAACCCTGTCAATCAGGGAGATGGTCTGTTCCATCGGGTTGGTTGTCCAAGACATACCCACTCCACATATAAATAACTACTGACTGTAGCAATGTGCCCTGCTTCATACAATTGAATGCACTTAGAGGTGAAAGGGAGTTGAAAGGTTGGTAGTTCAAGTCCATGCAGAGGTGCCTTGGAAGAAATGCCTGAGGATCTACTTCTGAAAAACCTGTCACTGAAAATCTTATGGAGCACACAGTTCTACTCTGAAAATATGAGTTGAAATCTACTCAATGGGAACTGTTTTTTTTGTTGTTGTTGTTTTTTTAATGGGCAGGAAACAATTCTTTTTGAAAATGTAGACATCAACTAGATATCTAGCTCAATGAACAAATTAGTTCAACCTCTGTCTCGGTTTTATAGATTGGAGGAGGGTGGAGATGAGACCCCCAGAAATAACTGACTTGTAACTGCATACTATCAGGCAGTTAATTCACTTTGGCCTCCTTGTTCTCACATTCTTGTCTTCCAATTTAGCTGGGCTGAAAGCTCTCTCCTGGCCCAGGAGTCCTCTTGTTTGTGAGACTTGTCACAATCCATAATCTTATGGCTATTTTTTCTGCTGGAGTCTCCAAGACTGCTTGCCCAAGTGGCAGCCCATGGGTTGGGAAGGCTGCCAAACAACAGCTTTGGGCATGAGCAGAGGGGAAGAACAACTACTGCCCTCTAGTTGAGCCCATGTGCCAGGGTAGGGCCTGGCAGCTGCCATCTAATTCTGTGGCTGCAATGTGACCTATGTCTCTGGACACAGCAGGGCACAAAATGAGAACCAGGAGTCAAGACTCACAGCCAAGAATTCAAAGACTGAGGAAAGGGCCCATTTTTGCATCCCTTCCCCCATAGCATCCCTTCCCCAGAAGGGGAAGGATCTATCCCCACCTGCACTCTAATTGGTGACTGATGGATAAGAAGCCCAAACCCTAGGTCCTAGACCAGCCTCCATCCCTTCCTAACTCTGGACACAGGTCACTCTCTCTGAGGTCTGCTTTCCTTGCTAATATCTACTGGAGCCCTCACAGAAAATAAGGCATGAGTAAATGAATGAATAAAAGTTTAAAAACTGTAAAATAACTTTACAGATATGATATGCTATGGGGACAAATGGGGTGACAGGTTAGAGGCAGAGTACAAGGATTTTGTTGATAGGTGCCCTCCAGTAGGTTCTGACTCATAATGACCCCGTATAGGGTTTCCGAGGAGTGGCTGGTGAGTTTGAACTGCCAACCTTGTGGTTCAACCCAACCTTGCAATCCAGTGCTTACCCTACAGTGCCACACCAGGACTTTGTTGTTGTTGTTAAGTGCTGTAAATCTTTACGGGAACAGAAAGCCTCATCTTTCTCCAGCAGAACAGCTGGTTTTAGAGAGCCTGAAATCTGGGTTTGAGTCTATAGTTTTGATTCATAAATGACTACGACTTCGGATTAAGACCCTTGACACCTCTAAGCTTTAGTTTCCACTTTTTCAGACAGGAATAATGGCAGCTACCTCTCCAGCTGGGACAATTATTCACACAATCATTTGGGGTTCTGCCTACCTCTGCAAACACAGCCTCTACTTCTATAATACTAGCCTTCCTTCTGTTCTGACTATCCCAAAGTGTTTTTGCCCCTTGGAGTCTCACAAATGCCATCCCTTTGTTTGGAAAAGGCCTCCATCACCTCTGCTCTTCCGCCACAAATCTTTGGCTGGCTACTTTCCATCCTTCAGACCTTAGCTTCAATGTCATCTCATTAGAGAGCCCTTCCCTGACCACCTGTGAGTCACACTGAGAACACTCTTTTATTCTCTTCACAGCAATTACTACAATGTGTAAATGATACGATTAAACATGTTTATGTGTTTATTGCCTGACTCCACCCCCATTACACTTAAGCTTTATGAGAAGAATCATATGTTTTGCCCAACACTGAATACCCAATAACTGATAATAGTGCCCAACACAAGGAAGCGTTCAGAAAATACGAGGGCGAGTCAAAAATTATCCACATTCTGGATGTAGCATTTATTTTAATCAACTTTTAGAAAAGACAAAGCCATAATTTTCAACATAATCTTGCTTTTCAATATACTTTGTCCATCTCTCAACAAGCTTTTGTATTCCCTTACTAAAAAATGTTTATAAACATTTTTAGGCTGAGCTGCGAGCCACGAATGCACCATTATCTTCACTTCATCAGAAGTGAATTTTCATCCTCAAAGGGCTGCTTTCAGGGGATCCAACAGGTGAAAGTCCAATGGAACAAAATCAAGACTATAAGAAGAATGCTTGAACACCTCAAAATGATGTTTTTGCAGAGTGTCCAACAGTGTGGGCAGAGGTGTGTGGATGTGCATTGTCAAGCAAGATCACAACACCCTTGTATAGCAGTCCTCTGTACTTAATGTGAAGTTTAGGCTTCAGTTCTTCAGTGAGCATCTCACTAAGAAGCTCTGTTGATTGTTGAACCTTTTTCCTGATACTGGCCCTTGAGAATCCCAAAGCACTATAAACATCAATTTTCCAGCTGATGGCTGACTTTTGAACTTTTTCTTGGTTGGCTATTGAGGATGTTTCCGTTCCATACTCTGCTATTTACTCTCAGGTTCGTAGTGATGAATCCATGTCTCATCACCAGCAACAATTTTTTTTAAAGAATTAACTGTTAGCTTCCTTTGAGTATCGGTCCAAATTTTGTTTGCAGATCATCCAACGTTTCTGTTTATGCTCTTCGGTGAGTTGTTTCGGTACCCATCTTGCACAAACTTTTCGAAACCCAAGTATGGTTGATTTGCAAATAATTTGCCACATAATCTACTGTCACTTGTCTATTTGACAGAACCATTTCACGTGCACATTCAATGTTGCCATCAGTCGTGGATGTGGATGGATGTTTTAATACAGCCAGAGTGCAGATAACTTTTGACTCACCTGCGTATTTGCCAACTATATGAAAGACTAAAGTTCTTATCATACCTGGCACTGGATGAGCACTCAGTCAATGAATGAAATGAGACTGGATTATGAAAAACTGTGAACTTTCATGCTAAGCAAACTTTGTTGCTGTTAAGTGCTGTCAAGTCAGTTCTGACCCTTAGTAATCCTGTATAGGGTTTCCTAGGAGCAGCTGTTGAGCTTGAACCACCAACCTTGTAGTTTAAATGACTTTGCAGTCCAGTGCATTAACCCACAGCGCCATACCAGGGCTTAGGAGAAAATAAATTAGTACTAATGATAGTGAGAAACTTCTCGATGAGGTCTTTAAGCTTGAATATTTAGAAGACTTCTGAGATCCCTGTTTCCTCCCAAGGCAGCTACGGCTGTGTGGTCATTTAACAAACAGGTACAGTCACCTTTATCAACTCAGGCTTTCCCCCACCAGAAACACAGTGGGGGAAGGCCACAATTCAACCTCCAGCTCAGTGTGGCAGAATCCTGTTCTTCAATAAGTGTCCTCAAGGTTCTGAGTGTGATATACACACATACCATATGCCACTGCTTCCTGGCCTTGTGGGAAGGTTTCAGACACCCACTGGCACTCAATTAATTTAGGCAATAACTGTTAGCCCAAATTAGCAAGAATATGTCCAGTTTCAGAAGAATCCTGCCACGCTTTATTTGATCATTTTCTATAGATCGCCTCCAGGAACCTCATTCCCCTGCTTCCTCATATGACAGATTGCCTCTTTTCCCTAGAAGGAGTCCTGGTGTGGCACTGTAGGATCAGCACTGGACTACTAATGGCAAGGTTGGTGATTCAAACCCACCAATCGCTCCTTAGAATCCTATCTACATAGGGTTGCTACGAGTTAGAAGTAACTTGGAGGCATGTAACAATCAAAGCCATAATTAGACTCTATCCCTGAACATTCTGCTCTTGTTGGCACCCACTACTAGAAATACAAAAGCCCTTGCCTCTAGGTTACACTAACATTTTCCCAGCAGGACATCTACAAGTTAACTCTTCACAAAAATTCAAATTTGTAGACAGCGGCTGGCTTTTGCAAATGTCTTAATCCCCAATGTCAGGTACATGGTCTGTCACACAGTATATGTTTGTTAATGAAAAAATTAAAAAGCATTTGATTGAACAAGAAAAAAAAATCCATTATCTTCCACAGTCAATCACTCTCCAACTTTTTATTTTGAATTATGAAAAAGCTGAACTAATAGTCAAGGAACACCCATGTACTCTTCATCTAAATTTAGTCATTGTAACATTTTGACACATTAACCAGTCATTCTTAACTGGTAGTCTTTATGGCTGACTATTTCTCTTCTACTCTAAACCCTCTTGTCATAATGTAACCTCATCCACATTGTTCCATTCTCCATAAAGCGTACCAGTTTCATAAGAACATCTCTCTGCTGCCATGTAATACAGTAATTATAATAGAGACATACATTACTACTTAAGGAGCCCTGGTGGTGCTGTGGATTAAGCACTGGGCTGCTAACTGCAAGGTCTCATGTTCACCAGCTGCTCCATGGGAGAAATATGAGGCTATATGCTCCCATAAAGATTTAGTCTTAGAAACCCTAGGGAGCAATTCTTCTCTCTCCTCCAGGGTTGCTATGAGTTGTTATGAATTGATTTGACAGCAGTGGGTTAGTAGTTAGTCATACTATTATTGATTTGCTCCTTTTAACAACTCCAAGAGAGAGGCTTTACCATCCCTACTTGCCAGATGAGAACACTAAGGTTCAGAGACGTGAGTCACTTGCCTAAAGTTCTAACAAGATTCGAACTCAAGTCTAATACACAGCCCACATTTGCAAGCACTAGGCTACACTGTGAGTGTAGTGCAAAGTGAGCTGACTCTAGAGAAGATGGGAGGGAGTACGTGGTAATAGTCTGTTTGTCTTCCTCCCTCCTTGGCCTGGTCAGGAAACTCCTATCCCTTCCCAACTCAACAGAGTTAAGTGATCCCGGAAGGCTGACTCCTGTTCAATACCCCCCAGAGGAGCTCAGGAGGCCAATACTCACAGGGCTCCTCCTGCCCAGGCAAGGTGACCTGATGCTTCTTTACACCATCAAACAGGAGCTCTGCGCCGCCTCTGGAAAAGAGGGTCAAAGAAAAAGACAGCCACGTAAGCTGCTGCAAACAGGAGGAGGTAGCTGAAACTGAACAATGAAGTTAGAGTTGGAACTAGAAGTCCAAAAGATTCTTGGTGACCAAGGTTCAGGAACACTTTGGTTACCAGCATTTGGTGGTGGTGGTGATGTTTATGTGCCGTGGAGTCGATTCCGACTCACAGCGACCCTGTACAGGGTTTCTGAAGCTGTAAATCTTTACGGAAGCAGAAAGCCTCATCTTTCTCAGGCAGAACAGCTGGTAGTTTCGAACTGCTGACCTTAAGGTTCGCAGCCCGATTCGTAACCATTACGCTACCAGCATGTAGGGTACAAGTAACTGATTCTCAGATGTGAAATCCTGATGTGGTAAAGAAAGTAGGATTATTAGTATGTTTTTTTACTAATAATCAAGCACCCACATTTGCAGACTCTCATTTCACTTCTCAGAGAACAGGCTGTTAAAGAGTCCATCAGTCCCGAGATGGAAGACATCTCTGCTGTTTGACTAGTACGACTTGGGGCATGTGACTCAACTATCTTCATCAGCAAGAAACATTGAGAAGCCATGGAGAAATACTGTACACTGGAGGTTATAAGATGTTCCTCAACTCATTCCATCCTCAAGGCACCCCAGGGAGGGAGGGTGGGAGGTGGACATTATGAACGCCATCTGATAGAAATGTAGGCTGAGACTCTGAGAGGCTGTGATTTGTCTAAGGTCAGATAGGCAGTGGCTGAGTAGGGTTTGAATCCTCCTGCTCAGTCCCAGCAGCCTTGGCAGAAAAACAGTAACAAAAAACTGAGACTCCCCAAAGTCAGTAAAGTCCTTGAGCGCAGAGTTTGGTACATGTCTGTGTCCCAGCACCAGTCAAGGGAAGGCTGTGACAGTGGAGATGCTTGAGCCAAGTCCAGAAGTCAGAACATCTGATGAGACCAAGGCTCTTTCAGTGCCCTACATGACTTCTTCCTCTGAGTCTCCTAACTCCCACCTCAACTTCATGTGGGTCCTAACCGAGGCCTTCCATCCCATCACCCTTTTGAATTCCAAGGAACAGAGATACCCTAAGAGAGGTAAAGGGAAGGCAAGCATTGTCATGGGGGAAACATGGGGCGACTGTCATTCAAACAAGGTCATGCTTTGTTGATGCAGAAATGTGGAGGGGGAAAGAAGGCCCATCTGTGGCCGCGCGCTGGGCCATTTCAGCTGCAAGCCTGCACAGAGCCTCCATTTATCCCCTTCCAAGAGCCTCCTTTTCTACTGGGTGGGGGTTGGCACACGAAGCAGCTGGGGTGGGGGAGGGTGACAGTCAAGGGGCTCAAGAGTGGGGGGTCAGAAAAGAGGGGTGTGAACTAGAGGCACTGGGACCCAGGCAAACAACCAAGAGTGGCCAAACCTGGTGGTGCCAGGCTCGGAAGCCAAGTCTGTTCTTCCCCTTACAGCAGAGGAAAGGAGAACCAGTCTGGCTCAGTAAGTGACCTGTCACCACTGGGTTCACTGGCCCACAAGGAAGGAACTAGCATTTCTGCTTTCAGTATACATAGAAGGAGGAAGGTAAATGCCCAGCCTCTGAAGTGATTCAGGGAGGTAGGCATAGGGTCTATTCTAGGCCAAGAGATCCAAGGACAGACCCTGTCATGTTTTACAGGATTTGCTATTCAAACTCAACTAGGGAATTACATCTTAAGATACCTCACCTTCTCTCCACCCCAATTCTTGGTAAGTGTTTGCTGGGAGCAACGACAAATATGCTGTTGTTGTTAAGTGTCATTGAGTTGGTTCCGACCCATAGCGACCCTGCATAGGGTTTCCTAAGAGCAGCTGGTTGAGCTTGAACCACCTACCTTGCAGTTCAAACTGACTTTGCAGCCCAATGCATTAACCCAGAGTCACAAATATAGACAGTTCCAAAACTGCCTTTACTTTTTCTAATTTATCTTCACTTTTTCTTCCATATTTATATTTCTCTTCCCCTGTTTAAATACATGGTCTGCCTAGAATAGTGTCTAGCACATAGCAGATACGCAACAATTATCTGTTGAATAAATAAAAGTATCCATTTCTCTCAGTCTTCTATGACGGCAATAGTATTCCCTCCCTCTACTAATACCTCCCAGACTCAGGAAAAAAGGGAAAAAGGGAAGGTGGGAACTTTACATCTGAGCCTTTAAACAAAGCCTGGGACTCAGGGACACAAAATACATCTGTAACATTTATTCAAAGCCTGAGAAAATGCTTTGCTTTGAGGACAGCCCAAGAGACAAGACAAGGCGATGGCAGAGCTGGTCATTAACAAGAAGGAAGGTGTGAGCGACCTTGTAGAGAGATCACCAAAGCTTCTGGGACTGAGAGGATGACATCTGTGCAGGGAGAAGAGGCACAGTTCTAATCCAGACTCTTTGAGGCTCAAGGGGCCTACTCAAGGACAAAAGGGAGAGAATAATGGGCATGGTGTCTTCTTTGCAAATTTGCTCAGGTTCAGAGTAAAGAGTAAAGAATGTGCTAACACAAACAGAAAATGAAATAAAAGCCAAGGCCCAAAACATGTACAGAGACAAGGACAAACAGAAGCCGGAAGGTGGCACACACCTAAGAAGCTGCAATTCTCAGGGGGCACTGGTGGTGGTAGTAAGGAATGGGTAGAGAAATGTCCTGTCTTGCTGGAGCTCATTATTGCTTTTGAGGCAAAGGAGACTTGAGGGTAGAGATAGACTGGCCAGAAAAGAGTCAATTATATTCATCTGTAAGTTCTGGAGGGAAAGGATCATTATCTTCCTCATATGACTTCTCCACAGCTGCCAGTATAGTGTCCGACACATAGAAGATATTTCTGATGAATGAATAGCAGCTCTGACTGAGTGAGAATGAAAGACGAGTAGGCTATAGATAAACCTTAATGGGCAGTCTGCAGCTTTTCCTTCCCAGCTCTGCTGAGGCCTGTGAAGGCAGCAAGGAACCTCCTAAAACCTCCCATTGGGGAGCATAGGTGGGGCAAAGATCAGTGAAGCAAAACAGTCAGGAGACCAGACCACTATAGTTCTAATTAGATCCAAGAGGCCAGATAAATGCACTTAGCATTCATGAACCTATTCCCTTGTAAGGGACAGAAATGTTGGATACTGAAGAGAATGGACAGAGTTCTATTTATCTTTGTATACTCAGTGTCTGGCTCCCTGCCTGGCACATATTAGGCACTCAATAAGTAATGAACTCCCCAATGAAGAGAAAACACGAAACAAACATCCCTTGGCATCCAACTGAAGGAAAGGCATTTATGGGTAGTGGTTTTTAGATTCCAATCTCTGACTTTTTCTTTCACATACACTTGGCTTGTATTATCTTCCACCTACTTATACACACACTCTAGTCACAGCCTGTCCATGGAAACTAAATCACACCACTCATCATTTAAGGCCTAAGTTTCTTTGCCTTCTTTCTGAGCTCAGAGGTTTTTACCAGCCGACAAAAATAAAATGTGAGTTGGCTTAGATAACTCTTGAAAACAATGCCACGAGCTGACTTAACTCCCTGTAGTGTTTCTTCGACTATTTTATTTTATGCATACCGCACTGTCTGTGTTAGTTTCCCTCACTGCTATCTTATCTCCGTACCGCCCCAAGCGACGAAAGAGATGCAGAAGGTACTCAGCAAAAATTTATTGAATGTCCTACAAAGGGCCCAGGTCTGGTTAACATTTCTAAGTCTCGGAAAAGGAAGCCACACATCCCATTACTAGTGGGGTCCCAAATTCCGGGTAAGCGAAAATTGCTCCCAGAAAAAAGAAAGCAAGGCTTGAAGGGTGGCCTTGTTCGGTTCTATGGTCTGATTCTAGACTACTTGTATTCTTAAGGAAGGCAGAGAGACTGCATGCGAACTATCAAGTCTTTTTGAGAATGGCAGGGCATCAAGGAGTATCCACAACGCACCTTAGTGCGCCTCTATTCCTGAATTTACGGCCTCGTAGCCAGGGAGGCCGAGCCCATCAGACTCTCCAAGGCCAGTGGCGTAGCTCAGAGCAGAAGCCAGAGCCTCGGCGGTTCGGTCGTGACAAGCTTCAAGGAAGAGGGATGGGAGTTCCAGTCCCGACGACTTCAGTACATCCCCACGGCGCCCCAGTTCTGTGACTCACCCGAACTCCACCTCCACTGACAAGGGCGCTGCCATCTTGGAGAAGCCAAACTGGCAGGAAACACCCCTTAACTTCCGGCGCATCTCCCCACTTCCGGTCATCACCCGGAAGAGGCGGTGTCTGATAAATTATTCTTCTCAACTATTGGACGGAGGCGGGGCGGTGGAATTAAGAGGACGGGAGTAGTGGTGAAAGGCAGGGAACCAGTCTGGTGAGGCTTTAAGTGGGTTACCTTCTTCCTTTTACTGACAGGGATCTAAAACCCAGAGTGGAAAGCGACTTGCACAATCTATAATTACGTAGAGGAGAAACCTACATTACCTTGCTTAGTTTACCTTTCATTAGTTACAAATCTCTCCAGACAACAACACATTGCTTGGGTAATCCCACGTACTCTGACGTCAATAAATTATCTCCAAATTTTAATTTTCAATCCAGAAATCTTTCTCCTGAGCACTCAACTTGCTACCCAACCACTCCTTTGGATGTCAATTTGGATTTCATTTATTCAAAAGATTTATTGCACCTTTTCCAGGTGCTAAGCGTTTTAGCTGTGGCGGGGCCCGTTAATGCGGTAAACCGCATTAGGTTTGGGCGGTAAAGGCTAGCAGTTCCAACTCACCAGCTGCTCCTCGGAGATCCTCTACAGTCTGTACACGGTCGTCATGAGTCGGATCCCGACTCGACGGCACTTAGCAACAGCAACAGGCATTTTAGCAGGTACTGTGAATGCAGTGGTGAACGAAATAGGCAAAGGATCTGTCTTTAGGGTTTTCACAGTCAAATTAGGGAGACGAACTTTAATCAACGACTCTTAGAAACCCTGAATAGGAATTCCATGACTGTAAATCTTTATAGGAGCAGAAAGCTTCATTGTTCACCCAAAAGAACAGCTGGTGGGCTTGAACTGCTGACCTTGTGGTCAGCATTCCAGTGCTAATCCTACAGCACCACGAGTGCTCCCTCAATTAACACATTATTACGTGCTATCATAACAACTCTGTATAGGGTTTCCAAGGAGTGGCTTCTGGGTTTGAACCATTGACTTTGTGGTTCACAGTCCAGTGCTTATCCTACAGCACCACACCAGGAGTCCATACTAAATGTTAAAAAACTAAACCTGAAGTTAAAGGAACTTTGAAAAGGAAACTGACTAGACTGCGCTTGAATCTATCTATCTATCTATCTATCTATCTATCTATCTATCTATCTATCTATCTATCTATCTATATAATAGTCTGACTAAAGGTAACTAGGACTCCTGATGTGGTGCTATAGGATCCGCACTGGACTGTAAATCACAAGGTCAGCAGTTCAAACACACCAGATACTCCTTGGAAACCCTATACAGGGTAACTATGAGTTGGAACCAACTTGGTGACACTTGACAGAGGTAACGAATTGGGTGTGAGGGGAGAGAAACTTCTCAGAGCATTCAAGAAGTGGCATGTACATGCTGGAGCATAAAAGAGGAAGGTAAAAGTTGAGAACAAGGAGCCTGGTAAGAGATGAGACTGAAAAAGCAAGCAGGGGCCTGAATCATAACTTGTAAGCCAGGCAAGTAGTTCAGTCTTTATTCTGAGAGTAGTGGAAGGCTATTGAAGGGTTTTAGGAAGAAATGACATTATTAGAACTGTGTTTTAAAATGTCCTTTCTGGCTATTGTGTGAAGAATGGTTTGGAGAGGAACAAGAAAGGAAACGGAGAATCCACTTGGAACCTATTGCAAAACCCAATGATGAAATGATGGCATAAAGGGAAGGGGACGTTCCATGGGCATGTAGATCACAAGTGCATACCTGAGCTTAGCATTGCTAGAGCTGGTGGTATAGCCTATGGGCAGAATGATGTCATGGCAAGGTATGTAGAGTGCAACCCAGTTTTAGCTCCAGGGCCAACCACTTCCTGATTGAGTTTCTTAGGTAAGTCCCTTGAAAGCTTTGTGCCTCAGTTTCCTCATGTGTAAAATGAGGAAAACTGCCCCTACATCCTAGGGTTATAGTGAGGACAATATGAATTCTTAGTACAATGCTTCTTTCCCTAAAAAGAACTTCTCCCTGTGCCCCCCAACTCAGGGATACCACAAGCAAGAAACCTGGACATTGTTCTTCATTCTCTCTCACCTCCCACATCCTGTCACCAAATTTGCACTAGCCTCCCTTCTAAACTGAGTTTGCAACCCCCAATTCTGCCACCCCCACCCTCATCCATCTCATCATTTCTCACTTGCATCTGCTTCCCTGAGCCGGTTTCATGTATCAGGCACTGTTCCAGGGCACTGGCAAAACAAAACCAGAATAGACCTATTCCTGGTCCTCAAAAAGCCCAAAGGAATCCTGGGGTAAAACAGAAAGGCCCCACATTCTCTGTGCTTTGTGGCTAAGTCATTTCCCCTTCTGGAACTCAGTTTCTCCAACCTGTAAAAATTGTTTGGGACCAAATAGTTTCTTAAGGTCCATTCGGCAAAAATATTCTAAGATTCTTCCATTGGCTTCTAGCTCCTCACAGGCAGAAACCTTGTCTGATTCATCTTTGATCCTTTGCCCATTGGGAGGTTTAATCAATGTTTGCTGAATAAGCAAATGAGTGAAGTGAATGGATGAACAAGCATCATTCTGGTGCTCACAGCCATTCAATGGCCTCTCTTTGCCAACAAGATAAGAATCTATCTACCTAGAAGGCATTCAGCGCCCTTTACAGCCTGATCTCACCCCAAAGTAAGCTCAATCTCTCCTGACCCTGGGAACCACCACTTTCCAGAACAGAAGGGAGATCTAGGGAGGATTTGGAAAAACTTAATCCATTTGACAAACATTCACTGAGCTCCTGTTAAGTGCCAGGCCCAGTGTTGATGCTGGGAACAAGACGAACAAGATCAATGGGTCCCAGTCCTCCTAAGCTGATGTTCTAGGAGAAGCCATGGAGAAATGGACCAGAGAGCACTACTCATGCTATGAAAGGGATGCACAGGGCCTGTGAGCCCCTTCTCCAGGCCTGAAATTAGGGAAGTCTTCCTAAAGGAGTAACATGTAAGCCAAAGTTCACAGGGGATAGTGGGAAGGAGAGGTAAGGATGGAGAAGGCACATCTATATAAGCAGGTGGTCCCCAAGCTTCTCATTGCATATCTCCAGAGACTAGGAACTCACCTGTTCTGGGGATGTCCAGCTCTCTTGTAAAATCCTTCCTTCTCCTTAACTCCAAGCCTACTCTATCCAGTCCTTTAATTAACAATAATTCTTAACATATTATGTTCATTGAGTATTTATTGAATGCCCACTTCATATCTGCCAGGTGCTATACATGCATATCTAATTGATTCCTCACAACTACTCAGTGCGGTGGGGAGGTGGGGACTATTATCATTCCCATTTTTCAGATGAGAACATAGGCTCAGAACTTGGGATATGCCCAGCAACCCCTAAGTGTCAGGCTTCCATTCCAGGTGGTTGTGCCTCCAGGATCCCAGTCCCACCTTACTGACCCTCATTGCTTCTAGTTGGGCTAGGTTCACCCAAAATGCCTTTTCCTCAGATCCACTTGGGCCCCATTTCTTGTCCTCTCCAATAGGCTGGCCAGACTGGACGTTGGCCGCCATCCCTTCTGAAGCTCCTAGGGAGACAATGGCGGGGTCTGCAGGGATACCAGGGGAGGCAAAGGCGCGGGTGCCCCCCTGCCCGCAGCCCTTTGTCTGTCTGCCTGCTACCCTCTCGCGCCCCGGGAGGCTGGGAGGCGCCTCTCACAGGCTTCCTCCTCCCATTCTTGTGCTAATTGGGTGTCAAGCTGAGATCAGTGAGAAAGAAATCCGCCCCGGCTCGGGTTAAACTGCCGCCAAAGACTAGGGCTGAGTCCAGAATATCATTAGGCTCAGAGGAAGCAGGGCCCCCTCCTCAGGCCCCTTTGAAAGTCACTGGGTTACCCCCTCCCTTGCTGCTGCCGTCTCTCTGGGCCCCTCAGAGGTATTTAACCTCCTTCCCAGGAGTTGAAAGTGATACGCCAAGCACTGGCCTGGGCGGCCACTTGGCCACTTGCCTGTTCTGAGGGCGGGATGGACCTCCGGGGTCGCTCCTGGCGAGCCCCTTCGGCCTCCCCGGGTGAAGCAGACAAGTTGCAGATAAGAATAAGAATACCGAGGCTCAGGGAGGGTAGTTTTTTTAAAAAAAACCAGTTCTGCCATTCACAGGTTTTGTGGTCTTTGGGGAGGCTATGGCTCTCTAAGCTTCAGATTCCTCATCTGTCTAATGGGGGATATAAACGGGACCTACTAAGTGTTCTGGACAGAGGTTAATCCTACCCATAGAGCTCTGTGCACATGGTAAGTGCTCAAACATAGTGACCATTAGCAAGAGCTCAAGAAGTGGGTTATGGATTGAAGGATCTGGCTAGAAGGATTTCCTAATGGTGTGCCCTGGAGGTATCCAAGCAGAAGTACCCAGAGGATTAATTTTTCCTGTTTACCTCAACTCTGTTCCCTTCTCCCACTAACCCTGCAGCCTCACAGCACCGGATCTGCCCAGCTGGCCCTTCGCCTCCAGGTTCTTACATTTTGCTGCTCTGGAGATCTCCCCCTTCTGTTCTTGGATAACTCTTCCCTGAAAATCCTTCTTGACTTTTAGCAATTTGATTTTGACTCATAAGGACCCCACAGGAACAGGATTGAAGAACTGCCCCATAAGGTTTCCAAGGCTCTCCTGGGAAACCCTATACAGGGTCACTAACAACAATCTTTAAGGAAGCAGACAGCCACATCTTTCTCCTTCAGAGCAGTTGGTGGGTTCAAGCAAAGTGGTTAATTACTGTGCTAACAGGGCTCCTAATCAGGCTTTTTCCTCTCAGTCTCCTGCCCCCCTGCTGAGGATGGGCTCCCAGAGGGCAAATCAGAAGCTGGGTGTCTATCCTGCTCCCCCTACCTTCCTACTCCCACACAATAGACCTTTACTGTCCCTTCAACAGATGAGCTTACAAGGTGCTATGTTAACCAGCTCTAAATAGATGTGGCGAGAACCTCCCAATAAATTCTGGTGTGGTGCTGTACAATAAGCACTGGACTGCTAACCCCAAGGTCGGCAATTCAAACCCACTAGCTGCTCCTTGAAAATCCTATACATGGTCTCTGTGTCGGAATCGACTAGATGTCACTACATTCCTGCTGCTTCATTCACACTGTGAAGTACTTTCTTTGTGCATGGAGACGACACCCACAGCCAGAAGGGCCAGTCTAACCTAAGAGCTTCAAGGGCTAGTGCCTCCTACCCTCATTATGGGTGGGAGAAGGTCCTGTGTGGAAGTGGAAATTTTAGGCATACTCTGATGTCCTGGTTGTGCTAAGGGTCAGGTGTTAGGCTGCTAACCACAAGGTCAGCAGTTCAAAACCACCAGCTGCTCCTTGGGATAAAGGTGAGGCTGTCTGCTCCTGTAAAGATTTACACCTTGGAGACCCTGTTTAGGGTTGCTCTGATCCAGAATACACTTGATGGCAGTGGAGGGTTTCTTTCTTCCTTTAATGTCTTAACCCTGAACATCTCTCTTTTTCTTCTTTTATCTTGCATGTAGTGAGCAGAGATCAGCACCAGGCTCAGAGCTAAGAGACTTACTTCTATGTATTATCGTCTCATTTTCACAAGTACACAAGCTTGGGAGTCCTTGACCTCCATGTACAGGAGAGGAAACTGAAGCTGACTCTCAAATGGTAGACCTGGGATTTGACTATAGGCCAGACTCCAGAGCTGAAACTCTTAACTACTAACTCCATACAGCTTTTTGGTAACTGAGTTCAACTTTGAGAAGGTACAGGGTCCCCTCAGAGGCTTCTTCTCATCGAAGAGAACTCACTACTGATGTTTAAAGACAGCCACACTGTCAACCAAGCCCAGACCCTTAAAAGCCTGACCAAAAGTTTTCAGAGGTCTGCCATGGGGCCCTCTGGGTTGGGTACCTGCTTGAAGGTGAGGGTGGAGGCTCCTAGCCCCTTCTTGCAATCCTGGGCAAGGCTCAAAGGGCTAGGACTGGATTTTCCAAGCTCTGCGCGCCCTCTGCTGGTAATATTAGGGCACTGCATTTAATCATGCTTTCTCCCAACTCCCTTTTAGCATCTCACTCCAGCTCTGCTTCCCCTTTTCCCTCATCTGAGAGGACCAGATTCCTCTTTCAAAGGTCACTTCCACTTCGAGGCACTCCAGATTTCTCTGCCTGGACACCTTCCATCTGAACCACCGGCTGACCTAGCGTGTGGCCAGCAGAAGGGCAGCTGGACCCCTGGAGCCAGGCTGGAGCTTGTATTGCAACCCCAGCATTTGCTGTGTGACCTGGACCAAGTGACTCAAAATCTTCACATTCTGGTTCTTTCCTAGAAAAGCCCATTTGTAATACCCCCCTCATAGACTTGTGGTTAAGGGCTAAACAGTGAAGCTAAAGCACCGGGTGTGCCCTCTGTCATGGGTTGGGTGGCTCTTTCCCATTAAGCTGTGAGTTTCTCCACTGGATGTCAAGGGGCTCTCAGTGGCACTGCTGACAGTGTGGCTTGGTAAACACTCTCCTCCAGAAACTTCTGGACTTTGCATGGGCCTGCTTAGGCAGCCTGCTCTGGCTCTCACAGCCCCCTGGGCTAACTTCTCTAGCACCTAAGTAACTAGGGACATGGACCCCAAACGAAGTGAAGAGCATGAGCAAGGGTCTGGAGGTGGGACCCTGCCCTAAGTTAGGGTTTTCCCTTCAAAGACTCTTAACAGTGCCTTCACCATAATGGAGCTAAATGGGTCCTTTAGTTCTCTGAAGGCGCTTAAGTGATTCCTTCCATTTCACAGTTGAGGAAACTGAGTCATTTGCTCAAGGCCACAAACTTATCAGCAAGAGGTGATTCTGGACTTTCAAGTCCAACACTGTTGATCACCTGACCAGACTCAGATGGGAACTGTCTGTCAGAGACATGAGACTGAGGACAAGGGCGGTAACATACTCCATGCCAGAATCTTAGGGTTTAAGTGGATGAATGGATGAGTGGGTAGATAGGTCAGGAGGGAGAGGCCCAGTAGAGCCTGAAAACAGGCTGGGGGTGGAGTGAGCTCAGGTGGCATGCACACAGCCTAGGGGGAGTCAAGGCAGAGTTTATTGGCCCCTGAGCCTCCCACCCTGTTCCTCCTCCTCTCAGAGCCAGGCCAGGACTGAGATGGAGACGGTGACATGGGCAGACCCACAAAGACAGAAAAGCCCTGTCTGAGGGACAGCCAGGCAGCGACCCGAGAGGAAGATGAGAGGAGGAGAGAAGGGATGCTCTGTCCAGGTCTCAGGCCACGGACAGGGCAGTTGGGGCCATGCCAGCTCCTCCTCCTACTCTCCTGAAGGCTCTGTCAGGGCTGAGTGACACTTGGGGCTCTTTGGCCACCTGACCAGCTGGACCACTGCTGCTCCCATCTACTCTGCTGGCTTCCTGAGTCTGGCAGCTTCTGCCTTGGTCCCAATTAGGGGTGTCTGCTAGCTGGGGAGAGCCTGGTGACCCCTCCACCTCTCTCTGCCCTAACCCAAGACATCATCCTGAGGGAGCCCAGTCAGTCTCAGCCTGGGGCCCGGAGGACCTCCCAGCCTTGGAGACATAACACAGACCTGAGGCTTTCACAGAAAACCTCTGGCGGGAGTGGGGGAGGTGGCAGTGAGTCACTTGGCAGTTTTTAAGGGAGGGGATCAGCACCTCGGGGGTGGAGGTGCTAGACCCTGCTTGCTTTGGTCTGGCATCACCCAGGACCCCTCTGGGTGGGAGCTGGGGCTCTGAATCCAGCATCCACTGGCCCACAGAGGGACACGGGCAAATCACAGCTTCTCCTCGCCTGCCTGGATGCGGGTGTAGGCTTCTTGGTCCAGCGGGATGTAGCGGCCTTTCCGGCTGTCCAGATAGAACAGTGGGTCTTTCACAACAGCTGGGTCAAAGCCCTCCTTCCGCAGCTCTGCCTTCTGGAACTTGTAGGTCCCTGGGGGAGTAGGGGAGACAAGAGAGAAGAAAATCAGATGGTGCAGGGCAGAGACTCAAACTCCCAAGATCCCAACCTCCAGTGCTGAGGAGGAATAAGAAGGAAGAAGGGTTGGAAAGAAAGCAGAAAAAGGGGAAGGGAGGGATTAGGGGGCATAGTCCACCTAAGGATGCCTTGAAGTGCTTGACCTGAGATAATCTTTCAATTTTAACTTGAAAATATCCCCTGAAATCGCTTTAAATAAATCGTTGTTAAGTGCCCTTGAGTTGGTTCCAACTCATAGCGACACTGTACAGGATTTCCCAGGAGCAGTTGGTGGGTTTGAACCATCGACTTCGTTGTTCGCAGTTCAGTGCTGATCCCACAGCGCCACACCTCAGCTTAATAAGTAAAGGACGGATGTCTGGCTTAAGCATTGTGCTCCCTTAAAGTGCAATGTATATGGGATCAAACGGACAATAACAAACAGTTCACAAGGTCAGGTGAGATGCTGAGGGAACAGTGAGCTTATCTAATAGTGGTACAATTATGTGAAAATGATAATGACAATAACTGCAAAACTTGGAGAATGTGATTGTTGTAACAAGTGTACATGTAGAATGTATTGAATTGGTACGTGTTCCACTGTGCTAATTTTCACACACACATGAATGCGCCATCTGTTACATTATGTGCTGCTTCTACGAGTAACCCTATTAAGCAGGGCAGGGGACAGGCCAGACTGTGTCACCACTACCTCAATTTTGCAGATGGAGAAACTGAGGACTGAAGAAGGGAAACCACTTGCTCACTGAGCAGGAAGCAGAACTTGGGTCTTATAACTGTGATGGTTCCTTTTATGTGAGTGCCTACAGTGTACAGGTATGGTCTCATCTAATTCGTACATTAATCTCTCGAGGGTGGTGCTCAGCTGTATTTTATATGTTTTAACCCTGGTGTGGTGCTGTGGATTAATGCACTGGACTGCGACATCGGTTTGAACTGCAAGGTTGGTGGTTCAAGCTCCCCAGCTGCTCCTCGGAAACCCTATACAGGGTCGCTATGGGTCAGAACCGACTCGACGGTACTTAACAACAAGAATCCTGGTGTGGTACTGTAGAATAAGTACTGGACTGCTAACCACAAGGTTAGCGGTTCAAACCCACCAGCCGCACCTCAGAAACCCTATAAAGAGTCGCTATGAGTTGGAACCAACTTAACAGCATATAACAACTACCACCACCCTCACTTGACTTTGAACTGGCCTTATAACTTTCTTGTGCCAATAGAATGTGGCAGAAATAAATGTTGTGGGGGTTCTGAATGAGTCTAGGCCTCAAAGAGTTTTGAAGCTTCTGCCCCACCTTCTCGGGGGTGCCCGGAGAAGAGTGCATCAGCTTTTTGAAGATGAGAAGCCATATGAATCAGAGATGAGTCACTCCAGCTAAGACCTGCTAGACTGTCACTGTCCAAATGATAGCCACTGGCCATACGGTAGGCATAACATGGACATGAAACTTTCACAGAAAAATTCTGGAAAGGGCAGGAGAAGCAACAGTGAGTCACTTGGAAGTTTTAAAATTCAAATTCAATTGAATGAAACAAAATTTTTAATTCAATTCCCCCATTACACTGCTCACATTTCAAGTGCTTAAGAGGCATGCAGGCCTAGCAGTAAGCTACCACGTTGGACAGATCAGATACAGAACATTTTCATCACCACAGAACGTTTCGCCAAAAAGCAACGTACAATCTACCCGCTGAGCTGAGGCCATCTTTGACCACTCAGCTCCAGATGAGTCACCAGTTGACTGCTAAGAACGGTTGCTCTCCCCAGCTAGCAGACACCCCTAAGTGGGATGAAGGCTGAACTTAGCCTCAAAATCATTGGACCAGAGAATCATGAGGAAGGAAAGTGACTGTTTAGAGCAGTAAGTTTTGGGGTGGTCTGTTCTACAGCAAGATGAATCTTAAACCCTAGGACTGATAGTACCCCTAGAATAGAGAGAAGTCACCATTGTTCAATCCTGGGGGAGATTGCAGTTCAGCACCAGTGACCCCATCCAGCGCTACAATCTACAATGGGAAGGCTAGGCCAGGACTGAGGAGAGTAGAGGAAGGTCTGGGTACCAGCTTCAGCACGTCCTGCCCACCAAAGAACTGAGCTTCAGGAGGCCAGAGCTGGGAGGATGGAACTGCTCTGCTGGCTGACAGTGGCCACACCACTCGGCTTATACCACGGCTACTGTGGCAGCCCCTCATTCATCTCCCTGCCTATAGCCCTCTGCAAGCCTCCACAGCAGCCAGAGAGCTTTGCAGAACACACATCTGACCAGGATACTACCCTACACAAACTTTTTGGTAGCTCCCTACTGCCCATGGGGTATTCCAAATCCCCACACTGGCCCACAAGACCCTGGGTTCTGGTCCCTGCTAGTCTCTCTGTCCCATCTCACTCCACTCCACTACTCCAGCCTTCAGGGTTTCCTTTCATTCCTTCTCGCCTTGAGAACTTCATACTTGCTGTTCCCACAGTGGGAAAACCTCCCACTCCCCTAAAATCTTCCCTTTCATTCAAGTCTCAGTTTAAATGTCACTCCTCATGGGAGCCTCTCAGCCATTCCAGCAGTAGGCCAAACCCCTATCATTCAGTTTTCTGACAACCCAATTTTCTGTATTCCAATCATCATCTTTGGAACTCCTTGCCCTATGGCTTCCTTCCTCACTGTTCTAGAAGTTCTAAGAAAGCAAAGGTTCTGCTAGAAGTTTTACCTTTATCCCTAAGGCTTAGCATGTTGCCTGACATATTGTAGGTATTCAAGAAATATATGTCCCACTAAGTAGTCCTAGTGTAGCATTATAGGATAAGCACTGGACTACTAACCATAAGGTTGGCAGTTCAAACTCACCAGCTCCTTGAAAACCCTATATAGGGTCACTATGAGTCGGAACGAACTAGATGGCACATAACAACAAGGAGTCCTAGTAGCACAGTGGGCTAAGCATTAGGCCAACCCAAGGTTTAGGATGAGGCTGCCTGCTCCTATAAAGATTTACCATCTTGGAAATCCTAGGGAGCAGTTCTACTCTGCCCTCCAGAGTTCCTATGAGTCAGAAGTTTTGTAATTATTGAACAGGTGAACCTCGCTCTCTAAGGTTCAGGCTCTCATCTGATCAACTCCTTGGCAAAGCTATGGCTGGTGGTCAAATGATGGCTACCTAGGCCTCTTAAGAAGGAAACCAGAAGGGACCTAGATCTGGAGCCTGGAAGTTGAGTAGGGTTGGGGACAGACCTGTCTTGTGTAGCTCATGCAGGAATCGCAGGAAAATGGGGCGGGCATATAGGGGCAGCTCCTTTTCCAGGACCTTCGCAAAGTGTTCCAGGTCACAGGTATCAGTGGGTTTGGCCACAGCAGCCATGCCAGCTCGGCCCTCAGTTCCTGGGGGGCAGTAAGGTAGACAGTGAGAGGCTCATGGGATTGGAGGCCTGGCCACATGTGCCCCCAACCTCCCTACACGTACCTGGCACCTCAACGCCATACACTGCCACATCAGCCATGTCCAGCAGACGGCTGAGTATGCCTTCCACCTCGGTGGTGGACACGTTCTCCCCCTTCCAGCGGAATGTGTCCCCAGTGCGGTCTCGGAAGTACAGGTAGCCCAGCTCGTCCATCACCAGCACATCGCCTAGTGGGGAGTTGTGAGAGGCAGGGCTTGGGCCTGTCCCTGCTCTGCACACAGAGGTCTAACCCAGGCTCTCCCGACTGGGTCTCAACATAAGGGCTGGCCCTAGGGGAGTCCTGAAGAGGTGTTCTCGGAGGTAGAGAAGGTCCCCTCATTCCTTCCTACCCCGGGCTGGGGAGACAGCATACCCACCAGTGAGGTAGGCCTGGTCCCCCTTCTTGAAGACATCCTTGGCGATCTTCTTGTTGTTGGCACCCTGGTTGAGGTAGCCGTCAAAGCGGCGCAAGGGGTCCTTCTGGATAATGCGGCCCACCAGCTGGCCTGGCTCACCTGGGGGTTGGGAGAGTGGACTCAGATCCATCTGTTCTTTCCGCCCCCCAATGCACACTGTGCTATGAACTCACTCCTAGTCACACTGCTTTTCCATGAAAACACCCCATTTCTCCCCTAGCCTAGGAATGCCTGAGGGCAGCAAGCGGACTTTGGCATTTCTGACACACACACAAGGAAGCAAATGGACGGCCAACTCTATATGAACAGTCTAACACAAAGTCAGCACTTACTGGGTCCTCCATCGTGCCTGGCTCTGCAAAGAGAACTTTCTGCTACATTTTTACCATGCTTAACCCTCAAGCTGACCTGATAAAGGAGTGCTATTATGGTACCCATGAATGACTTGCCCATATAACAGAGCTAAGTGTCTGAGCCAGGATCATGCTAGGTGGCCCAGAGTCCTCTCAAGCCAACATGAAAATAAATGAATGGACTGGTAGATAGATAGGACAGTGAATGAATGAATGAATGAATGAATGAATGAATGAAAAATGAATGACTTGTAGCCCTAAGTGAAGAGGTGACTGATGGCCAGAACTGATGGTCACTGGTTGCAGCAGGGCTCCCCCGCCACCCACAGTTGTCCCACCTCCCTCCTAGGCCAATCCCTCCCCCACCAGCCCCCAACTTTAACCCTAGGCAGACCTGGTTGGCAGGAAATGCAAACGCCATCAGGCCCCCGTATCAGCTCCATAGTATCCTCATTGACACGTACCAGCCGGATGGGGTACACGAAGGAGAGGATGCGGCTGTTAAAGCCACAGGCCCCCACCTGCGAAGGTCAAGATGTGGGTCTGACTCAGGGAAGAGTGCTCTGGCCGCACCATCCCATGCTAGAACTCTGTCCTTCCCTCTGTCCTCCCAGTGCTTTCCATGGTGTATCCCCAACCTGGGCCGCACCTGGCTGTCGAAGTTGCCCAAGCTGCAGTTGCACTCAGTGGCCCCATAGAACTCGGCCACCTGGGGGATATGAAAGCGACTGGAAAAGCTGGTCCAGATGGATTGCCGGAGGCCATTGCCTATCGCCATGCGCACCTGGTGCTTGTTTTCTGCCTCCCGGGGTGGCTGGTTGAGGAGGTAGCGGCACAGCTCGCCAATGTACTGCACAATCTGGGGGTGGTCTTGGTGTGATTCCAGTCCCCTGAGTTCACCACCTCCCAATCGCCAAGCCTGTACCCCGACTAGGCCTTTTCCCCAAGGGCTAGCTTTCCCTCCATGGTCTTCAGTCTCCTCATCTGGACAAGACGAAGGCCCTGAATGCATGGGTGACCCTTATCTGAATGACACCTCAGCTGTAAGACAGGTGTCCCCAAAGTGGGGTAGTGGGAGGGCAACAAGGGGACAGGGACAGCTCATTTTCCTCCCTTTCACTCACTGTACAGTTGTACTTGACACAATCGTCCCAGAACCGTGAGGCCGAGAACTTCTTCCGGATCACCACTGTCATGCCATGGAGCAAGCATTGTCCAATTCCCACAATGTTTCCTGAAGGCACAGGGTAAACCCCAGAGGTCAGGGAGACAGGACACCTTTCCCTCCAGAACCTCCTTTTAGCCATACCTGCCTCCAAACAGGCCCCTTCTCCTGGTCGCTCCCTTTTCTCTCTACTTAAACTGATCACAACTCTCCCCTGATCCTTAGAGCCAATGGGTATCCAGGGCACACTCATCAGATTCTCTCCCAGGTCTCCAGATGGCCCTAAACCCCTACTCCCCTACCCACAACGCTGCCATTCAATCAAGAGGACCGACCACACATGTGTCTAGGGGCTCCTCCTCGAGGACTTTCCAGGGCCCCCACCACTGGGCTCTTCCTTTGTACTGAGCCCCTGCTCCCTGCCATCCTCGACACTCACCATACCATTGCATGTATTAGAGTTAGGTGGGTTCCCATCATGCATCCTGCCCCAAACTCACACACCTGACTCGAAGCACCTTCAAGGACAGGAACTCTATCTACTCAATCTGTATCTAGCTCTGCCTCCAAGTCCCTGAGACAAGTAGCAGTGCTGTGCACATCTGTGGAAGGAAAACCATCAGACCTGCCTGCCAGGCACCCGGTGGGACACTGCCACATACACCCTGAAGCTGCCTGGCCATCTTATTTAACAGATCATGAGACAACGTGGAATCAACGGTAGTGCTGCATTTGAACTCATATATGACCCTAAGCCCTAAGCCTTAAGCTCATACGTTTTCACTACAACATGCTGACAGTGGAGGACTTAGGACTGGTGCTGGAGGTTGAGGGGGTTGGACCAGGATTACCTGCTGAGTGATAGAGGGGTAGACAATCATAGACGATGTCATCCGGCCGCATGCGGAATCCATAGTACACCAGGGCAGCCATTCGGTAATACCTGGAAGGGGAGAGAGTGGAAGGACTCAGTGGGCCCCTTGAAAAGCAGGAGGATAGGCTCACAGGCCTACCTACCCATCCCAGGTTCCTGGTCCTTACCTGCTATGTACCACAATGGCAGCTTTTGGCAGCCCAGTGGTGCCTGATGTGTAGATATAGAAGAGCTTATCTGTCAGAGAAAGAGACAGGCAGCTGTGAGATGGGGTAACAGAGCCTCTGGACTGTGACTGGCCCAGGGCTGGGCACAGACTCAGACACAAACAGATGCCTGCTTGTGTGCATCCTATTCCCATCAACCCTCTTCCAGGAAGCCTACTCTGATGACTCCAGAAACTGCACTCTGCTCTCCCACCAGCACCTAGATACTCAACAAGTATTTGCTGGACCCTCACGCTGCACCAGACCCTAGGGAGACATCAGTGACAAAGAGGGCACAGTAGCTGCCTGCCCTCAAGGAGGTCACAGTTGAATGGGACAGTCAGATGTGTATATAGGCAATTCCAATACTGAGCACAAAGAGCTGGGAGGAAGGTGGGAAGAAGCACAGGGCCTGTTAAAACACAGCAGAGACGCTTGACCCAAGTTTGAGGGAGGGGAAGTGGCATCAGAATGAGCATTCAGAAAGAGGGGATACCTATGCCTCCTTCTTAGAGCATGGGCGCTGTTGCTGTTAAGTGCCATTGAGTTAGTTCTGTATAGGATTTCTGAGGAGTAGCTGGTAGGTTTGAACTGTCAACCTTGTGGTCAGAAATTCAATGCTTATCCTATAACAACACTCAAAGTGGGGTGTTCCAGATAGAAGGGCAAGGGCAGCTTTTGCACCAGTGACCATTTATTTATTCCACCCTTCTTCCTTGAACAGTATAGTTTGTGATGGTAGAGGTGTTGTTAAGGGTGTCAAGTCAACTCCAACTCATAGCAACCCTGAGCACAACACAACAAAACTCTATTGGGTCCTGAGCCATCCTCACAATTGTTGTTATGTCTAAATCCAATATGGAAGCCACTGTGTCAATCCATCTTGTTGGGGGTCTTCCTCTTTTTGCTGACCCTCTACTTTACCAAGTATGATGTTCTTCTCCAGGGACTGGTACCTCCTGATAACATTTCCAAGGTAGAGAGACGCAATATTTCTAATGAGCATTCTGGTTGTGCTTCTTCCAAGACAGATGTTTGTTCTTTTGGCAGTCTGTAGTACTTTCAATGTTCTTCACCAACACCATAAATTCAAATGTATCAGTTCTTGTCCAGTGTTCCTTATTCATTGTCCAGCTTTCACATGTATATGAGATGACTGAAAATATCATGGTTTGGGTCAGGCACCTTAGTTCTCAGTGACATCTTTGCTCTTTAACACTTTAAAGGTCTTTTGCAGCAGATGTGCCCAATATAGTATGTCCTTTGATTTCCTGACTGCTGCTTCCATTAGCACTGATTGTGGGCCCAAGGAAACTGAAATCCTTGGCAACTTCAATATTTTATCCATTTATCATAATGTTATTTATTGGTCCAGTTGTGAGAATTTTTTATTTTCTTTGAGTTCTATACTGAACTCAATACTGAATGTGGTAATTTTCTCCAGTAAGTGCTTCAAGTCCTCTTTGCTTTCAGCAAGCAAAGTTTTGTTATCTGCATATCACAAGTTGTTAATGAGCCTTCTTCCAATCCAGATGCAGGACCAGATGATGAGTGATTCGTGAGTGCTTCAATCATTTGCTGAAACTTCTCTTTGTATTCCATCACTCCTGAAAGCTTGTTTTTCATTAATGCCTTCAGTGTAGTTTGGACATCTTCCTTCAACGCTATCGATTCTTTTTTTTAACTTTTTATTGTAAATTGAATAGAGGTTTACAGACAAGATGATCCATTTTACATTCAACAAATCATACACTTTGTTTCATCTCAATGATTGCAATCCCCTTCATGCAACAGCAGTAATCCTGCTTCTTCCCTGTCATTCCTATTTCCATTTTGCCCATTGTCCCATCCTTCTCAACTTTGTCCTTACGTACATGTTGCCTGTTTGATTTTGAATGAGTGACTGCTCCATCATTCACAGTGAGTATACCTTAGTAGAGTTGTTGTCCCCACTATATACATATACCTATCTGTTGCTTGGCTGAAAGCTGGTCCATGAAAGTAAGTTCCTTTCCAGACCTGAAGGGTGGTCAAGGGCCACAGTCTCCGATTCCTCCAGTCTTTATGACCAGTAAGCCTGGCCTTTTTTAAAAATAATTTTGTGTTTTGTTCCACATATTCTGCCACTATATCCGGTACTTTTTAATGTGATTTCTTTGAGAGTGGTGGGAAGTGGTAGCTGGGCACCATCTAGTTCTTCTGGTCTCAGAGTCATGGAGACTGATGTTCACATTAGTTCATGGGACTCACTGATTCCAAGAATCTTCAATTCTCATCACTCTTCTTTCTTCTGCACATGGAGAGACCAATAGCTGTACCTTATATAGCCATTCATGAGTTTTTGATATCCCAGAGGCTACTCACCAAAGTAGGGTGCAGAACATTGTCTTTGTGAACTATGCTATGCTAATAGACCATGGTGTCCCCTGAGCCTATACTCCTGAGCCAATTACTCTTTGCCTTAAGATGTTTGCTAATATCTAAGAGGTTTTCATCACTTTTCCTGTTGTGTTTTCAGGAAAGGTACTCATGTACCAATATCCTCTTTCAAACTTTTACATATCTTCGGGATATAAATATATATATACTAATGGTGTGGCATTGAAGGATCAGCATTGTACTACAAAATATAATGTCAGCAGCTCAAACTTACCAGCTGCTCCTTGGAGTCAGAATCAACTTGACGGCACTTAACAACAAACAACAATATATACATATACATATCAGTCATGAGGTACAACACTATCTGTGATAGGATAATATCTATGCTCCTACAGGGAAGCCCAGTTAATACCACTATTATTCAAATTTACGTACCAACCGCTAAAGCCAGTGAGGATGAAATAGAAAAATTCTACCAACTTCTTCAATCTGAAATTGATCAAACATGCAATCAAAATGCATTATTGATCATTACCGGTGATTGGAATGCAAAGGTTGGGAGCAAAGAGGAAGGATCAGTAGTTGGAAAATATGGCCTTGATGATAGAAATGATGCTGGAGAATGCATGATAGAATTCTGCAAAATCAATGATTTGTTCATTTCAAATACCTTCATTAGACAGCATAAGAGATGACTATAC
>NW_006408532.1:7276744-7280234 GCF_000296735.1 Chrysochloris asiatica | reverse complement strand
CAAACAATGTATTGCATTAGGCAAATCTGCTGCACAAGACCTTTTTAAAGTGTTGAAGAACAAAGATGTCAGCTTGAGGACTAAGGTGTGCCTGATCCAAGCCATGGAATTTTCAATAACCTCATATGCATGCGAAAGCTAAAGAATGACTAAGGAAGATTGAAGAATTGATGCTTCTGAGTTATGGTGTTGGAGGAGACTACTGGAAAGTGCCATGGGCTGCCAAAAGAACAAACAGATTTGTGTTGGAAGAAGTGCAGTCAGAGTGTTCCTTGGAGGCCAGGATGGCCAAACTTTGTCTCTCATACTTCCGACATGTTGTCAGGAGGGACCAGTCACTGGAGAAGGATATCATGCTTGGTAAGGTGGCGGGTCAGAGAAAAAGAAGAAGACCCCCAGAGAGATGGATTGGCAAAGTGGCAGCATCAATAGGCTCAAGCGTGGCAACAATAGTGAGGTTGGCCCAGTATCAGGCATCTGACAGTTTTTCGTTGTTTCGTTCTTCTGTCTCTATGAGTCGGTACCGACTCGATGGCACCTAACAACAATATATATATATAGATAGATAGATAGATTCTACTTTTCCTCCTATGCCCACTCAGCATGTGTCCATCTATCTACCCTCAAACAGTGTTGTTCCAAGGTTGTGTATATATCACAATTTACCTCTATACCTTTTAGCCCTTGTATATCCTCCTGTGTCTTTAGCTTCATCATTCTGCCAACCTCCCTCTTCTTGTTCGTTGCCCTCCATGTCACCTAAACTAACATGTGTCTACCCTCTAGTCAGGGAACTCTTCTTCCTTCCCTCCCATGCCTGCCCTTTTTATTTTGAATGATTGAGCATTCCATGGTGAGCATATTTTGCTAGTATTGTTGTCCTCCCATAAACCTATCTACTGCTTGCCTGAAAATTGAGCCATGAGGGTGAGTTCCTTTCCAAACCTGAAAGGTGGTCGAGGGCCACATTGTTAGATTCCTCTAGTCCTTTCTGACCAGTAAATCGGTCTTGTTTTTCCTTTTCTTAATTAAACAATTTTGAGTTTTGTTTCACATTTTCTCCTACTCTATCTGAGATCATCTAATGTGATCCCTTTCAGGGCAGTTGGTAGTGGTAGCTGGGCATGGTCTAGTTCTGAATACCATTGGTTCTTGATCATATGCTACCTCCTGAAATGGCTGAATGTCGACCAATTCTTTTTGGTACAGTAACTGTATTCCTTCCATCTTCTTTAGATACTTCCTGCATCGTTCAATATTTTACCCACATAATCCTTCAATATAGTAACTCAAGGCTTGAATTTTTCTTTCAGTTCTTTCAATTTGAGAAATGCTGAGCATACTCTTCTTTTGTGATTTTATTATAATATTGCCTTCTTGAGCTGTTTTTTGAAATTTTTTGTTTAGCTCTTTTATTTCATCATTACGTTGACTTTCTTTTCATTTTACTTTTTCTATTACTTCATATGGAAATCATGTAGAAAAGGATAGGGAGAATAGTTGTACAACTTAAAGAATAAAATCAATGTCACTCCACTATGGCCCCTGACCACCCTTCAGGTCTGGAAAGGAACACACCCTCATGGCCCAACTTTCAGCCAAGCAGCAGATTGGTATATTGGCAGGTACAACAATACTAGTAGGGTATGCGCTCTATTGAAGAATGGAATGATCAATTATTCATAATCAAAACAGCCATATTTACCTAAGAACAAAGTTGAGAAGGGATGAGAAAGTAGATGGAATGGAAATACAAACTACAAGGAAGAAGTGGGATAACTATTGTATGGAGGGGACTGCAATCACTGAGATGAAACAAAGTGTATAATTTGTTGAATGTAAAGCTGATGATCTTGTCTGTAAACCTTCACTCATTTCACAATAAAAAGTTAAAAACAAAATCAAGGTCACTAAATTGTATATGTAGAAATTGTTGAGATGGCCTACATTTTGTTACGTATATTTCCTCAATCTAAAACCAAGAGACAGATGAATTGTTGTGATGTGCCTAGGAGTCAGTTCTGACTCATAGTGACCCTGTACAGGGTTTCCCAGGATGTAAATCTTTACAGAAGTAGAAAGCCTCATCTTTCTCCTGCGAAACGAAACAGCCGGTAGTTTTGAACTGCTGATCATGAGGTTCGCAGCCCTATTTGTAACCACTACGCTACCAGCGCTCCTTAAGAGACAGATGCATAGGAGGTTGGTTAAAACATAATGATGAAAACAGTGGCCGGTTACTGAGCACTTCCTGCTACACCCTAGCTTCAGAATTTCACTGACTGGATTTCTCAAAGGCATCCTATAAAATAGGTTCTGCTACAGTCTCCAGTTTCATGGCTGTGAGAAGCCAGGGTCAGAGGGACAGGTCAGTTTGAGTTCAGCTCTCGTTGAAGAGTCCAAGCTGTGTGTTTTCACAAAGAACGTGTGTGAGAGGTGCCCAAGGAGCAGACAGGCTGGAGTGTGGAAGGAGAGCAGCAGTTAGATGTTCAGAGGGGCTGTCCTAGAAGATCTGAGGAAAAGGAAGTACAGATGCAAGCAGCAGATCAGCTGGGTAGCCAGTGTCTTGGAATGAACAGGAGCTTGAAGAATTACCCGTCACTTCAAACCCCAGGTAAAATTCAAATAAAAGCAGGTTCCCAGTAACCACAGATGGTATGCACATTAAGCATCAATGAAGGCTTTTTCAACAAACCAAAACACTGGATTTTGTTCAGCTTGTTATCATGCTGAGCATTTTCACACACATCAGATCATCTAACTCTCTAGGTAACCTGGGTGTGTCTCAAGATTGTTGTTATTGTTAAGTGTCATCAAGTCAATTCCAACCCATAGTGACCCTGTATAGGGTTTTCAAGGAGCAGCTGGTGAGTTTGAACCACCGACCTGCTTGCAGTTCAAACGACTTTGCAGTCTGACGCATTAGCCCATAGCACCACACCAGCTCTCAAGATTGCTGTCCCAGTCTTCCAGATGGAAAAACAGAGACTCTAGGAGGTGAAGGAACTTGCTTCAAGTCATAGATTAGGTCTGTAAAACCCAGGCCCTCAGGTCAGTGCTCTGCCCTTGGCTTATCTCAGAATCCCTGGGACAGGGGTGGGAGTGGGTGCTCACCTGTGAAGCCCTTGTTAGGTGCACTGGGTAGGTGCTTGGGGGCATCTTCCAGTAAGGGGTCCAGGTGCTTTGTGCTGGCAGGCACCTCACTGGGCTCCCAGGTACCAGAACAGAAGAGGTTCATGGAGGGGTTCAGGTTGGTGTGGATCTCACAAATAGCTGTGGAGGAGAGAAAGCAGGTCAGCAGCTGGGACCTATGTCCCTAAGACATGTCAAGGTGGGCATGTTGTCAGGGGAAAGTGACTGAGTTCAGGGACAGATGAAGCACCTGGGACTTTTATTATGTTGTTGTTGTTGTTAAGTGCCGTCGAGTCGGTTCCGACCCATAGCGACCCTGTACAGGGTTTCCGAGGGTGTAAATCTTTACGGGAGTAGA